>NW_027411866.1:163997458-164597458 GCF_047663935.1 Musca autumnalis | reverse complement strand
TGTAACCACAACATATAACATTCTTAGCAGCACTTGTTTTTGATATGTAGGTTATAGGGCCATATTTTCCAATTTTCATACAGATTGTCGTTGTGATTGACAAATAAAAAAAACCTTATTGATGGTTTTTCGTTATGAATTCATACAGAAGATGTTGTGCGTTCAATTTAAACAGCTTTAAAAACATTTGTGGTGAATATATATTTGAAAAATAAAAAAAACCCAGATCGGACCTGCCAAAATTGCGTATTTTTAATACTTTCAACTTAAATAGAATAAGCCATTGGTTACTTATATTGCATGCGAAAGTACATTAGAGGTCTACGAGTATGGTCCAGTGAAAATATAAGTGTCATATGGGCTCTCACATGCACAATTTGGTGTGGTCCAAAAAAAAGGAAATGATATACATAGTGTTTAGGTGATAGCTCAGAAAGGAGGCCGCAGAGATTAGTTGTTGTTTGTGGAGATGAGCAATGGTGATACAAACCCGAGTGTTACCGATAAATAAAAGGAGATGAAATAAAACACAAAGGTTTTTAGTTGGTATAATAATAATGTGTATTGGTGTGGGTGATTTATTAAGGCGAAAAGTACTGATGACCTTACCTTATATTGGGTGAGACGCGTTACAATAAACCGAAAAGTACTTCCGTACTGGTGAAGAGATGACTTATAAGTGTTTTGTGTATAAAAACCGAAAGTGAATCAAGGCTGAGGCAATCACTGCTTATTGGAAAGTTCTCACTACGATCCGAACTGAGCGAATATAGTTCCAGGGAGAAATTGCAGAGAAATTCCACTACCAAGAGAGTACTCTCTACGATCCGCGCTGAGCGAACATAGTCTCTGAGAAGATTTGTAGGGCAATGATTGGAAATATCACCCTACCGTCCGCCGTAAGCGAACATAGTTTCTCAGAGGGTTTGTAGAGAACACTTAAGGAAGGGAGGCCTCTCTGCGATCCGAACAAAGGCTCCCTGGAGATTTGTAGTGAAAATACCAATAGAGCGTTTCTAATTTAAACATTAGCCGCCAGCCTTGAAACACATAGGAGTGTTTCAACATAAAATGGGTGAACTTAAAGTAACTTACAACTAGGAATCCAAGTATGTAAATTCAGTTAGGTGAGCTTTTCCGATTTAAAATTTTCGATTGTTTTTTAATTCTGGACTGTAATAAAGCGATAGCCGTTACGTAGCTAATAACAATGGCGAAGGTGAAAATAAATCTTATGTTAACGAGCAGAAACCGATAGAAAATACATCCTGGTGAGAATAATAAAGTATTCACGGTTTTTGGTTGTCTGGTGGTGTAGTCGTTTGAACGTAATTAATTCGAATGATGGGGAGAAGAGGACATTGGACCAGTTAGGATCCATCCGAATACCGTATTTTGTGCAAGAAGTGAACCGAGTATATTTTGGAGAGTTCCGGCTTGTAATATTTTTGAATATAAGTTAGCTCCAATCAATAGAATCTATCAAAGAAGAGTGAATCAGCTAACCGAATGTTTGGTAAACGATGTGTTATATCGGGATCTATTGAGAAAGATGGAAGATCATCCGATATCCGAGGGAGAATAAATGCTTCTGTTTGAAGTACCAACGAAGAATTGATTCTTGAACCGATTTTCAGAGAACAACTCTTCTGAGTATTAGCTGATACCGTTCCCGTTACTCCTGAAATACGAGCTAGAGCAGAGCAGGTAGGCAAATTTAACCGTTTTCGTATGGTGTCTGAGATAAAAGAACCCTCTGATGCTGGATCGATCAGAGCTCTAACTGGATAATCTTTACCGTTATGGATTAGATTCACTATAGCAGTTCCCAGAAGAACATTACGATTCTGTAATGTATGAAAAACTTGTTGATTTACTATAGTTGGATTGGCACCGGTGGAGGTGGAAGCTATATTATCATTGTAGTGAAGTACAGAATGGCGAGAAGAAGGTGTGGAATTTGATGAAGAAGGAGTTGAGGGAGGTGAATTAGTAGAACGGTGGAGGAGGGTGTTATGTCTTCCACGACACATATTGCAATTATGGGCGCTAGTACAAGTTTTAATTGTATGACCCCGTGAAAGACAATTCCAACAACTGCCTTGTTTCTTCACCGTAGAAGATTTTTGGTCAAAAGGCAATTGTTTAAACTTTGGACAAGACCGCAAAGAATGAATTTCAGTAGGGCATAGAAGACAAGTCATCGTGGCTGGTGATTTGCATTTTTTATAAACCGAATTGGGGGTGATTGGTGATATAAATTCTTTGGAAGCAGACTTTTTATTGGGTTCAGGGCCTTTGATATCACGCAAACAGTCAAGAGTCTGAATTCTTTCAGAAATAAATGAATCCAAGTCCTCCCAAGAAGACAAAGCCGATTTGTCTCTAACACTCTGTTCCCATAGAGTGACAGTTATTCGTGGTAAACGCTGAATACAAATGAAGACTATGATAGGATCCCAATGTACTGTGGTGATATCATATACGGCCATAGCAGATAAACAACTATTTATTCCGCGCTGAAGGGTTTTTAATCCCGAACTACTTTCACGATCGATGTATGGAAGATCAAAAAGAAGTTTTAAGTGACTATTGACAATAACCCGTTTATTGTCAAACCGATTTTTGAGAGCAGTCCATGCTAAGACGAAGCTACGGTGAGTTAGTGGGAACTTGGAAACAATTTCTTTAGCCTCGCCGTCTGTCTTTCTAATTAAATGACAGAGTCTCTCAATGTCACTAAGACCAGAATTATTTATATACACCGCGGTGAAAAGGTCTCGGAAAGTTGGCCACGACAAAAAATCACCATGAAAGGTTTCTATGTCGCATGGAGGAAGTACAAGGTTATGTACACTATCCGGATTTGGTGAAAAGAAGGATTCTCGAGTTTGAAAACTGTTTTGAACTAATGAAGGGACTGGATGATCCACCTGAGTACCGATTTCGTGAGATGCAGGTGTCGACGTACTCATATTATTTGCTTGGTCACCGTGAAATTCTTCTGCCGAGAGGTCCGAACCATTTATTGAGGTGAGATGTGAAGATTTGGAGGATTTAAGAATTTTGCCCAATTTGCGATTCATAGTTGACCTACAAGTAATGTAAGTCTGATGACACACTTCGTATTTACTATCTAACGAATCTATATCATCCTTTTTTGAATCTACCGCCGACATTAAATAATCGAGGTAACGATCGAATGTTAATTGGACCTTTGACCACAGCTTGTCCAATTCTGTGCTACGAAACTCTAAGTCGTACTGATCTAACTGATCATCTCGCATTTGGTTGAAATGGGAATCGAATTTGATCAAAGCATCCGAAGCTCTGATAAAGAGATCTAAAGGTGTGACCGGCATTGTAGAGAATTTCTTTGTTCCGAAAAATTAGACAAATTTCTACGAATTTGTTGGAATAATTCACAGAAATAAATAAAGAGTTTCAAAAATTCAATAGAATTTATTATTTTTGCACGAGGTGTAGGGTGAACCAATAGCTAAAATATCAAAACTGATTTATTTTGCGGAAAAGGAAACACAAATAAACCAAATGTCCGAAAAATTAAACAAATTCCCGCGAATCTGTTCAAAAATTGCAAAAAAAACAACAAATTTCCAAAAAGCTGCAAAAAATCAATTGAATTTATTGTTTTAGCAGCAAGGTGTAGGGTGAATCAATGACTGAATGTCCAAAATCGATTAATTTTTGTGAAATGGGAAAACGCAAATGGCCAAAATATCGAAAACCGAATAATTTGGGAATTTTCCTTGTGAAAAATGAAAATTTTAAATTCCAAAGGGACCGAATGTAGGGTGCACTACTTCAGAACAACCAAAACAGCAAAAACCGCAACCGAAAATTCAAATATGTTAATAAAAAAGGTGATTTTGGTATAAAAATATAAATTTATATTGAATATTTGAATAAATATATATGTTATATTTACTAAAAATATAAATATATAATGCCGATTGTAGGGTGTACGATGTCCAAAAAACCGTTTATACCGAATACCGATTATTTTTTGAAAATATGCAAATATTTATTTTTCCCAAAAAATATTAAAAAATAATTTATATAAAAAATTATTTTTTCACCTGCGACCCACTGTAACCGTAGTAATAACGAAGGTGTACAACAAAACGAAATAAAACACAACTACCCAGCAAACACAATGTCGGACGTCCGACACGTCTGCTCAAAGTCGGAAGTTTTTTCCGACACGTCTGACTGAATTCGGTCCGAACTCTGTCCGATTAGTCTGACGAACTTTTTCCCTCTCTCTCTCTCTCTCTGAAGGGATTTTTCTTATTTTTTCTTTTGTGCTGCTTTGGCTATATTCATTGTAAATAAGCAGAGAGAAAAGAATTGTACATGTTGCGCTCGCACATGTTGGGCAAATTGTGTGTATTTCTTGATGTGCCGATGAAGTGCGAACGAAAAAATGAGTGCTCGGATTTTAATTTCTGTGACGGAGAACAAATTTGGTTTATTTTTGTTATGCGTGTTGATGCATGATAGTGTTTAAAGATCATTCATAGTGAACCGTTGTATACACATTTGTTTATTTTTATAAAGTTAATGAAAGTAAATATTTTTTCGTCAAACTTCAACGCTATTTCGTGGAAAGTCATATGTTTTATAAATATTGCCAAAGTTAAGTTTCTTTATACTTTCATGTATATCAACTTTTGTATGTGAAGACATGTATTTTTTCATATATTAATAAAATGGTTTTACATATTTCACAGATCCTGTTGATAAATTTGTTGTTTCCACTGCTGGTGGGGACGTACGGATTTAAGAAAACCACTGGGTTTCGAATATCAATTCCGTTAGGTCAAATAAGTACTCATAGAGAAGGTTAACCTTGCAAAAATCTATAATATAAACAGGCTATAAGATGATATTAAAACCCTTCATATGTTTATAGTAGGTGAACAAACATTTAAATTTAAGGATTTTAAGTTTTCATGAATTAACTGTGTACATTTTACACTTTTAAATAATAAAAACAAATTCTGTGCGAACGGCGGTAAATAAATCAGAAATTCATACAATAGTTCATCAGACTTCGGACCGTATTCGGTCCGAAAGTCGTCCAAAACTTCCGAATTTCATAAGATTTTTCTTCCGAATTCGGACCGATATCTGTCCGAACGTCGGTTAATAAATCAGAAATTCATACGACAGTTCATCAGAATTCGGACCGAATTCGGTCCGAAAGTCTGCAAAAACTTCCGATTTTCATCCGAATTTCGGTCAGAGAACACGTCAACCACGCCATATGACTTTCGGTCAGAGTTCGGACCGAATTCGCATCCGAACTCGGATGTTTTTTCCGACATTCGGATCGAATTCGGTCCGAATTCGGATGTTTATTCCGATTTTGGTTTGCTGGGTAGCGTCGCAGTAGACGTATGCTGGTATGTACTAGTACTAGGTAAGCAGGTAGAGAGACCACAACGTATTGAATTGTTGTTGGTAGGTTTTTTTCGTTTTATAAGTGACGCTAGAAGAAATGCAAAAAGGCGGGTAATTTGTAATACGTTTGTTGTTGCAATTCTCACTAAAGGGCTCTCCCTTTGGAATAATTATGGACGTAGGGATAGTGAGAAAAATAAACCGAAATTAATAAAACAACAACACGTATTGGCGATCACTACACTTGTTGGTGAATAATTAAGAAGCACAGTATGCCGTATATTAGATTTATTCACAAAATGCAACCGTAGTTTGGTGAGAATTTTTATTAAATGATTTAGTGTGTGGACTGTATGAAGATTTTAACCGTATTTGATTGTAATTACCGACCGATAGGGTGAATAAAAGTCGATCAATAGGTATACCGAAATATTTTTTATGCGAAAAGAGATAAAAATTTAACACTCGCGATTTGCTCACTTATGGAAAACACTGAATTTACATACCTGGTATGTTTTTTGGTGGAATATGTGTTGTTGGTGATAATGTATGATGGTTTGATGATGAGGATGGTGGTGAGGGGTGATTGGGGAATCTCTTGTGTGGTGAAGAAGAGAACAAAAACTCCGATTAGCACAAACAACACCGTGTAAGTTGTCCACTGATCCGAAGATTGTATGAAATGTTTAGGTGGACAACAACAAAATCCTAAGGATCTTATCTGGCTCGACTGGACCAAATGTTTAGGTGATAGCTCAGAAAGGAGGCCGCAGAGATTAGTTGTTGTTTGTGGAGATGAGCAATGGTGATACAAACCCGAGTGTTACCGATAAATAAAAGGAGATGAAATAAAACACAAAGGTTTTTAGTTGGTATAATAATAATGTGTATTGGTGTGGGTGATTTATTAAGGCGAAAAGTACTGATGACTTTACCTTATATTGGGTGAGACGCGTTACAATAAACCGAAAAGTACTTCCGTACTGGTGAAGAGATGACTTATAAGTGTTTTGTGTATAAAAACCGAAAGTGAATCAAGGCTGAGGCAATCACTGCTTATTGGAAAGTTCTCACTACGATCCGAACTGAGCGAATATAGTTCCAGGGAGAAATTGCAGAGAAATTCCACTACCAAGAGAGTACTCTCTACGATCCGCGCTGAGCGAACATAGTCTCTGAGAAGATTTGTAGGGCAATGATTGGAAATATCACCCTACCGTCCGCCGTAAGCGAACATAGTTTCTCAGAGGGTTTGTAGAGAACACTTAAGGAAGGGAGGCCTCTCTGCGATCCGAACAAAGGCTCCCTGGAGATTTGTAGTGAAAATACCAATAGAGAGTTTCTAATTTAAACACATAGATATATGGTTTATTTTGAAACTCACAGTGAAATTTTGTGTAGAATTTTTCATCCTTTGACACTTTTCACCTATAACCAAGTTTTATATTACTTCCATGTATCAACTCGAAAAAAGAAGGAAAAAATTTTCATCAAAAAAATTGAGAAATATTTTCATGTTTTTTCAGCAAAATTGATACTGATATTTTCATGCTATAAAATGTAAAAAGACATTTCATTTCTTTGGTGACCTATAGTGAAATTTGACGGAGAATATTTTTGTCTCTGACATCATCTCACTAAAATTATGTTTTGTGGGACAATTTTGAATAAACTCAGATGAAGTCCGACTTTAACCCTAAAACGTGTTTTTCATTTTTAGAGATTCCTGGCGATTAGACAAGAGCTACAGATTTGGTGTATTCTGAGACCTATAGTAGAATTTTATGGCGAACAATTTTGTAGAATATTCGGATTTGATACGATCACACTTTTAATGAGTTTTTGAAAGATTTTCGAAAAAAGGACAAAAAAGACCCCTTTGATGAACCGCATGGGGGTTAAAATTTTTAACAAAAATATTTCCCACACCTTCCTTAGTAAAGTTGCCAAAGACACAATATACCTGAAATGCCAGGATTCCAAGATATCTAAACTCGAATATTTCGAAAAATTTAAAAATGGGCGAAACTTGCCCCGCCTATTTTGGTTACTTTCCGACGTAAACTTTAAAAACGCCGATACACGTGTCTCATATTTTTAGCTCTATTTGCATAATCTACTCGATTTTCCTTGTCATTTTTTTTTTGTTGTCGCACAGTGTAATTTGTACATATCTTTCGTTTCACTTTAAACCATTCATCTGCACATTGAACGTTCAAAAGAAATTATTTAAAAAGTACTTACTTTTATGTCTTCAGCCTATGCCCTATAAATCCCGAACAATAATAATGTCCCTTCCATAGATGAAGTTCGAAAATGGACTATATAGGTCAACTCCTTGGGGTGTTTATACCAATATTGGTATGATCAAAAATGTGTCAATATATGGCCGATATAATGGGTTTGTCAACATAGGTCCATGTTTTTGTGTGTGAGGGATATCGGTACCTCCCGATTTTACGTATATTGAAGACATTAACTACATGTTTTTACCGAACTATGTAAAATTTGACGTTTAAGGTTCCCAGCAGATACAAACTTTTAAATAAAAAATTGTGAACATATGCCCACGTTATGGTAAATACCCCACATAACGTTACGGTCCAATTCCAGGTATTTATAAGAATTTAGCGGCCGATTTTTTGGTATAGTCCCCATATAACCGCACCTCCCGATTTTCGGTATTTTGAGAGTTTTAGCTACAATTTTTAACCGAACTAGTTGTAATTTGACATTTAAGGTTCATAGGTGCCAACATAGATCCTTGTTTAGGTATAGTCCCCATATAACAGTACGGGGTTTTAGCTACAATTTTGACAGTTTTTGCTACATTAATTGACAGAATTACCCGTAAATTGACATCTTAGGTTCCCTACAATCACCAAACTTTTCCACCAAAAAATTTTAACATAGATCCACACATTGATATTGACCCCATATAATGGTATTCTATTTTAGTTAAGAAATTTTATGGTGGATGGTATAAAAAGTTCGGCACGGCCGAACTTAATGACTTTTTATTTGTTTCTTATTTATACACTACTAGCAAAGTGCCCGCTACTTCGTATGCGTTAAATATATAAAACAAATGAACAATATATAATATAGAATGGTGGAAACATTTTGTGTACTAATACGTACCACTTTAGTTCGATTTTTGTCACGCCTACACATCAAGAGTAATCCACATTTTTTGAGATATTTTAATTGAGGTTCTCAGCGCAAATACGGCCTAACCCAACAACCGCCATCCTCATTTCTAGCTCTATCTGTTCCCCCAATTATAGAACTATTTAGTACTTTACATGTAAATATATACATACGAACCTCCTCCTATTATTTCAAAATTCCCATTACACAATAACAAATTGTACCAAATCCTGTGCCATTTACAACTTTTTACGTATATTTATGGCACATATTTCTTAAATCGGACGTTATAAGCAAATGATAACAATAATCTTAATTCCAAATCTCACGAATCCAGATCTATCCGTTCATCCAATACAAAATTGTACCATACATGGAACCATTTCGTACCCCTAAGTGTACCTAATTCCACATTTTAGGATTCGAGCGCTATAATTTCACCTAAATCCTAATTGTACAAAATGTAGTACTTTTTGTAAGCATAAGTACGCATTTCTAAAACTAAGTACGCATTTCCAAAACTAACCCCAACAGTAATATTATCTCCAAAATTCAAGATTCCAGCTCTAACCGTTCGCTCAAATCCAAGTTGTAGCATATCTCAATCCTACACTCCAACAGTAATATTAATTCCAAATTTCTTGATTCCAGCTCTACACGTTCGCTCAAATCCAAGTTGTACCAAATTTAGGACAGTTTAGTACTTTTCGTACATATAAGTACGAATTTCCAAAACTTCATCAATCCTACACCCCAACAGTAATCTTAATTCCAAACTTCAAGATTCCAGCTCTAGCCGTTTGCTCAAATCCAAATTGTACCAAATTTAGTACTTTTCGCACTCATAAGTACGAATTTCAAAAACTACTTCTATATCTCAATCCTACACTCCAACAATAATCTTAATTCCAAATTTCTTGATTCCAACTCTATCCGTTCGCTCAAATCCAAATTGTACCAAATTTAGTACTATTTAGTACTTTTCCTACCCATAACTAAAAATTTCCAAAATTTTATCAATCCTACAATTCAACAGGTATTTTAAATTCAAAATTGGGGATGGCAGCTACATCAGATCACCAAAATCCAAATTGTACCAAATTTAGTATCATTTAGTACTTTTCGTACCCATAAGTACAAATTTTCAAAACTACCTCAGTCCTATGTTCAAACGATAACTCAAATCCAAATTTGGTTCCATTTAGGTCTATTCGTATCCATAGTACGAATTTCTAAACCTACCTCTATCAACACTTCAACATCAATTTTAATTCCGAATTTCACGATTCCAAATGTATCCTATCACTGAAATCCAAATTGTACCAAATTTAGTACTATTTAGTACTTTTCCTACCCATAACTACAAATTTCCAAAACTTTATCAATCCTACACTCAAACAGTACTCCTTATTCCAAATCTCGGGTTTCCAGCTATATCCGTTCACCCAAATGCAAACTGTACCAAATTTGGTACCATTTAGTACTTTAGTACCCATGGGTACGAATTTCTACAACTACCTCAATCCTACACGCCAACAGTAATCTTAATTCCAAATTTCAGGATTACATCTGCATCCGATCACAGTAATCCAAATTGTACCAAATTTGATACCATTTAGTACTTTTCGTATCCAAAGTACGTACTTCCAAACCTTCCTCTTTCAACACTCCTTCAGTAATCGTAATTCCGAATTTCAGGATTCCAAATGTATCCGATTACATAAATTAAAATTTGGTACCATTTAGTACTTTTCGTACCCATAAAACTAAAAATTTCAAAAACTTCATCAATCCTACACACCAACAGTAATCCTTATTCCGAATCTCTGGATTCCAGTTCACCGTTCACCCAAATCCAAATTGTACCAGATTTGGTACCATTTAGTACTTTTCGTACACATAAGTACAAACTTTCAAAACTACCTCAGTGCTATGTTCAAACAATAAGCTTAATTCGGAATTTCAGAATTCCAAATACATCCGATAACTCAAATCCAAATTTGGTACCATTTAGTACTATTCGTATCCAAAGTACGAATTTCCAAACCTACCTCTATCAACACTCCAACAACAATTTTAATTCCGAATTTCACGATTCCAAATGTATCCCATCATTGAAATCTAAATTGTACCAAATTTAGTACTATTTAGTACTTTTCCTACCCATAACTAAAAATTTCCAATAGTACTCCTTATTCCAAATCTTGGAATTTCAGCTATATCCGTTCACCCAAAACCAAATTGTACCAAATTTGGTACTATTTAGTGCTATTCGTACCCAAGAGTACCAATATCATAACTACCTCAATCCTACACGCGAACAGTAATCTTAATTCCAAATTTCAGAATTACAGCTGCATCAGATCACCGTATTCCAAATTGTACCAAATTTAGTACCATTTAGTACTTTTTGTTCCCATAGGTCCGAATTTCCAAACCTACTTCTATCCAACACTCCAAAAGTAATCTTACTTTCGAATTTCAGGATTCCAAATGTATCTGATCACCCAAATCCAAACTGTACAAAATTTGGTACCATTTAGTATTTTTCGTTGCCATAAGTACGAATTTCCAAAAGTATCCCAATCCCACACTCCAATAGTAATCTTAATTCCAAATTTCACTATTCCAGCTCTATCCGATCACTTAAATTCATATTGTACCAAATTTGGTACCATTTAGTACTTTTCGTGCCCAAAAGTACGAATTTCCAAAATACTTCTATCCTACACCCCGACAGTAATCCTAATTCTAAATTTCAGGATTCCAGCTCCATCCGTTCCCCCAAATCCAAATTGCACCTTATTTGGTACTATTTAGTACCTTTCGTACCCATATGTACGAACTTCGAAAACTACCTCCATATCTCTAACCTACACTCCAACAGTAATAGTAATTCACAAATTTCAGAATTCCAACTTTATCGGTTCGCCCTAATTCAAATTGTACCAAATTTAGTACCATTTAGTACTACTCGTACACATGAGTGCACATTTTCAAAACCACCTCCTTGTATCAACTCATCTTTCTAACCTTGATTTGCATTCCTAATTTCAAGATTTTAGCTCTATCCGTGCACGTAATACCAAATAGTACTAAATTTAGTAACTTTTAGTACTTTTCGTACACTTATAGTTCGAATTTCCAAAAACCATTTGGTACACCTTTCTAACTCACCATCAGTGAACCTCATTCCAAATTTCAGAATTCTAGCTCTTCGCGTTTGCCTAATACAAAGGGTACCATATTTAGTACCTTTTAGTACTTTTAGTACAGTTTTAGTTCGAATTTCCAAAAATCCAGCCTTATCTGACACCTTCGGACCAAGAGTGACCCTCACCCAAAATTTCAAGATTCTAGCTTTAGCCGTTTAGTCTGGGCGTTGATTATCAGTCAGTCAGTGAGTCAGTGAATCAGTGAGTCATCATTACTGAACTCTTTTATAAGCATAGATAATGGTGGAAACATTTTGTGTACTAATACGTACCACTTTAGTTCGATTTTTGTCACGCCTACACATCAAGAGTAATCCACATTTTTTGAGATATTTTAATTGAGGTTCTCAGCGCAAATACGGCCTAACCCAACAACCGCCATCCTCATTTCTAGCTCTATCTGTTCCCCAATTATAGAACTATTTAGTACTTTACATGTAAATATATACATACGAACCTCCTCCTATTATTTCAAAATTCCCATTACACAATAACAAATTGTACCAAATCCTGTGCCATTTACAACTTTTTACGTATATTTATGGCACATATTTCTTAAATCGGACGTTAATCTTAATTCCAAATCTCACGAATCCAGATCTATCCGTTCATCCAATACAAAATTGTACCATACATGGAACCATTTCGTACCCCTAAGTGTACCTAATTCCACATTTTAGGATTCGAGCGCTATAATTTCACCTAAATCCTAATTGTACAAAATGTAGTACTTTTCGTAAGCATAAGTACGCATTTCTAAAACTAAGTACGCATTTCCAAAACTAACCCCAACATTAATATTAACTCCAAAATTCAAGATTCCAGCTCTAACCGTTCGCTCAAATCCAAGTTGTAGCATATCTCAATCCTACACTCCAACAGTAATATTAATCCAAATTTCTTGATTCCAGCTCTACCCGTTCGCTCAAATCCAAGTTGTACCAAATTTAGTACCGTTTAGTACTTTTCGTACATATAAGTACGAATTTCCAAAACTTCATCAATCCTACACCCCAACAGTAATCTTAATTCCAAACTTCAAGATTACAGCTCTAGCCGTTTGCTCAAATCCAAATTGTACCAAATTTAGTACTTTTCGCACTCATAAGTACGAATTTCAAAAACTACTTCTATATCTCAATCCTACACTCCAACAATAATCTTAATTCCAAATTTCTTGATTCCAACTCTATCCGTTCGCTCAAATCCAAATTGTACCAAATTTAGTACTATTTAGTACTTTTCCTACCCATAACTAAAAATTTCCAAAATTTTATCAATCCTACAATTCAACAGGTATTTTAAATTCAAAATTGGGGATGGCAGCTACATCAGATCACCAAAATCCAAATTGTACCAAATTTAGTATCATTTAGTACTTTTCGTACCCATAAGTACAAATTTTCAAAACTACCTCAGTCCTATGTTCAAACGATAACTCAAATCCAAATTTGGTTCCATTTAGGTCTATTCGTATCCATAGTACGAATTTCTAAACCTACCTCTATCAACACTTCAACATCAATTTTAATTCCGAATTTCACGATTCCAAATGTATCCTATCACTGAAATCCAAATTGTACCAAATTTAGTACTATTTAGTACTTTTCCTACCCATAACTACAAATTTCCAAAACTTTATCAATCCTACACTCAAACAGTACTCGTTATTCCAAATCTCGGGTTTCCAGCTATATCCGTTCACCCAAATGCAAACTGTACCAAATTTGGTACCATTTAGTATTTTCGTACCCATGAGTACGAATTTCTACAACTACCTCAATCCTACACGCCAACAGTAATCTTAATTCCAAATTTCAGGATTACAGCTGCATCCGATCACAGTAATCCAAATTGTACCAAATTTGATACCATTTAGTACTTTTCGTATCCAAAGTAAGTACTTCCAAACCTTCCTCTTTCAACACTCCATCAGTAATCGTAATTCCGAATTTCAGGATTCCAAATGTATCCAATCACATAAATTAAAATTTGGTACCATTTAGTACTTTTCGTACCCATAAAACTAAAAATTTCAAAAACTTCATCCATCATACACACCAACAGTAATCCTTATTCCGAATCTCTGGATTCCAGTTCACCGTTCACCCAAATCCAAATTGTACCAGATTTGGTACCATTTAGTACTTTTCGTACACATAAGTACAAATTTTCAAAACTACCTCAGTGCTATGTTCAAACAATAAGATTAATTCCGAATTTCAGAATTCCAGATACATCCGATAACTCAAATCCAAATTTGGTACCATTTAGTACTATTCGTATCCAAAGTACGAATTTCCAAACCTACCTCTATCAACACTCCAACAACAATTTTAATTCCGAATTTCACGATTCCAAATGTATCCCATCCTTGAAATCTAAATTGTACCAAATTTAGTACTATTTAGTACTTTTCCTACCCATAACTAAAAATTTCCAAAACTTTATCTATCCACACTCCAATAGTACTCCTTATTCCAAATCTCGGAATTTCAGCTATATCCGTTCACCCAAATCCAAATTGTACCAAATTTGGTACTATTTAGTGCTATTCGTACCCAAGAGTACCAATATCCACAACTACATCAATCCTACACGCGAACAGTAATCTTAATTCCAAATTTCAGAATTACAGCTGCATCAGATCACCGTATTCCAAATTGTACCAAATTTAGTACCATTTAGTACTTTTTGTTCCCATAGGTCCGAATTTCCAAACCTACTTCTATCCAACACTCCAAAAGTAACCTTACTTTCGAATTTCAGGATTCCAAATGTATCTGATCACCCAAATCCAAACTGTACAAAATTTGGTACCATTTAGTATTTTTCGTTGCCATAAGTACGAATTTCCAAAAGTATCCCAATCCCACACTCCAATAGTAATCTTAATTCCAAATTTCACTATTCCAGCTCTATCCGATCACTTAAATTCATATTGTACCAAATTTGGTACCATTTAGTACTTTTCGTACCCAAAAGTACGAATTTCCAAAATACTTCTATCCTACACCCCGACAGTAATCCTAATTCTAAATTTCAGGATTCCAGCTCCATCCGTTCCCCCAAATCCAAATTGCACCTTATTTGGTACTATTTAGTACCTTTCGTACCCATATGTACGAACTTCGAAAACTACCTCCATATCTCTAACCTACACTCCAACAGTAATAGTAATTCACAAATTTCAGAATACCAACTTTATCGGTTCGCCCTAATTCAAATTGTACCAAATTTAGTACCATTTAGTACTATTCGTACACATGAGTGCACATTTTCAAAACCACCTCCTTGTATCAACTCATCTTTCTAACCTTGATTTGCATTCCAAATTTCAAGATTTTAGCTCTATCCGTTCACGTAATACCAAATAGTACTAAATTTAGTAACTTTTAGTACTTTTCGTACACTTATAGTTCGAATTTTCAAAAACCATTTGGTACACCTTTCTAACTCACCATCAGTGAACCTCATTCCAAATTTCAGAATTCTAGCTCTTCGCGTTTGCCTAATACAAAGGGTACCATATTTAGTACCTTTTAGTACTTTTAGTACAGTTCTAGTTCGAATTTCCAAAAATCCAGCCTTATCTGACACCTTCGGACCAAGAGTGACCCTCACCCAAAATTTCAAGATTCTAGCTTTAGCCGTTTAGTCTGGGCGTTGATTATCAGTCAGTCAGTGAGTCAGTGAATCAGTGAGTCAGTGAATCAGTGAGTCAGTGAGTCATCATTACTGAACTCTTTTATAAGTATAGATTATAAATATATCAAAACAAGTAAAAAAGTGTCAGTCGGCTTTGCCGACCGATATATACCCTCAGCCAATGTGAAGTGAAATTTTCACCTACGGACAGACCGAATGTATTTAAGGTCTCTTCAGAATTTTGTGGCTTTTTTTGGACATTTGAACTTGCCGAAAAAAATGTGGTTAAGAAGTTGAACTAGATTTTTACAAAATATTTGGTGATCCAAAGTTTTTGACCAAATTGGTTGGCCCATTCAAGTGTTATCGTCCTAGCATTTTAGTGACATTTTTAAATATTGGGGAGAAGTACCGGAAGTTGTGGAACGGTATTGCCCCATGAAACTAAGTTTGGATATAATATGACGAAGACCAAATGTTGGACCAAACCGGTTGAACAGTTTGAGAGTTATCGTGCTCTCCGACCGCCACCTTTTGGACTGTTTTCCTAAGAAATATGGACTTGCCCCTGAAAAAACTTTTACCGTCGTAATGAAGGTAGCGAATGCAAATCGCTTCAACAAAAATCAAAGTGATTCGAGAGCAGGTCTTAAAGTGAACTTATCCGAAATTTTGTGTGAGAGGTACTAGAAGGAGTAGACAAACATAGTCCATATTCGAATCTGATCTATATCTGGTAGATATATTAGGATGTGCAAAGTATGGATTACATCGGTCACTCCCTTCAAGAGTTATCGTGCGCACAATTCTTCCGAATATTTTTGAACTTTTGTGGGGTAGGTACCTAAAGGAGTGGACCGATATGGCTTATCTTCGAATTTAAACTATGTTTGGACAAAATATTACGAAGGCCAAATTTTGGCCGGAATCGGCATTTCCGTTCGAAAATTATCTTGCGCTTCCACCCATAAACATTGTGTCATAGGGTTTTTTTCAACTTTCAGGCTATTTTTTCAGGAAGTATGGACTTGCCCCTGAAGAAACTTGTACCTTCGTATAGGGGACAGTGAATACAAGATGTTACAACAAAAACTAAGGCGATTCGAGAGCAGGTCCTAAACTGAACATTTCCGAAATTTTGTGTGGGAGGTACTCGAAGGAATTAACCGATTGAGTTCATATTGGAACCTCATCTAAGTCTGGTAGAAATTTCATAATGTGCAAAGTATGAACCAAATCGGTTACTCCCTTCAAGAGTTATCGTACGCACAAATATTCCGAACATTTTCGAACTTTTGTGGGGGAGGTACCGGAAGGAGTGGACCGATATAATCCATCTTTGAACTTGAACTAAGTTTGGACAAAATATTACGAAAGCCAAATTTTGGACCAAATCGGCAGATCCGTTCGAGAGTTATCTTGCGCTCCAACCACTACACACGGTGTCATAGGGTTTTTTGTAACTTTCAGGCTATTTTCTCAGGAAGTATGGACTTGCCCCTAATGAAACTTACAGCGTCGTATAGAGGACAGCGAATACAACTTGCGTAAACAAAAATCAAAGCGATTCGAGACCAGGTCCTAAACTGAACTTCTCCGAAATGTTGTGTGTTACGTGCCCGAAGGAGTGGACCGATTGAGTCCATATTGGAACCTCGTCTAAGTTTGGTAGAAATTACACGATGTGCAAAGTATGGACCAGATCGGTTATTCCCTACAAGAGTTATCGTGCGCACAAGTTTTGCGACAATTTTTTAACATTTGTGGGGGAGGTACCTGAAGGAGTGGACCTATATGGCCCATCTTCGAACTTAAATCGAATCTGCACAAAATATTTCGATACCCAAAATTTGAACCGAATCGAGAGATCCGTTCGAGAGTTATCGTGCGCACCAGCCTGCCAGACAGACAGACAGACGGACGGACATTGCTAGATCTACTCAAAATTGTCTGAAACGGATATCGTACAAACATACTTGGGGTCTAAAACCATTATTGCGATGAGGCACATTTTTGGTCGTATCAAAGTGTAAATACCCTCTTTAGCCTAAAGGCTGAGGGTATAAAAAGTAGTCGTTAGTTTCTGCCTACAGAAAGTGTGCTGTCAATTTTTTTAAACTGTTCATTCATAATTTTGGGTTTTAATTCTACCGATGTTTGTCGGTAACTCAAAAAATTAGTTAGAGAATCTAAAAAATCGAATATCTACCCTTAAAGTATTTTAAAGGGAGTTTTACGCTAATCGAAGGCCTAATGAACTAATTCATTTAAAGGAAAGGAACACCCAACATCGATTTTTAAGGGAACAAGGTTACCCAACACTAGCTTTAAAATACTGTTGCTTATCATAGTCAGCCATCGATGTTTGAAGGGTGAAAAATCATTAGACAGATTCAAATAGTTAATTCCATCTTGACTGTATAACTGAGTCAACAGTGGCTAGCCAGAAAGACGATATGTGGACCGAAAACTTTGAAAAACCTATTTTTTCTTATTTGTGCACCAATTGCTTTTGCTTAAAACGAAAACTTCAATGAAATATATAAGAATGCTCAAGATAGGAAAAAGTATTAAAGTCCGGATTATCGATATACGAAATATATGAGATGTCCGGATTACAGAGTCTACAATGATGAAATTAAAATATTTCATGAATTAACTGTGTATTTTCAACATCTTTTAATGATTCTGGTCGAATAATGGTAAATAAATCAGAAGTTCATACGATAGTTCATCTGACTAGTTCATCTGAATTCGGTCCGAAAGTCGGCAAACACCTTCGAATTTCATAATATATTACTTCCGAATTCCAACCGAATTTGGTCCGAAAGTCGGCTAAAACATCCGATTTTCATCCGATTTTCGGTCAGAGAACACGTCAACCACGCCATATGACTTTCGGTCGAATTCGGTCCGAACTCTGATGTTACTTCCGATTTTGGTTTGCTGGGATGGTTTGTATGCACTAAATTTAAGTTTTCGTAGTATATTTTCAGACGCTACATTAAATTAATAATAACGCTGTTTGCGTTTTTTACAGAGATAAATTTCTAAAGCATGCTTTTAGGCGGTTATTAACATTCTGTTAATCGCCGCTCTTATAAAGATTTTAATGTTACTCAATACTTGCTATATGTGAATGTGCGAGTACGTATTTGATAGTCATAATATAATAAAAGAGCTTAGCGATAAGGGAGTGAATGAGACCTGGCAGACATAGCAATATGCACAATGTGGGTAAAAATCGGGTTTTTATCAAATATCTACATAGTAATAAAACTTTGACATATTTATAAATTAATAACGTCACTAATAACCTGGGTTGTAACGATATATCATTGCTTTATTTTCTCAACCTCGTGCCTTAGAGAAATGCGATTTTGACTTTTTCATATCAAACGATTGCAATTTTTTTGCGTTTAATTACCTCAACAACACATTATTTCAATATGTTGTCGCTATTCGCTAAAAATAAATAAAATAAGTTTTCGTATCTCAATCAATCCTAATCAGGTAACTGCCACTACCTCGTATCTTAATTCCCAGGCGAAACGGCGGAAGTAAGGATCCTTCAATTTCGAGTGAGAGTTTCTATTGACGATTAGGTGTGTGATAAGGCTGTTTTTTTTGGAAATTCGTACTAGAAGTGTCCAAAAAGTACTAGAATGTACTTAAAATTGTACAATTGGTAATCAACATCGAAGAGAAACTGCTAAATCTAGAATCTTGAAATTTTGGGTGAGGCGTAGGTGTGTAATAAGTTTGGTTTTGTGAAAATTCGTAAAGGGGTACGAAAGGTGGAGGTTACGAAATGTACTAACATTGAAAAATTTGGATATTTATGGAGTGGAGAATAGTTCTATAAAAGGGGTTTTGCAAATTTAAACAATAAGTTTATGGCAAGTAGTAGAAGCTTCTAAATGTGGTAGCATTGGCTATTATGAGAACGAATAAAGCTAAAATCTTACAAAATGTTATGCTAATCGCGGTTGGGATAATTTGTTTATGCAAAGAGGTGACTTGGAAATGAGTACAAATGTATACGAAAAGTACTAAAGTTGCTATTGGGCGCAGAGCTAGGGCTTGGACCTGGACCCAGAGCTACGAATCAGAAATAAGTGTAGTGTTCAGATAAGAAGGTGATTGTGGAAAAGTTTACTATGTATTAGTTTAAGTAGTAATTGGTAATTGGTGGGAAATATGAAAGTTATTATTAAGGTTAAGGTTACTGTTGGCGTTCAGATAATATGTTGCTTTCGGAAATTCGTACTTATAGTGTCGAGCAAAAATAAGTACATGTTTAGTAATATTAACATATTTATACCCTTAGCCTTTAGGCTATAAAGGTATATACACTTTGATATGACCAAAAATTTGACTCATCGGAATAACGGTTTTAGACCCCAAATATGTTTGGACGAAATTCGTTTCAGATAATTTGGAGTCGATTTAGCCGTGTCCGTCCGTCTGTCTGTCTGTCTGTACGTCCGTCTGGCTGGTGCGCACGATAACTTTCGAACGAATCAACCGACTCAAACCAAATTCTGTGTATCGTAATATTTTATCCAAACTTAGTTTTAGTTCGAAGATGGGTCATATCGGTCCACTCCTTTAAGTACCTCCCCCACAAAAGTTCAAAAATGTTCCGTAAAATGCTGTGAACGAAGGGAGCGATTTGGTCCAAACTTTGCACATCGTATTATTCCTTCCAGGTATAGATCGGGTTCGAATATGGACAATATCGGTCCACTCCTTCGTGTACCACCCACACAAAATTCGGAAAAGGTTAAGTTTAAGAGCTCCTCTCGTACCGTTCTGAAATTTCTTTCGGTAGATTGTCCTTGCAGCACCCTTTACCACGGTAAAATTTTTTTTCCGAGCGCAAGTCCATACATCCCGAGATAATGGCTTAAAAGCTCCAAAAAATATTGAGGACACCAATCAAAATGGTAAATCTGCAAGATAATTGTCGCCGGGAGTTTCTGATTGGTCCAAACTTTGCACATAGTATTATTTCGTGCAGTCATGTATCAGGTTGGAATATGGACTATATTGGTCACTTCTTCGGGTATCTCCCACAAAAAAAAAAAATCGGAAAAAGTGAAGTGAAAAGTGATCAAAACGATCCGAGTAGAGCTCTTAAACTCCTCTCGGATCGTTTTGATTCTTTTTTAGTCCTAGCGGCACCCTTTACAACGGTACAATTTCCGGAGTAAGTCCATCCTGGGATAATGTCCCAAAAGCTCCAAAAACCCAGCCGACACATACTAAAATGGCTATTGTGCAAGATAAGTCTTAAACTTTTTCGAAAATTTCTTCCAAACTTAGTTTAACGTAACTTCCTTACTAAACTTACTAAAATGTTTGGTATATGTTAATGATTTGGTATAGCCCCCAGGGACGTAGCCAGAATTTCGTTTCGGGGAGGGGGCCCACCTGACCAAAATTTTTAAAGTTAATGTTAGCAAAAATTTATTATTTAGCAATGATTTAAAATTTATTTTAGGCTTATTTTACTGATGAAATAATTTCCATTACTATTTTTTAATTAAAATGGCGTAAGATTTCTTGGCTAATTTCCCCTTGTTTCAGGCTTCAATTTTCCACTCCAGAGTATGGTCAATTTTTCAATTTCGGAAGTTCATGTGTCCAATCGTTTTTATTGTCATAAAGAAACCAACTATCGTTATTTTCCCTAAAAATATTTTGGTGTCCAATCGTAAATCTTATCACAAAGAATTTCTGAAGGCAGATAGTGGTTTTCTTGATAAAAAAATATTCTGAGCAATAGTGAGTCTATCAATCATGAAATTCTAGCACCTAATCGCGGGTATGTAAATGACGAATTCTATTGCCCAATCATGCATGTAAATAGACTATTTTGGCGTCCAATCGTCGGACTTCCCTTATAGAAATTCTGGTTTCCGATCGTGGATCTTCTCATAAATTGATCAGGAACTAGGAAAACTCTGGCAACCAGTCTTGAATTCTTTAAAAATGAAATTCTGGCGTCCAATCCAAGATCAATACATGTATACATTCTTTTAGCAAAAATCCATAAACAAAATGTTTTCCAATCTACATTTTTTATACTCTCAGCCTTTAGTCAAAATAAACCTCATCGAAATAATAGTTTAAGGGCCAAAGTGTGTTTGGAAGAAATCTGTTTCAGAAAACTTGAAGTCGACTTAGCTATATTCGTCCGTCTTGGTGGAGGAAAATGGCCCGAAAGCTTTAAAGAACACTTACGGCCGTCATGTGTAGTGACTGGTGTGCACGACAACTTTCGAACCTTATACTGCGGTCATCCTTCAAAAACCATCAAAAGAGTTGTTAAATACAGTTTAAGGTCTGTTCGAGGATCCTTAGAAATGTTTACTGAAGGTATTCCTTGTGTTTAGAACGGTATTGTGTTTTTCGTGGGCAAGTCCATATTTCCGGAAAAAAAAACTTAAAAAATATTCTGTGACGCACTGAAATGACTGGTGGGAGCAAAATCTTTTAAAAGGAATGACTTCCAAAATAAAATCTACTTCCAAAATGAACTATGTCGGTCCGGTCCATTTCTTCAGGTACCTTCTCCGCAACACTTGTGATCAATGATATAATCCACATTTTGTCGCCAAGTTCATACGTCCGAAAAAGGCTACACAATTCTGAAAATCTCCTAATACATAGCTTTGGGTTAAAGGATTTTGGTTGTGTGGCCCCTATTCGATCGGTCCATAGATGAAAATTTCGGTTCACACAGACTCAGGGTATATTCCTGTCCGCACAGCCGACTGAGATTTTGACGAAGAAGAGAATCTGTTTCCGATCAGTTTTTTTTATTTCGTTTGTCGTCACAAAGTCCTTTGTCAAAGCAGGAAAAAGGAAAATTTCTACAAATGTGCATCCATAATTCCCAAAATACAATTCAAAGAGTAACACTATGCAACACTGAAAATGCAAACAACTTCTAGTATGAATTTTTTGAAAATACATATTTAGACTACAAAAACCCTAGTAGGGTTTTGTCCTGTCAGATCCAGTTCGGATTTTAAGGCCTCATCTAAACCGGGCTAAATCTACACGTTTTTGCATTTATCAGGCCTTTATCTCAGAAACGAATAGGAATTTGGCCTTGCTGTCTTTAGCAATATTGTAGCCCTGTACTAGTAGAACTTATCTTCTGAAAAACCCACATAAGAAAAACTCCATGTACGGCATCAAAATCTATAAAATATAGAAAATTTTACATAACTGCTGAAATTCGGGTCAGTATGGGCTAAACTATTGGGAGTTGAACCAAGTAATCTTTTGCAAAAATCTTCCAAATAAAGTTCTCAGCAATTCTTCAGAACATTCCGAAACTCTAAAATGCTTACTTCGTATAGTTTCAGCGATATTTTGCATCATATATTTTACAACACGTATTTCAAACATAGTTCACACCAACAGTTTATTCTCGCATTTCGGATTTCACCACATTATTGACATATTTATTAAGTCATCGTTGAAAAATTTGCTGAAAACAACGTGATAGAGGCATTTTACAACACTGACATGTTCAGAAGAAAACGTTAAGAAAAAATTAACAGTTTTGGAGATATTGTGCGAAATGTATACAAATTATTGAATTTTTAGATATATTTTAAAATTTAAGGCAATAAATGCAGTTTTTCGAGTTCAGCATTTCACAAAATATTTTATTCTTATCCTTACCTACAAATTTGCTTCAGAGGTTAGAAGGAGATTCGTATTGATTTCATAGATATAGCCCCGAATTGTATTAAAAAGTCAATCTTTAACCATGTTTAGATGGGGCTATAAAATCCAATCTGGATCTGACACAACAAAACCCAACTAGGGTTTTTGTCATTTGGCTCTGTACTTTCAAAAAATCCTAAGCTCAAATTGTGTGCACAAGTTTACCTTAAAAATGTTGCACAGTGTAATAACTTATTAATAGTTTAAATCTAATTTAAAATCAATATCGAACCATTCTCGACAAATTTGGCTTTTGGGTTTGTATTTAACAAAAAACAACAAAATAATTGTAAATATGAACCTTTTTTAATCGATTAAGAAAAAATTTTTCAACAATTTTTTTCATTAACAAAATATTTTGTTTTTTTCAAGCACAATGTGGAATATTTTGATAAATATTTTTGTCAATATGTGAAATATTTTATCAGTTGTATTTTTACTTTTTGATCAAATGATTTTATTGAATTTTGTCAATATGACAATTTTTTATCGCGGGAAACTCAATAAATTTTTGATTGAATCTTTGAATTTTTTATCAAATGGCTAAATTTTTTTTCTGTGTATGCAAGTCACATATTTTTGGGATAATATCAGGTCATCAAGTCGCTAGGCGACAAAACTTGGTTTACTGACAAAAAATCCTTGTTGACATTTTACATTTTGTAGCATTCTACAATCAGTAGCAACGCGTAGCGCACGAGAGAGGTATCGGGAGAAAAAGAGAGAGGAGAAACGAAATTTCTGCAGGAAAAAGAGAGAAATGGAAAAGCGAGAGTGTGAAAATATCGAGATGTACAGGAGCCAGTTTGAAATCCGAAAATTCTATCAATGGGTGAAACATCAAACTAATGGCTTTGTTACAGGCATATCCTCCTGTAGAGACCAGCAAGTTAATTTGGTAACTGATACAAATAGTGTACTAAGAATATGGAAAGAGCACTTTTCCAAACTGCTGTTATCCAATAGGTGCGAAGAGGACGAAGATACCACAGATCCAATCCCAGAAGATGGTATTGAATGTATACCGCCCAGCCAAGATGAGGAAAAGTCAGTAATAAACCGGCTAAAGAATAATAAGGCAGCAGGAGCCGATGGCTTACCAGCCGAGCTGTTCAAAACCGGAGGCGACACGCTGAAAAGGTGTATACATTAGCTATTTAGCACCATCTGGCAGAAAGAACGCGTACCCGACGATTGGAACCTGAACATCCTGTGTGCCTTCCACAAGAAAGGAGACAAGACTGTGTGCTCTAACTATAGGGGCATACGTCTTCTCTCTATCGCCTACAAGGTAGTGTCAGGGATATTGTGCGAACGACTAAAGCCCATGGTCAACGAAATAATTGGACCATACCAAAGCGACTTTAGACCTGGCAAGTCCATCATTGACCAGATATTTACCCTGCGGAAAAACCTATAGAAGACCCAAGAGATGCAGATCGACACCTACTACCTTTTTGTCGATTATAAGGCAGCCTGCGACGCCCAAAAGTATTCCAAGCCATGTCTGAATTTGGTATCTCCTCAAAGCTTATACGGCTTTGTAAACTGACTTTCACTGACACTCGATCTTCAGTTAAAATAGGAAAGAACCTCACCGAACAGTTTTATACCAAAACAGATTTCAGGCAAGGATTTCTTCAAACTACTGCTGGAAAAGGTCGTACGAGAGGCAAACGTTAAAAGAAATGGCACAATCTACACCAATAACCACGTGTTACATCAAACATCATGGGACGATCAGTAAAAGAAGTAAGTGATACCTTTGCGAAGAGAAGACCAAGTTGATGGTGTCGACGCACAATGCGTCCATAGAGCTCGTGCCAACTGTTGAAGTTGGCTCCTATAATTTTGAGGTTGTACAAGACTTCGTCTACCTTGACACCACCGTAAATACAACAACAACATCAGTTGTGAAATAAAAATAAGAATTATATTGGCTAACGGATGCTACTTTCGCTTAAATAAGCAGTTTAAAAACAAAGCCACATCTCGTCAAACAAAAGTAACACTTTACAAAACACTGATACCAACCATGCTGATGTATGGTTCCGAAGCACGGCAACTTGGACAAGCGGACAAGGCAGTGCTTGGTGTATTTGAGAGAAAAATTCTGCGAAAGATCTACGGACCATGTCATAATAATAAGCGATGATGAACCCGCAAGTAGAAGTATAAATGAATAGGCGCGGTATTCCAGAGAGCGAACCAACAAATAGAGAGAATTGGAGATCTTTTCTTAGTTGGGCAAAGTATAATTGACTACCTACTCAACAATATAGAAATCTTGTAAATTGCATTCTTGCAAAATATTGGTACCGTAATGTTGGTAAGGAAGCCACACAACTATTTTTATACCCTACACCACTATGTGGAAAGGGTATTATACGTTTGTTTTGGTAAAAATTCATGTAACACCGCGAAATATTCGTCGGAGACCCCCAATGTGGTATACCAATCTTCATATCTCAGCGAGATAAAGCGATTTCGATATGTGTGTCCGTCCGTCCGTCTGTGCATTATAAATTGTAATCAAACTCCAGGCCGCAATTATGGACCGATCGTCACGAAACTTGGTATGGAGGTCGGTTTCACATCAGAATAGATCGCTATTTTAATTGGTGATGATCGTGAAATATTTAGCGGGTGAAATGGACCAAAAACATAATTTTTATTCGATTTTGTAGCCGCTCTGTAGGTCGCAGTATTAGTCCGATCGCCTAGAAAATTTAAATAAAGTAAGAGTATATGACAAAGAAAAAGCTTGCAATTAGAGATGGCGATCAGATCATATTTAGAGGGTTAAATAGACCACAACTTTTGTGTGAAAATTTTTAATATACAGCTTATATCTTTTTTCCTGGAAGAGACATTCCGGGCAAGTAAGCTATACTTGGAAGAGGAACGCTTGACCTTTCCATTGATGCCAATTACGTGCTCAGATAATAGAGTTACAGCTTAATATATCCAGTTTTTTGCTTGAAGTATAATCAAAAATACACTAGGGGTCGCAATTATAGCTCAATAATCACGAAATTTTCACGAGGTAAGGGTTTAGGTCGAAGAAGATGCCTACAATTTTGGATGATGATCCGATATTACTTAGCGGGTGAAATAGACCATTACTTTTGTATAAAAAATATAAAAATTTTATTTTTGGCCCATTTTTTAATTCCTGGAGAGCACATACCGGCAAAGTAGCCTTCATATGGGAAAAGGAATACTGATATTTCCCCTGATGCAAATTGCAATAATGTGTCTGCTAGATAACTGGCCTACTGCCTAATATATAATGGGTTTTGTGTAGAGAACCACAATTTCTCTCATACTACAGAGAAATTTTCAGTTCAGTCGTCCAATTGAATTTTTATACAAAAACTGCAGCATGGGATCGCTCCGTCCCCTATATTATACCCTTAGCCTCAAGTTAATATAAAATATACAAAATACGACTAAAGATGTGCCCTTCGAAAAAAATGGTTTTAAACCCTAAGTATGTTTGAACGAAATTCGTTTCAAACAATTTGGAGTCGATTAAGCCCTGTCCGTTCATCTGTCTGTCTTACTGTCTAGCTGACTGGTGCGCACGATAACTCCCGAACGAATCTACCGATTCGAATCAAATTTTGCACTTCGTATTTTTTACCCAAACATAGTTTAATTTCCTTCGGGCATCTCCCCCACAAAAGTTAAAAAATTTTCTGAAAAATTGTGTGAACGATACCTGTCGAAGTGCAAAATCGATTTGGTCCAAACTTTCCATATATTAATATTCCTTCCAGATATAGATCGGGTAAGACTATATCGGTCCACACCTTCGAGTACCTCCCACACAAAATTTGGAAAAGTGAAATTTAAGAGTCCTATCGAATCGTTTTAATTTGTTTAGGAGATTGTCCTTGCGGCCCCGTTTACGATGGTACAATTGCAATGGCAAGTCCAGAGATTATGGCCGAAAAGGTCCAAGAAACCCTGAAAACAAGCAAGAAACCTAACTAAAATGGCAAATCCGCAAGATAACTCTCAAGGGGATTTACTGATTGGTCCAAACTTTGCACATCCTATTATTGCATCAGTTTCAGTTTGGAATATGGATTATTCCCGTCCTTCGAGTACCTCCTACACAAAATTTGGGAAAAGTGCAGTTTGAGGACCAGTCTTAGATCTATTTGAATTGTTTGAAGAAGGTTCTTTTTACGGTAACTATTGCAACGGTACAATTTCTACGGAGTAAGTCCATACTTCCTGAGATAATGGTCCAAAATTTCCATAAATAATTCTCAAACTTTTTCAAAAATCAGAAGCTAGCTTACTACAATTGATTTGGTATAGCCTTACATTACGATACCTACAAAATATATAGATTTTTTATACGGCATAATTATTGTGTTTGTTTCTTTTTTGGTCAGATGCTGAAGGTACATACATACATATATCACCGTTAGCGGAGCTGACTTATACTATCTTACTTGGTGTGTAATTGAATATGAATAATTTTGGGATTTATAAATTTGTTTGCATACAAATTATTTGAATTTCTATTCATTATTAGTTATTTCTATCGGTATAAAATATGTATATAACCACAATAAACTATTTTCGAAATGACCTGAAAATCACAAAACTGCTTGCATTACCAAGCATATGTGAGGATGATACATCTTTAATAAACCCACAATCAATGTGAAATTTCCAATTTTGGCGTATTGTTCAGAAATGTATAACTTATATAATTGTTCCACAAAAATCACAGTAGTGACGAAAGAGGCTTATCTTTTACCAATGGATTCATGTTATGTAATTGATATGTGACGTATTTTTTGTCGCCGAATCCAAAAGGCGAGTCCTAAGTTGCGACTCTTAGAGAAGTTTTTCATGGCTGAAATACTCAAAAAAGTATCGGCATCATTACCGTTTGATTTGATGTGGCCAGGCCTGGGGATCATACCCGGACATTCAGTGTGTGGTTGCACATAGCTAATTCCTAGAGGTTGTGGTGTAGGGTATCACATGGTCGGCCCCGTCCGACTATAGCCTTTGCTTACTTGTTTCTAACTTTGCTATGGCCCGTAGTTATAAAATGTCTGTAGTTAAATGTCGGGCATAAAATATGTTTACTGGCTGGACTGGAGAAAATTGTGAAATTTTGTTCACAGATAGGTCTTGGATTACGCCAATAAACAGATCATGTAGAGAACGTCCGTATTTCCCGAAATATTGGCTTCAAAAGTTCGGAAAAACCATATGATTTTTGACAAAAAATTATTTTGATCGCGTTGGCCCTGTTTATGAAAAAGTTTTAAATTCCGGCCAAAGGCCGGCTATTTTCAAAAAAAAAAAAATAATTTTTGAAATCTTACTGTGGAAAAAGTTGCAAATCCAGTCACTAAATTCAACTTGCTTCAATTTTTGGCCGGTAACGGACAGATAACAGTTTGTTAAAAATTAAGCTGCGCCCGAAAATATGATACAGCAAAACCAATGAAAATTTGACAAATTCCTGGTAATGTGAACTTTATTTCTTACTTTTCTCAAAATGGGGAATAACAATGGGCTTTAAAGATAAAGGGTGTTTTTTTAAGCTAGATAGAACTTTAAATTGTAAAAAGTAACACAAAAAATTAAATTTTGATGAAACTTTTTTTTTATTTGTTTCAGTATACTCTGACAAATCATCATGAATAGACTTACGCTTGAAGGAATTGAAGCCACGAGACCATTATATGCGTCGTTCTTTCGACGATTGGGCTCTAGAGCAGTTGACAAATGACCCGTTGTTTTATGGCAAAATTGTGTTCAGCGATGAGGCGCATTTTTGGCTTAACGGGTTTGTTAATAAGCAAAATTGCCGCATATGGAGTGAGACCAATCCACAAGAGACCCTACAGACTCCATTACATCCAGAAAAATGCACCGTATGGTGCGGTTTTCACGCTGGTGGCATCATCGGACCTTATTTCTTCAAAAATGAGGCCGGAGCTCGCGTTACGGTCAATGGAGACCGTTACCGCACCATGATCAATGATTTTTTGTTTGAAAATATGGATGACATTGATCCGGAGGAGATGTGGTTTCAACAGGATGGCGCTACGTGCCATACGGCGAACGCAACCATCGACTTATTGAAATCAGAATTTGGCGATAAGTTGATTTCGAGAAGTGGACCTGTCAATTGGCCTCCAAGGTCGTGCGACTTGACACCTCTCGATTATTTCCTGTGGGGCTACGTGAAGTCACTGGTTTATGCTGATAAACCAGCAACAATTGATGCCTTGGTAGCGCCAGCAGTGCTCGAAAAAGTGGCCAAAAATTGGACGTCCAGAATGCACTTCGTCAAGAACAGCCGCGGTGCCCATATGCCCGAAATCATTTTCAAATGTTAATGTCACGTATTAATCTTTCGAATAAAAACAAATTTTGATTACAATTTAATTTTTTGTGTTATTTTTTACAATTTCAAGTTCTATCGGGCTTAAAAAAACACCCTGTACTATATAAGAGCGGCCCTAAATTCATCATCCGTAGAAATTCCCACAACATGTTTCTCCCGTTATTAATTCACTGTATGGATGTAATCTTAATACTTTTCTTAATATATCCTTAATATTTTTGCATAAAATAATCACAAAACCAAAACATCTCTTCAACAAACTGCATTTCAATCGGTCTAACAGAGGCAAAAAGTTAATACCTTTTAGACGACGGAGTTTAGTATCCGAATGGCATTTTTATATAAGTTCAATACGTCTTTGGAACACTCCATTTTGACCCTACCAAACATAACGCTTTTTATACCCTGCACCATAAGATGGCGGGTATATTAAGTTTGGCATTCCGTTTGTAACTACTTGAAATAATCATTGTAGACCCCACAAACTATATATGGTAACATGGGGCGCCTTCGCCACATTTTTGTTCAAAATGTTCTCATATCGACATCATTAAAGTTTTTCCAAATATTAGTTTTGGTAGGAATATTAGCATGTCTTGACTATAAGTTTTGATATATAAATAATTATATTTTTGTTTTTAAAATATTATTTTTGAGAATTTACAAAATGTCTAAAAAGTGGCGAAGCCTCCACACCCATGGGGTAGCTTCGCCATCGATATAGGACCTATATCAACGGACTCTAAACTGGCATTTACCATACTTCCTCCCCAAATGTCAACATTATGCATAAAAGGAACATGTTTTCTATTTAATAATCAAAAATTATTCTAAAATTTGCAAAAAGAAACATATTCTAGGCGTTAATTGAAGTAGGTACCTTGAATTTAGGCATAAAAATGAAATGTTTGCCAAATTGGATAGGTTTAGCGCAATATTTGATTTCAACTTCACATTATAGCGTGGTATTTCAATAGCATAAACAATTTAAGTTAAACCTTACATATTTCTCACATTAACCCACAACACCCCTAACATGGCGTAGCCGCCCCACCCCCTACATAGTTCATAATATGAATATAATGACATTTATAATTACTTTTATCATGCAATTATTTGGATTTATATTCTTCAGTAGTTGTCTATTAACGGTATAAAATATAATTTTGATATCACAAAGGGTATGCAAGATATCACAAAATATACCTACCAAGAATATTTTTCGCAATACCCCAAAAACATGAAACCGCGTTCATCAGCAATCATATATTTGATAGAAATGCCAATTTTTGGGAGATGAAAGATCTTCGTTAAACTCACAATTTTCCCTTTAACGGCATTTCTGTAGCAGTTATAATTATCAAGAAAATCGGCGCTGGCGAAGGCGCCCCAATGGCAAAGCCGCACCATGTTACCATATATTCTTGATCAGCGTGCAATTCTACATCAATATAGCCATGTCCGTCTGTCTGTCCGTCTGTGGGCTATACGTTTTCGTATAGCCAACATACAAAGTGACGCGTGACGCGGCGTCTTTTTAAGGAATTTTTAAGATATTTGTCCCATTTTACCACCGAATTGATTGTAATTTGGTATTTTATGTCTCCAGAGATTAAAAAAAAACATTTCTACCAAAGTTTGTTTATATAGGTCCACGTTTTGTATTGGCCCCCATATAACGCCCCATATATAGTACGCGTCACTTTAAGATATTTTAAATGTATTAGTCTCATTTGACCACAGAATCGGTTGTAACTTTGTATTTGGTGTTTCCAGAGGCTAAGAAACATTTCTACCATAAAATGTTTATAAAGTTCCATGTTTTGATATAGCCCCCATAGGACGATATCTCCTGATTTTCGGTATTTTGAAGTTTTTAAACTCATTATCACACCGAAGTGGCTAAAATTTGGTATTTCGTCTTCGTTGGGGGTATAACACTTTTCCCCCAGAAATGTGTAGGTATAGGTCCACGTCTTCATATAGCCCTCATAGAACTTTACCTCCTGATTTTCGGTATTTCGAAGGTTGTGGCCACATTAATCCACCGAAATGGTATTTGGTCTACATTTGGGGTACTAAACCTTCCATATAAAATTTGTCGGTATAAGTCCACGCTATTATATAGCCCCCAAAGAACTTACCTCCCGATTATCGGTGTTTTGAAGGTTGTAGCCTCAATATTCCTCGGAAATGGCTGATCTTTGGTATTTAGTCTTCGTTGGGAGTATATAACTTTCCTGCGGAAATTTGTCCGTATAGAGCCACGTCTTCATATAGGCCCCACAGAACGGTACCTCCTGATTTTCGGTATTTCTAAGGTTGTGACCTCAATATCCCACCGAAATGACGGAAATGTTGTAGTAAGTCTTCGTTAAGAATATACAGTATAGTCTCGATAATCCGGACACTCGTTAATCCGGACAACGAGGTAATCCGGACACTAGAATTTTTTACATTGTTGACTCGGTAATCCGGACATCACATATTTTTCTTACCTCGATAATCCGGACATCAATATTTTTTCCTATCTTGATCGTTAGATTCTTATTTATTTCATTGACGTTTTCGTTCTAAACAATAGCAATTGGTGTATTAATAAGAAAATTTAAGTTTTTCAAAGTTTTCAGTCCAAATCTCGACTTACTAGATATCTACTGTAAACTCAGATATACAGTCAATATGGACTTAACTATCTGAATCTGTCAAATAATTGTCCTATTGTTCAACCATTTATGCTGGCTATGAAAAGCAACAGTATTTAAAACCTAAGGTTGGGTAGTCTGGTTCCCTGCAAAATCGATGTTGAGTGGTCCTTCCCTGTAAGGGAATTGGTTCATTAGGGCATGTACTGTATTCCAAGGATATTTTACCTAGAAGTGTTTAAATCGTTTAAAGCGTTGGGAGTAATAGGTTAGTTTTCTTTGGGATTTATAGCTAAACGAAGAAGCGAGTAGAGTTCTTATATAAGAATTTCAATAAATTTAAAACTAATTAGTATGGCCCCTTTTTATTTTCATTATTTGACATTCAAAATCACCGGTAACTAAGGATTATTGTATTGCATTCTCATAATTATGTAACCAATAGATTTAAATTACATTTTGTCTTATTCGTAAGCTATAACATTTATATAATACAATGTTTTTTTTTTTATTTCGTCGACTAGATGAAGTCATTGGGTGATTATACCCTACACCACTATGTGGGGAGGGTATTATAAGTTGGTTTTGGCCAAAAAGTTTGTAACGCATCGAAATAATGGTCGTAGACCCATACTTATGTATACCAAAATGAATGTCTCGACGAGCTTAGTCGATCTGGCTATGTGTGTCCGTCCGTCTGTCGGTCTGTCCATCTAAACCTTGTAATCACGCTACAGGTCGCAATTTTGATCGGATCGTCAGGAAATGTTGGATGTTGATGGGGGTCCCGGAGGGGAAGAAGCCTATTGATTTTGGTGATGGTCGGATAATATTTAGGGGTCGGAATGGGCAAAAAACTTATGTGGATAAAAAGACAACGCTTTTTTCTAAAGCGAATATCTCAGCTTCTATACGGGTTATACCAAAAGCAAAACTTGACAATAAAAGTAGAAGATATCACCTTTCTAATAATGTAAAGTAGGTTCTCGTAGGTGATCAAACAACGAAGATATCACAATAGTCGCAAATAAAACCCAAATTTTCATTTTTGCGATTTTAATAATAATGACGAATATCACAGATTCGGTTGGGGATCTTCCAAAAACAAAGTCTGACTATGAAAATAGAAGATCCCATGTTTACAATGATGTAAACTAGGTCGGCGCAGGTGACCAAATAACGGAGATATCGTAATAGTCGGTAATACATCCCATTTTTCCACTTTTTTGGAAATCACGCTACAGGTCGCAATTTTAATCGGATCGTCACGAAATTTTGAGGTTTAATGGGGGTCACACAGATGAAGAAGCCGGGGGAAGAATCACAGGGGAAGAAGCCTATTGATTTTGGTGATGGTCGGATAATATTTAGGGGTCGTAATGGGCAAACAACTTATTTGTAGAAAAAGACAACGTTTTTTTCCTAAGCGAATATCTCAGCTTCAATATGGGGTATACCAAAAGCAAAACTTGACAATAAAAGTAGAAAATATCGCCTTTCTAATAATGTAAAGTAGGTTCTCGTAGGTGATCAAACAACGAAGATATCACAACAGTCGCAAATAAAACCCAAATTTTAATTTTTGCGATTTTAATTATAATGACGAATATCACAGATTCGGTTGGGGATCTTCCAAAAACAAAGTCTGACTATGAAAATAGAAAATCCCATCTTTACAGTGATACAAAGTAGGTTGGCGTAGGTGGCCACATAACGGAGATATCACAATAGTCGGCAATATATCCCTTTTTTTTCATTTTTTTTTTTTTTTTTTTTTTTTTTGTAATCACGCTACAGGTCGCAATTTTGATCGGATCGTCACGAAAATTTGGGGGCTAATGGAGATCCTACAGAGAAAAAAGCCTATTGATTTTGGTGATGGTCGGATAATATTCAGGGGTCGGAATGGGCAAAAAACTTATTTGGAGAAAAAGTCAACGTTTTATTTCAAAGCAAATATCTTCGCTTCTAAAAGGGGTATATCAAAAGCAAAACCTGCTAATGAAAGTAGAAAATATCACCTTTGCAACGATGTTACGAAGATATCGCAAAAGCCGCTAATAGAACACAACTTTTTATTTTTGCGATTTTAATAATAATGACGAATATCACAGCTTTGGTTCGGAACCTTCCAAAAGCAAAGTCTGACAATGAAAGTAAAAAATCCCATCATTACAATGATGTAAAGCAGGTTGGCGTAGGTATCCAAATAACGGAGATATCGCAATAGTCGGTAATACATCCCATTTTTGTTATTGGGGGTCCCACAGAGGAAAACCCTTTTTTTCAGGGGTCGGAATGTGAAAAAAAAATATTGGGAAAAAAGACCAACGTTTTATTTCGATGTCGATGAACTTAAATCACGGTGCTCTTGAAACAATTTTAAATGGAAGGTGCTTACACCTGGGAATTTTTTGCGGATTCTGAAACTACAATGTTCATAGATGAGAACAATCAAAAAACAACAAAAATCGCCGGAGCGCTTTTTAATAAATCGCGATTTAAGTTGACATTTTTTGGGGTTGTTTACACGCAGAGAAAAAATATTTTTCGCTTTTGTTGGAACAAAAATATATGTTTTGGTTCCAAAAATGTATTTGTTTTGTTCAAACATTGTAATCCAAATCCAAAAATACCATCTTTTGTTCCAAACATAGAAAACAAAAACAACTTTCGAATTTCCGCAATATTGTTAAAATCGTTAACAATACCGATTGTAGGAACTATCATAATCTAATTTTATTTACAAAAAGTATTGTCAATACAGAAAACCAGCCCAGAAATTTTTGATTTGAGTGCATATACTTCTCATATACACTTTTCGCATAACTTGGATATAAATGTCGCGTATAATATTGCAATCATTGATGAACACAATACATGTGCTCTGTTCCTTTACGTGCCTGAGGTTACCATTTCTTACCATTTTTAACCTGTAAAGTGTTCCCTTACTTTTAATAGCATACAATTTATATGATGGCAGTTTACCACTTTTACCATTTTCTGCCACTGTTACCATTTTTAAAAGTAAAGGAACAGACCAATGGTTTGCTGCATTGGCTGACAACAAAGACAAACAAAAAGCCACAAGAACCCACCACAACATAAGGAATAATTAAACACCATAACAAACATGAAAAGGAAAGAAGAATGAAACAAAACAGAAACAAATAAAAACAAGAGTCTCACAAGTACATACACACAAAAACAAAGGTAAAGGCATAGACTAATAAATCGTATAGACAAAGAGATTGTAGTGTCTTCTCTTTTTGTAGGTGTCGCCCGTATGCAAAGAGCCCAATCTTTTCATTCAATTGCACAATGTTTTGGGGTAAATTACAATATTTTTTTTGGATTTGTTTATATGAGGATGTAGATCTGGCCAAAGATTATCCATATTTTGTCTTTTATCAAAATAAATAGTTTAAAATCTATAGTAACTTTAAATAAAACTACTAACGCCATCTACCAATTTTCGAAAATTTCGAAGATAAATGCTGAGAGCAAATAAATGTCTATAAATTTATTAGTCTATGATTTATTAGTCTATGCCACAACTCACCAACTCAGAGAAGAGAAACAAATTTTCGAAGAAAAGAGAGAAATATTTAGGGGTTGTTCAGGTTTTGTTCAGGTTTTCGCGATTTTGCTTAGAAACCGCATTTCCTTTCAAAATGGGACTAAAACAAATATTGTAGCTATGAAAATTCTCTACAAGATCGACCTTTATGGTATTTTCGTAGTTTTTACCATTTTTGAGATATAGAAGTTCAACCTGGGACAATGCACTGAATGTATCGCCCCCTTATAAAACAATTTCATGTAGAGTGCGCCTTAACTAACTTTTGATGAAAACCGCTTACACAGGGAAAGTTTTTGTGAATTCTGAATCAGCAGTGTTCATAGATGAGAAAAATCCAAAAACAAGAAAAAATCGCTGTAGGGATTTTTAAATAAATCGCGGTCAAAATTCACATTTTTAGGTGTTTTTTAGGTTTTTACGACTTTGCTTGAAAACCGCAAGTCCAATCGAAATGGAGCTAAAGAAAATGTTGTAGCTGTCAAAATTCTCTAGAGGATTGACGTTTATCATTTGTTCCCAGCTTGTACCATTTTTGAGATAAGGAAGCTCAGTTTACATTTTTAGTTTTTTTTGTTAGGGTTTCGCGAATTTGCTTGAATACGGTAAGTCGTATCGACATGTGACCTGAAAAAATCTTAAAATGTGAAAATTCTCTACAAGACTGGCTTAAGTGACTTATCCTTAGTTGTAAAATTTTTTTTATATATAAGTTTAAGTTGGGAATTTGCAGTCATGACATTGTTTTATAAGGGGGCGATACAGAATTGAATTGAATTTGAATTGTCCCAATTTGAACTTCTATATCTCAAATACGGTAAAACCGACGAGAATATCATACAGGTCAATCTTGTAGAGAATTTTCATATCTAAAACATTTGTTTTAGTCCCATTTTAATAGGAAATTTGGCTTCTAAGCAAAATCGCGAAAACCTGAACAACCCCTAAAAATGTCAACTTAAATTGCGATTTATTTAAAAAGCGCTCCGGCGATTTTTTTTGTTTTTTGATTGTTCTCATCTATAAACATTGTAGTTTCAGAATCCGCAAAAATTTCCGAGGTGTAAGCACCTTCCATTTAAAATTGTTTCAAGAGCACCGTGAAATGCGTTTCAAAAAAAATTGACCTGTGTTAATGAAGACATTCAGAGCAAAGACGCTAAGCTATCCCAATTTTAATATTTTGAATTTTATTAGTCAAAAGCTTATGAACAGGGGTAGTGGTGTAGGGTATCACATAGTCGGCCGCGAGCCGACTATAGCCTTGGCTCACTTGTCTTCATAGATATATTCCCTTTAATAAACTGAGTGTATTTGAATTCTGAAGTTCTGTCGCAAGTCATAAGAGGCTCATGTCCCGTGGACCAGGGAAATTAATTATGCATGTACAAGGGCTACAAAGTTCATATTCTTAAAAAAACTATGCATAAATATACACCCGTTGTAGAGAAGTTTTAAATGGTTTAAGTAATCAGCAAAAGTCTCCTAAATTTCGTTGGAGGAATATAAGACGTAAATTTGGTAGCCAGGGAAGCTATTTGCGGTCTTAAAATGGTCGCAAACCATAATATTTGCTTAATATGAATTTGTTTGTCTTAAATATCAGGTTATTATCTAGTAAAAGTCCATTATTAATTATTCAAAAGTACAAAATTATATGTTTTTATTATTACTCGGTAATCCGGACACCGCCGAATTATCGAGATGTCCGGATTATCGAGATTATACTGTATAACTTTTGAAGGCTTTCGCCTGATTATAACACCGAAATGGCTAAAATTTGGTACATAGTCTTCGTTGAGGGTATAAAACTTTCCACCTGAAATTGGTCGGTAGGGGTCAACGTCTTCATATAGCTACCATAGAACGGTACCGCCCGATTTTCAGTATTTTGAAGGTTTTAGACTCATTATTCCACCGCAGTGGCTGAAATTTGGTATTTGGTATTTTTCTGGGCTACAAAAAGTTCCCTCAGAAATTTGTCGGTATACGTCCAGGTTTTGATGTACCTCCCATAGAACGGTATATACGAATTTTAGGTATATTAAAGGTTTTAGCCTCATTATAACACCGAAATGGCTGCATGTTGGTACTTAGTCTTTGTTGAGGGTATAAAACTTTCCACCTGAAATTTGTCGGTATAGGTCCATGTCTTCATATAGCCCCCATAGAACGGTACCTCCCGATTTTCGGTAATTTGAAGGTTGCTGTATCGAAATGACTGACATTTGGTAGTTAGTCTTCGTTCCACACCGAAAAAGCTGATATTTGGTATTAAGTTTTTGATAGGGGTATGAAACATTCCACCCGAAATGTGCCGGTATAGGTCGACGTCCTCAAATAGCCCCCATAGGACCGTACCTCCCGATTTAAGGTATTTTGAATGTTGTGGCCTCAATATACCACCGATGTGACTGAAATTTAGTATATAAATTATTAATAATTAATTACAGTATAAGCTCTTTTCTTCAAATAACCCCCATAGAAGCGTACTTCTCGATTTTCGGTATTTTGAAGGTTGTGTCATCAATATCTCATCGAAACGGATGATATTTAATAATCCGTTGGTGGTACAAAACTTTCCACCTGAAATTTTCCGGTCTTGTTCCATGTTTTTATAAAGCCCCCATAAAAAGGTCTCTCCCAATTTTCGGTATTTTGAAAGGTTTAGCCATATTATTCAACGGGAACAACTGAAATTTGGTATTTAGTCTTCGCTGGAGTTGCGAGACCTTAATCCAGAAATTTATCAGTACAGGTCAACGTTTTATACAGCCTTTTTATTTGTTTCAGCATACTCTGACAAATCATCATGAATAGACTCATGGAGTGAGACCAATCCACAAGAGACCCTACAGACTCCATTACATCCAGAAAAATGCACCGTATGGTGCGGTTTTCACGCTGGTGGCATCATCGGAACTTATTTCTTCAAAAATGAGGCCGGAGCTCGCGTTACGGTCAATGGAGATCGTTACCGCACCATAATCAATGATTTTTTGTTTGAAAATATGGATGACATTGATCCGGAGGAGATGTGGTTTCAACAGTATGGCGCTACGTGCCATACGGCGAACGCAACCATCGACTTATTGAAATCAAAATTTGGCGATAAGTTGATTTCGAGAAGTGGACCTGTCAATTGGCCTCCAAAGTCGTGCGATTTGACACCTGTCGATTATTTCCTGTGGGGCTACGTGAAGTCACTGGTTTATGCTGATAAACCAGCAACAATTGATGCCTTGGAGGCCAGCATTGTTCGTGTTATTTGTGACAGACGGCCAGCAGTGCTCGAAAAAGTGGCCAAAAATTGGACGTCCAGAATGCACTTCGTCAAGAACAGCCGCGGTGCCCATATGCCCGAAATCATTTTCAAATGTTAATGTCACGTATTGATCATTCGAATAAAAAAAAATTTGAATACAATTTAATTTTTTGTGTTATTTTTTACAATTTCAAGTTCTATCGGGCTTAAAAAAACACCCTGTACATAACATTTTGAAGTATGCACAACCGAATCCAATATAAATTAACAAATTCACTGGGAAGGTCGAATGATTGGGACACTTTTGTTAATATTTCTTCGGTATCAACGTAGTGAGGTATTTTTGTTTTTTTTTTTTCTTGAAAGCTGCTAGTGCACAATTTTTCTAATATTATTTTGAATAAAGATGTCATTTGTACTATAGCTCTATAAAACAAAATACAAGAATGGAAGTCATTAAAAATGGCATCTTTATTTTACTCTTAGTAAGACTTTTCTGAGCCATAAACTTTTTAACAACAACAATTAAATATTTTCAATATCAAAATTTTCTTCCGAAAATTTGCAAAAATAAACATAAGGTTTAAATTGCAAAATATAATATGATCTTTTATACGATCACTCATACATCAACATTGTTTCAAACACGTAATTGTTTTTGAATAAGGGGATTGCCCGCAATTCCTATGGTACATACATATATTTTTATTACCATTTGCTTTGTACGCTGATACAAAAAAACAACAACAAATTATAAATAACCAAACCACAAAGGAGTTACCACATTGTAAACGACATCAGGGGACTTTAATATTGATATTTAGTACAATTGTTCATAAAGCAAAAATACGTGACAAACAACTGTCTATGGAAAACTTATTAAAAAAATCTACGAAAATGTTGTCCATTACAAATTTTCCTATAAACAAACTTGTTCGATAACAAACATTTTTTAACAAGCTCACCGATAACAAATTATTTTCTATTTAATATCGTTCAATTTGTAATGTTCTCAATAAAATACATTGTTCTCGATAAATTGTTATCATTAACAAACATTGATATTAATAACAATGTTATAAATTTGAAAAAAAAAAAAATAAAAGAAAATGTTCGACAGAAAATATTTCTAATTACCTCCAAAACAAATCACCCTTTTGCAAACATTTTCGTTACCCACCCTTGGGTATTTCGTTCTTTTCAAATCTGGTAACACTTATCTTATCGTATTTATATTTATGTACATAAGTAATACGAATTCCCAATGCAAACACTTTGAAAAACAACGGGCAGTTCCCCATCGGAACACACAATCAGCATACATCGTTTAATAAACAATTTCAATGTAAAACCGAATGCAGTTGTGTTCTGACGACCGAATGACTCACAACAAAATAAAGCGGATATCGTATACAATTTAAAGTCGCACAATCCCTAAGATGGATCAGTTTTTAAATAATTCTTTACGCATAGAAATTCAACCGAAACAAAATTTTCATTTTCGTTACACAAGTGAATTGAAAAATACCCATGGATGTATAACGGGACAAGCGCCGATAACTTTAACAAATAATAACTGTTCATCCGCCGAAACATATCCAACCATACATCTGAAATTACCAGCCGATGCAAATTACACTGATAATGGAACGAAAAGAGAATTTTTCGTCTTATGTTCGTTACATGCCTACGATGAGAACAAATTTAAGAACAACCAACCTCTGTGCCTTTCACCTCATTTATTATTGCGAAAATGTGAACGTGATGTCAATTATGAATTCATATTTGAAGAAATGAAAGATCTTCCAGATGATGTCTCGACAAGATTTTGGGAATTACAGGATTATGTTATAGTACGCCTTAAAACCGATCAGTACCAACAGTCGTGGCAGAAAAAGCAACGCCAATATAATATGTTAGGATTGCCCTTGCCATTTAATCAACTAAAGGGTGATTTGGATGTTAAGAATTCTGAATGTGTAAAGAAGAGTGGCAGTTTGAATGTAAGTTAAAATCTATGTTGGAATAATGTTTTTTCTTATGAAAGAATTTTTTTACAACTTTATTTTTTTCCAATACAAAAGTCTTTCGATAACAATATTTCAATGGAAAAGATGTTTGGTAAAAACTTTACTGGCATAACAGTAGTCCTATTATATTTTTCCTTAGAAAAGTTTTTCGATCGCAACTTTTCCTATGGAAAACTAGTACGATAACAATTTTATTGGATAATAACTTATTCGATATGTTTGATAACAACTTTTCGTATCGAAAAGTTCTTTCGTATAGAAATGTTGTTCGATAACAACCTTTCATATAAAACAGTTTTTCGATAACAACTTTTCGTATGGAAAAATTGTTCAATAACAGCTTTTCGTATAGAAAAGTTGTTCGATATCAGCTTTTCGTATGGAAAAATTGTTCAATAACAGCTTTTCGTATAGAAAAGGTGTTCGATAACACATTGCCAGTTTTGAATGACAGCTTTGTTGGTGCTTGCTAGTGTGGCCGTTCATTTTTGTCATTCATCATGCAACCACAAAATGTTTTGTGGTTGCTGGACGGTTGGACAGTTATCGATAACTGCAAAATATCGACATTCAAAACTGACAATGTGTACTGTACTTTAAGCGGGGTACACACGATCAGTTTTGCTCAAATAATCGGTTGCTTGTCAGTGTGGCCGCTCACTTTTGTCAGTCATTAGGCAACCACAAAATATTTTGTGGTTACTGGACTGTTTGACAGTAATCGATTATTCCGAAAAATCGACAGTCAAAACTGTTCGATAACAACTTTTCGTATAGAAAAGTTGTTCGATAACAACGTATAGAAAAGTTGTTCGATAACAACATATAGAAAAGATGTTCGATAACAACTTTGCGTATAGAAAACAACTTTTTGTATAGAACAGTTTTTCGATAACAACTTTTCAAAAAGAAAAGTAGTTCGATAACAAATATTCGTATAGAAAATAACAACTTCTCGTATAGAAAAGTTGTTCGATAACAACTTTTGGTATAGAAAAGTTGTTCGATAATAACTTTTCGTATAGAAAAGTTGTTCGATAACAACATTACGTATGGAAAAGTTGTTCGATAACAACTTTTCGTATCGAAAAAGTTTTTCGATAACAACCTTTCGTTGTTCGACATCAACTGTTGGTATCGAAAAGTTCTTCGATAACAACTTTTCGTATAGAAAAGTTGTTCGATAACAACCTTTCGTTGTTCGATAACAACTTTTGGTATAGAAAAGTTTTTCGATAACAACCTTTCGTTGTTCGATAACATCTGTTCGTATAGAAAAGTTGTTCGATAACAACTTTTCGTATGGAAAATTTGTTCAATAACAATTTTTCGTATAGAAAGTTGTTCGATAACAACCTTTCGTTGTTCGATAACAACTATTCGTATGGAAAAGTTGTTCGATAACAACTTTTGGTATAGAAAAGTTTTTCGATAACAACCTTTCGTTGTTCGATATCAACTGTTGGTATCGAAAAGTTCTTCGATAACAACATTATACCTTTTCCTATAGAAAAGTAGTTCGATAACAAAATTTCTTATAGAAAAATAGTTCCATAAAAATTTTTCCTATTGAAAAGTTGTTCGATAACAACATTTCGTATAGAAATGTTATTCGTTAACAACTTTTTGTATAGAAAAGTTGTTCGATAACAACCTTTCATATAAGAAAGTTGTTTGATAACAACTTTGCGTACAGAAAAGTTGTTCCATAACAAATTTTCGTATAGAAAAGATGTTCGATAACAACTTTTCGTATGGAAAAGATGTTCGATAACAACTTTTCGTACATAATAGTTATTCGATAACAACTTTTCGTATAGAAAAGTTGTTCGATAACAACTTTCCGTACATAATAGTTATTCTATAATAATGTTTCGTATAGAAAAGTTGTTCGATAACAATTTTGCGTATGGAAAAGTTGTTTCATAACAACTCTGCATATAAAAAAGTTGTTCGATAACAACCTTTCATATAGAAAAGTTGTTCGATAACAACTGTTCGTATAGAAATGTTGTTCGATAACAACCTTTCGTATAGAAATGTTGTTCGATAACAACCTTTCGTATAGAAAAGTTGTTCGATAACACACACAAACAAAGTTTTTCGATAACAACCTTTCGTTATTCGATAACATCTGTTCGTATAGAAAAGTTGTTTGATAACAACTTTTCGTATAGAAAATTAATTGATAACAAAAACTTTTCCTATACAAAAGTAATTCGATAAGATCGTTTGCTATTAAAAGTAGTTCGATACAATTTTTCTAATCGACAATTAGTTCGATAAAAAAAAATCCTATAGAAAAGTTGTTCGATAATTATTTTTTTGCATAGAAAAGTAGTTCGATAACAACTTTTACTACTATTTATAAATTTCATTCTATATTTTCTACTTTACAGGTCTGTTTGGGATTTACAATATTCGAATGTGTCGGCGTAAAAAATTATCGTCTCTACAAAGAAACCATTTATTCCGATAATATCTACCACAGTGACGATTTAAAAATTCATCGTTTGTGTAATTTTAGCGGCAGTAAAGAAGGTGGTGATTATATTACCCTGCTGATCAAGTTACAAGCGGGATACAACTATGAGGTCCGCATATTTCGAGGGACTGAATGGGAAGTTTATGTCAAACCACATTCGATATTTTGTAATTCAAGCATAACATTCCAATTGCCACCATACACGGGTCCGAATACAGATCTGGATTCCATTGATGTTCTAATGGAAGTTGTTGTCGATCGTAGTAGATTCAAGAGTACAAGTGTCAAATTTGAATATGTGAACAATAAAACTGCAGAAGCAAATGAGACAGTTTGTCGGAAAAGACCACGTCTCCAAGTAGAAGTAAATACGGAAAGTGTAGCTTCGACAAGTGCAACGGAGCAGATATTTTATCAAAATATGCCAATTGTGGAAGATTTAACAGGGGCTGCCGTACCTTCAACTTTCATAAATATTCAACAACAACAAAATGACCAATACCAAATATTGGGAAACAGTGAATTTTATAGTGTGCCACCAAATGATTTGCCAGACGACCTTCTAAATTGTAATATATCGCAAGGCGCCGAAGTTTCACAATCACAAGAACATCAACTACCACATTCAACATCAAATCTTTCAAGTGGTGTACAAAGTATGAATATAACTGATACAAATGATTTGAATCCAGTGCCAGATCAAGATCTCTCATCATTGTTATCGTTAATTTTGGAAGAAAATTATAGTGCAAATTTCGATTCTGGTTATATCTCACGCGATAAAATGCATAGAGAAGTATCGATGTTAAGGACTATGCCCAATATCGACAAAATTCCCAGATTAAACAGCCATATGAATGTCAAGTTACAAAAATCGGATAACGATGATTCCAATATCTCACGTGATGAGATGCGCAAATATTCGAAAAAACTTTTATTAAGTGAACAGGAAATAATTAAAAAACTAATGGAGAGGTGTTTAACAGATCCAAAAACAGCTATCCGAATCCCGCTCAGTTATTTATCGATGAAATGTAAGTACATCTAAAATCACTACAAATATCTATTCAATATGCCTCGAGCATCTATACGCATGAAAAGTTTTTCGATAACAACATTTGCTAGCAAAAAAGTTGTTGTGGGACAAATTTTCTATGTAACCAAAAATTTTTTTCCAGAAAAAGTTGTTAATTTTCAATCGGAAAAGTTATCTTTTCCTGTTGTGATAAAAAAACTGGTTCGATAATACGTTGTTCGATAACAACTTTTCATATACAAAAGTTGTTATATTCTATGGGAAGAGATGTTATCGAACTTTTCTATGCGAAAAGATGTTATCGAAAACCTTTTCTAAGGGAAGATTTGTTGACCAACTTTTCTATGGGAAAAGTTGTCATCGAACAGCTTTTCTATGGCAAAAGTTGATATTGAACAAATTATTTATGGGAAAAGTTGGTATCGAACAACTTTTCTATGTTAAAGTTGTTATCGAACAAATTTTCTATGGCAAAGGTGGGTATGGAACAAATTGTCTATTGGAAAAGTTGTTATCGGACAACTTTTCTATGGGAAAAGTTGTTATCGAACAACTTTTCTATGGGAAAAGTTGTTATCGGACAACTTTTCTATGGGTAAAATATTTATCGGACATCTTTTCTATTGGAAAAGTTGTTATAGGACAAATTTTCTATGGGAAAAGTTGTTAGCGGACAATTTTTCTCTGGGAAAAGTTGTTATCGGACAACTTTTCTATTGGAAAAGTTGAAATCGGACAACTTTTCTATGGGAAAAGTTCTTATCGAAAAACTTTTCTATGGGAAAAGTTCTTATCGAAAAACTTTTCTATGGGAAAAGACAACTTTTCTATGGGAAAAGACAACTTTTGTATGGGAAAAGTTGTTCAAGGACAACTTTTCTATGGGAAAAGTTGTTATCGGACAACTTTTCTATGGGAAAGTTGTTGTCGGACAACTTTTCTTTGAAAAAGGTTGTTATCGGACAACTTTTTTATGGTAAAAGTTGTTAACGGACAACTTTTCTATGGGAAAAGTTGTTATCGGACAACTTTTCTATGAGAAAAGTTGTTATCGGACAAGTGGAAATCAGAAAACTTTTCTATGGGAAAAGTTGTTATCGAAAAACATTTCTATGGGAAAAGTTGTTATCGGAAAAATTTTCTATGGAAAAAGTTGTTATCGGACAACTTTTCTATGAAAAAGGTTGTTATCGGACAACTTTTCTATGGGAAAAGTTGTTATCGGACAACTTTTCTATGGGAAAAGTTATTATCGGACAACTTTTCTATGGGAAAAGTTGTTATCAAACAACCGTGTCTGTAGAAAATCAATTCAGAAGGAACGTTTTACTAGAAAAGCTTTTCGATCACAAAATTTCCTATAAAAAAGTTGTTTGATTACAATTTTTACTATAGAAAATTTGTTCGATACCTACTTTTTCTATAGCAGTATTGTTCGATAACAATTTTTCCTAAAGAAAATCGTTCAATGACAACTTTTCCTACAGACAATTTTCGATAACAAATTTTCCGCTAATAAATTCTGATACAGAAAATGTTTACAACTAATTTAATTCAAAACAATGTTTTCTGCTTTTAATTGAGTTTTTTGTTGTTGTTTTTTCAGTTGGCAATACTATCTTCCACGACGCCATAATGATTGAGTCAACATTACTTGCATTGCGTCAGATTATGAAGACTACACCACACAAACAAATGGTCCTCAAGGCCCGCAATAAATTCCGCCATAATCTTTTGCACTATGCCTGTTTTCATAATATGTCAGGCAGCATAAGACCCTTGGTTGGCATGGGTATTGCTTTGCATGAACAGGATATTAATGGTCGTACACCTTTACATTTGGCCATAGATTATAAACACAGCGATTGTGTTGAGAAGATACAAGAGCTGCTTAAGAATCATTCCTTATACGGCCGTGATGTAGAAACGTCACTGAAGAAAATGTTACAAGTCTACACTCTACAAGGCATTACGGTATTACATTTGGCCGTCTTGGAAAATCTACCCGAACTTTTAGAAGTTATGTTAGACTTTTGTCAACGTCATGACATTGATGTTACGCAATATGAAGTAATGGGCAGTGGCGATTCGCTAGCCCATTTAGTGGTGAAAAGCAATTCGTGTACCATGTTTGAGCTGTTAAAAAAATATATTCCGAATTATTTGAAGCTTGAAAATTATGCTGGAAATACGATTGCCGATATCTGTGATATATCAGATCAAATGAAGAATGTATTGAAAATTTGAATATTGTTATTTTATACAAAGTTTATATAAATAATATTAAAATAAATAATTTTTTACTAAATATTTTTTAATTAATTCTGGGGAATAGAAGAGGAAAACTAATTTCCACAGAATAGATCTGGAAACTTGCTCACACCTAAAGCAGACCTATAGAAATTATTGAACCAATTTTCTATAGAAAACATCAAAAATGTTTTACATTTGTAGGTCTTCTACCTATAGAAAACGAAAGAAAGCCAACCGCTTATAGAAGCAACTTTATTTAGAAAATCTAAATACAAGACCTTTAGAAGGCGTCCCATCTATAGAACTTTCATTAAAATCCCATCTATTTAGACAACTTCTAGACGCTCTTTTATTTAATGAATTCATTTTCCTTAAAAGTTCTTCTACCTATAGAAGACATCAAGTAGACCTTTATAAGATCATGTATACGTACATAACGCGCACCTTAACATGATTTTTTAAAGATTTTTAGGGGGACCCATCCACAGCAATAAACATGGATTTTTTAACGATTTTTAGGAGAACCCATCCACAGCAATAAACATGGATTTTTTAACGATTTTTAGGAGAACCCATGCACAACAATAAACATGGATTTTTTTAAGATTTTTAAGAGGACCCATCCACGCAATAAACGTAGATTTTTTAAAGATTTTTAGAAGGACACATCCACAACAATAAACATGGATTTTTTAAAGATTTTTAGGAGAACGAATCCACAACAATAAACGTGGATTTTTTTAAAGATTTTTAGGAGAACTAATCCACAACAATAAACGTGGATTTTTTAAAGATTTTTAGGAAAACCAATCAACAACAATAAACGTGGATTTTTCCAAGATTTCCACAACAATAAACGTGGATTTTTCCTAAATTTCTAGGAGAACCAATCCACAACAATAAACGTGGATTTTTTAAGGAGAAGAAATCCACAACAATAAACGTGGACTTTTTAAAGATTTTTAGGAGAACCAATCCACAACAATAAACCTGGATTTTTTAAAGATTTTTAGGAGAACAAATCCACAACAATAAACGTGGACTTTTTAAAGATTTTTAGGAGAACCAATCCACAACAATAAACGTGGATTTTTTAAAGATTTTTAGGAGAACCAATCCACAACAATAAACATGGATTTTTTAAAGATTTTTAGGAGAACCAATCCACAACAATAAACATGGATTTTTTAAAGATTTTTAGGAGAACCAATCCACAACAATAAACGTGGATTTTTTAAAGATTTTTAGGAGAACAAATCCACAACAATAAACCTGGATTTTTTAAAGATTTTTAGGAGAACTATTCCACAACAATAAACGTGGATTTTTTAAAGATTTTTAGGAGGACCCATCCACAGCAATAAACGTGGATTTTTTAAAGATTTTTAGGAGGACCCATCCACAGCAACAAACCTGGATTTTTTAAAGATTTTTAGGAGGACCCATCCACAGCAATAAACGTGGATTTTTTAAAGATTTTTAGGAGGACCCATCCACAGCAATAAACGTGGATTTTTTAAAGATTTTTAGGAGGACCCATCCACAGCAATAAACGTGGATTTTTTAAAGATTTTTAGGAGAACCAATCAATCCACAACAATAAACGTGGATTTTTTAAAGATTTTTAGGAGGACCCATCCACAGCAATAAACGTGGATTTTTTAAAGATTTTTAGGAGGACCCATCCACAGCAATAAACGTGGATTTTTTAAAGATTTTTAGGAGGACCCATCCACAGCAATAAACGTGGATTTTTTAAAGTTTTTAGGAGAACCCATCCACAGCAATAAACGTGGATTTTTTAAAGTTTTTAGTAGAAGCCATCCACAACAATAAGCGTGGATTTTTTAAAGTTTTTAGGAGAACCCATCCACAAGAATAAACGTGCATTTTTTAAAAGATTTTTAGGAGAATCCATCCACAACAATAAACGTGGAATTTAAAGATTTTTAGGAGAACCCATATACAAAAGTAAACGTGGATTTTTTAAAGATTTTTAGGAGAACCCATATACAAAAGTGAACGTGGATTTTTTAAAGATTTTTAGGAGAACCCATATACAAAAGTAAACGTGGATTATTTAAAGATTTTTAGGAGAACCCATATACAAAGTAAACGTGGATTTTTTAAAGATTTTTAGGAGAACCCATATACAAAAGTAAACGTGGATTTTTTAAAGATTTTTAGGAGAACCCATATACAAAAGTAAACGTGGATTTCTTAAAGATTTTTAGGAGAACCCATCCACAATAATAAACGTGGATTTTTTAAAGATTTTTAGGAGAACCCATCCATAACAATAAACGTGGATTTTTTAAAGATTTTTAGGAGAACCCATCCACAACAATAAACGTGGATTTTCTAAAGATTTTTAGGATAACCCATCCACAGCAATAAACGTGGATTTTTTTAAGATTTTTAGGAGAACCCATCCACAGCAACAAACGTGGATTTTCTAAAGATTTTTAGGATAACCCATCCACAGCAATAAACGTGGATTTTTTAAAGATTTTTAGGAGAACCCATCCACAGCAATAAACGTGGATTTTTTTAAGATTTTTAGGAGAACCCATCCACAGCAATAAACGTGGATTTTTTTAAGATTTTTAGGAGAACCCAGCCACAGCAATAAACGTGGATTTTTTTAAGATTTTTAGGAGAACCCATCCACAGCAATAAACGTGGATTTTTTTAAGATTTTTAGGAGAACCCATCCACAGCAATAAACGTGGATTTTTTTAAGATTTTTAGGAGAACCCATCCACAGCAATAAACGTGGATTTTTTTAAGATTTTTAGGAGAACCCATCCACAGCAATAAACGTGGATTTTTTTAAGATTTTTAGGAGAACCCAGCCACAGCAATAAACGTGGATTTTTTAAAGATTTTTAGGAGAACCCATCCACAGCAATAAACGTGGATTTTTTTAAGATTTTTAGGAGAACCCATCCACAGCAATAAACGTGGATTTTTTTAAGATTTTTAGGAGAACCCATCCACAGCAACAAACGTGGATTTTCTAAAGATTTTTAGGATAACCCATCCACAGCAATAAACGTGGATTTTTTAAAGATTTTTAGGAGAACCCATCCACAGCAATAAACGTGGATTTTTTTAAGATTTTTAGGAGAACCCATCCACAGCAATAAACGTGGATTTTTTTAAGATTTTTAGGAGAACCCAGCCACAGCAATAAACGTGGATTTTTTTAAGATTTTTAGGAGAACCCAGCCACAGCAATAAACGTGGATTTTTTAAAGATTTTTAGGAGAACCCATATACAAAAGTAAACGTGGATTTTTTAAAGATTTTTAGGAGAACCCATCCACAACAATAAACGTGGATTTTTTAAAGATTTTTAGGAGAACCCATCCACAGCAATAAACGTGGATTTTTTTAAGATTTTTAGGAGAACCCATCCACAGCAATAAACGTGGATTTTTTTAAGATTTTTAGGAGAACCCAGCCACAGCAATAAACGTGGATTTTTTAAAGATTTTTAGGAGAACCCAGCCACAGCAATAAACGTGGATTTTTTAAAGATTTTTAGGAGAACCCATCCACAGCAATAAACGTGAATTTTTTAAAGATTTTTAGGAGAACCCATCCACAGCAATAAACGTGGATTTTTTTAAGATTTTTAGGAGAACCCATCCACAACAATAAACGTGGAATTTAAAGATTTTTAGGAGAACCCATATACAAAAGTAAACGTGGATTTTTTAAAGATTTTTAGGAGAACCCATATACAAAAGTAAACGTGGATTTTTTAAAGATTTTTAGGAGAACCCATATACAAAAGTAAACGTGGATTATTTAAAGATTTTTAGGAGAACCCATATACAAAGTAAACGTGGATTTTTTAAAGATTTTTAGGAGAACCCATATACAAAAGTAAACGTGGATTTTTTAAAGATTTTTAGGAGAACCCATATACAAAAGTAAACGTGGATTTCTTAAAGATTTTTAGGAGAACCCATCCACAATAATAAACGTGGATTTTTTAAAGATTTTTAGGAGAACCCATCCATAACAATAAACGTGGATTTTTTAAAGATTTTTAGGAGAACCCATCCACAACAATAAACGTGGATTTTCTAAAGATTTTTAGGATAACCCATCCACAGCAATAAACGTGGATTTTTTTAAGATTTTTAGGAGAACCCATCCACAGCAACAAACGTGGATTTTCTAAAGATTTTTAGGATAACCCATCCACAGCAATAAACGTGGATTTTTTAAAGATTTTTAGGAGAACCCATCCACAGCAACAAACGTGGATTCTTAAAGATTTTTAGGAGAACCCATCCACAACAATAAACGTGGATTTTTTAAAGATTTTTAGGAGAACCCATATACAAAAGTAAACGTGGATTTTTTAAAGATTTTTAGGAGAACCCATCCACAACAATAAACGTGGATTTTTTAAAGATTTTTAGGAGAACCCATCCACAGCAATAAACGTGGATTTTTTTAAGATTTTTAGGAGAACCCATCCACAGCAATAAACGTGGATTTTTTTAAGATTTTTAGGAGAACCCAGCCACAGCAATAAACGTGGATTTTTTAAAGATTTTTAGGAGAACCCAGCCACAGCAATAAACGTGGATTTTTTAAAGATTTTTAGGAGAACCCATCCACAGCAATAAACGTGGATTTTTTAAAGATTTTTAGGAGAACCCATCCACAGCAATAAACGTGGATTTTTTTAAGATTTTTAGGAGAACCCATCCACAACAATAAACGTGGATTTTTTAAAGATTTTTAGGAGAACCCATATACAAAAGTAAACGTGGATTTTTTTAAAGATTTTTAGGAGAACCCATATACAAAAGTAAACGTGGATTTTTTAAAGATTTTTAGGAGAACCCATATACAAAAGTAAACGTGGATTTTTTAAAGATTTTTAGGAGAACCCATATACAAAAGTAAACGTGGATTTTTTAAAGATTTTTAGGAGAACCCATATACAAAAGTAAACGTGGATTTTTTAAAGATTTTTAGGAGAACCCATATACAAAAGTAAACGTGGATTTTTTAAAGATTTTTAGGAGAACCCATATACAAAAGTAAACGTGGATTTCTTAAAGATTTTTAGGAGAACCCATATACAAAAGTAAACGTGGATTTCTTAAAGATTTTTAGGAGAACCCATCCACAATAATAAACGTGGATTTTTTAAAGATTTTTAGGAGAACCCATCCACAACAATAAACGTGGATTTTTTAAAGATTTTTAGGAGAACCCATCCACAACAATAAACGTGGATTTTCTAAAGATTTTTAGGATAACCCATCCACAGCAATAAACGTGGATTTTTTTAAGATTTTTAGGAGAACCCATCCACAGCAACAAACGTGGATTTTTAAAGATTTTTAGGAGAACCCATCCACAACAATAAACGTGGATTTTTTAAAGATTTTTAGGAGAACCCATATACAAAAGTAAACGTGGATTTTTTAAAGATTTTTAGGAGAACCCATATACAAAAGTAAACGTGGATTTTTTAAAGATTTTTAGGAGAACCCATATACAAAAGTAAACGTGGATTTTTTAAAGATTTTTAGGAGAACCCATATACAAAAGTAAACGTGGATTTTTTAAAGATTTTTAGGAGAACCCATATACAAAAGTAAACGTGGATTTTTTAAAGATTTTTAGGAGAACCCATATACAAAAGTAAACGTGGATTTTTTAAAAATTTTTAGGAGAACCCAGCCACAGCAATAAACGTGGATTTTTTAAAGATTTTTAGGAGAACCCATCCACAGCAATAAACGTGGATTTTTTAAAGATTTTTAGGAGAACCCATCCATAGCAATAAACTTGGATTTTTTAAAGATTTTTAGGAAACAACCACAACAATAAACATGGATTTTTTAAAGTTTTTAGGAGAACACATATACAACAATAAACGTGGATTTTATAGGAGAACCCATCCAAAACGTGGATTATTTAAAGATTTTTAGGAGAACCCATATACAAAAGTAAACGTGGATTTTTTAAAGATTTTTAGGAGAAACCATCCACAGCAATAAAGGTGGATTTTTAAAGATTTTTAGGAGAACCCATCCACAACAATAAACGTGGATTTTTTAAAGATTTTTAGGAGAACCCATCCACAACAATAAACGTGGATTTTTTAAAGATTTTTAGGAGAACCCATCCACAACAATAAACGTGGATTTTTTAAAGATTTTTAGGAGAAACCATCCACAACAATAAACGTGGATTTTTTAAAGATTTTTAGGAAACAACCACAACAATAAACATGGATTTTTTAAAGTTTTTAGGAGAACACATATACAACAATAAACATGGATTTTTTAAAGTTTTTAGGAGAACACATATACAACAATAAACGTGGATTTTATAGGAGAACCCATCCAAAACGTGGATTATTTAAAGATTTTTAGGAGAACCCATATACAAAAGTAAACGTGGATTTTTTAAAGATTTTTAAAAGAACCCATATACAAAAGTAAACGTGGATTTTTTAAAGATTTTTAGGAGAACCCATATACAAAAGTAAACGTGGATTTTTTAAAGATTTTTAAAAGAACCCATATACAAAAGTAAACGTGGATTTTTTAAAGATTTTTAGGAGAACCCATATACAAAAGTAAACTTGGATTTTTTAAAGATTTTTAGGAGAACCCATCCACAGCAATAAACGTGGATTTTTTAAAGATTTTTAGGAGAACCCAGCCACAGCAATAAACGTGGATTTTTTAAAGATTTTTAGGAGAACCCAGCCACAGCAATAAACGTGGATTTTTTAAAGATTTTCAGGAGAACCCATCCACAGCAATAAACGTGGATTTTTTTAAGATTTTTAGGAGAACCCATCCACAGCAATAAACGTGGATTTTTTTAAGATTTTTAGGAGAACCCAGCCACAGCAATAAACGTGGATTTTTTAAAGATTTTTAGGAGAACCCATCCACAGCAATAAACGTGGATTTTTTTAAGATTTTTAGGAGAACCCATCCACAACAATAGGAGAACCCACCCACAACAATTAACGTGAATTTTTTAAAGTTTTTAGGAGGACCCATCTAAAACAATAAACGTGGGTTTTTTAAAGATTTTTTAGGAGAACACATATACAAAAGTAAACGTGGATTTTTTAAAGATTTTTAGGAGAACCCAGCCACAGCAATAAACGTGGATTTTTTAATGATTTATAGGAGAACCCATCCACAACAATTAACGTGGATGTTTATAGATTTTTAGAAGAACCCATCCACAACAATAAACTCGGATTTTTTAAAGATTCTTAGGGGAACCCATACAACAACAAATGGATTTTCTTATAGATTTTTAGGAGAACGCACCCACAGCAATAAACGCGGATTTTTTTAAGATTCTTAGGAGAACCCATCCACAACAATAAACGCGGATTTTTTAAAGATTCTTAGGATAACCCATCCACGACAATAAACGCGGATTTTTTAAAGATTCTTAGTGGAACCCATACAACAACAAATGGATTTTCTTATAGATTTTTAGGAGAATCCATCCACAACAATAAACGTGGATTTTTTAAAGATTTTTCCACTACAAATGGTCATCAGACCTTTAGAAAGTTTTTCTTATTATCGAAATAAGCCCTTTAAAAGATATTCTGTCTAGATGATCAGCTATTCCTGAAAGACCCTTAGAATGTCATCTGTCTTTGGAAGATCTTTAGACGACCGGTTTTCTTAGTGGCAGCCCCTAGTAACCACATAACATGTGTTGTACACTGTTTATTCTTTTAATGTTCTAAAACATTTAGTTTAAAAACAATTTTTTAATTAAAATAAATGAGAATTCACGAAATGTGGCGCATAGAGAGATGAAAAAACCCCATTGAGAGTCGTCAACAATTCTTTCTTCTAAATTTTTAGAGAATGAGTTATGGGGATAATTTTCTCAAAAGACACAAATTTAAATTACATTTTATAGAAAGCTTTTGTATAACCCTAAACGTATGCTACAATAACAACAAAATATAGCACATTAAGTTAAAAATGTTGGATTATTGTTGACAGCTGAAAATATGCGCATACATATTTTTCGGAATTTAGATCAAATTAGATTTTTTTTATTTTGTGCATTTGAAGTTCTCTTGGAGGATCGCTTTTGAAATTTTTACTGATGCACGGTGGTCCAGAAATCGACTATAACAGATATTGTGTTCATAGGTAGGATTTTTGTCTTTAAGAACAGTTTCAATAAATTACCTAAGCGTTTACACGAAGCGATCAATTTTATTTTTCCTCAGGTACTAAATTTAAAGTGACTAGAACTTTATATAATTTTGTGGACTAGAACTTGGACTTATTTATAGAAATTTTGACAACATGCATCAAAGATTCCAGATATTTCTTATACGAAGATAAGATAGAACAACAAAAAGGTATGCCAATAGTATCACCATTATCTCCCATTATTGCAGATATTGTAATGGAAGAATTACTAGACACAACAATGCAAAATTTAAATATAAAACCGAGACTATTGACAAAATATGTAGATGACATATTTTGAATTGTAAAGGAAAACGAAGTTGACAGCACATTGGCAGCATTAAATGGGTTTAATAGACAATTAAAATTCTCAATGGAGGGTGAATCTAATAATAAACTCCCATATCTGGATAGTATTATTTACAGGAAAGATAACACAATTTTGGCCTCGGGAAGAATTATCAATTTTTACTCCAAACATCCGAGACAAATTAAAATCAATGCGGCAAAAAACTTCATACAGAGGGTACTCAATATTAGTGACAAAACTTTTCACACACAAAACGAAAAGAAAATACGAAAACTGTTGAGAATGAATGACTTTCCAAACAGAACAATCTCTGAGTTAATCAAAAAGGTTAAAACCCCAAAACCAGACGTCCCAGATCGGGAACCCAAAATCTACAAGAGGTCTACATACATTCCAGAGTTCTCAGAAAGAGTTTTCAATTCTAATTTGTATAACAAAGATCAATTCCAATTGGCATTTAAGAGCAGTAATACCAATAATACCTTCTTCAGCCGAACAAAGGCGAAAATCTCAACTGACCACAAATCAAATGTTGTATATGAAATAGGTTGCAATGGAGATAGTTCCAGCACATGTCAAAAAGTATACGTTGGCACCACGATGTCAAAACTCAAAACCAGACTTAGTGCCCATAAATCGGACCAAAAGGCCAAGAACAAACCTATGGAACAAAAAACAGCATTTGCTGCACACTGCGCTCTTACAGGTCATACTCCAAACTTTAAAGATGTAAAGATTTTAACACAAGAAAATAACTATAAACGTCGGTATATGCTTGAGGTGTTCACATAATTAATGTCCCTACAGAAAGTAGGATGAATTTTAAAACTGACACAGAACACTGTGCGCACTGTGCGCAATTCAAAAATATCAAAAGAGAAAATAGTTTAGTTGGAAATCACCTGTGATGGAGAACAGACAGTGTAAATTGCAATCCACTTAACAATTAAAAAGTAATTAAAAGTTGTTATTTTTGTTTATATTCATGTAACATTGCTCTTTTGTTTTACTTAAAGATAAAATAAATCCCTGATGATGATCGTCGGAGACGATCGAAATATCGGTAAATAAATCCAGATATAAAACAAAAATCAATATTTGTTTTATTCAAAAGGACCTAGAGCCGAACTAAAACTAAAGAAAAACATATATGAGTTGTTTATAAGAGTTGCATGAATTTTATAAGGAGTGTTTTTTTAATTTTGAAACAAATTTGAACTGGAACTAGTGTTTGCCTCGGTAGATGGCCTATTCCTGCTGCGATGGATGGTGGTGGTTTTCGAGAACGACATCTCTATGTCCTCGAACAGTTTGGCCGTCAACCATGACGGTATCAGATGCCTTCGGTAGGTCAAGAGCCTCCATGACAATTCGGTTGCATAAGCTATTCTGGGTGAGTGTTCGACTGATATGTATGATACTGATGTTAGGTAACTGGGAATCTCCTTCACTTCGCAGTTCCAAAGGCCCACATTCTTTCTTTAAACAAACTGCGTATACTTAATATCACACGTTACATTTTATGATGTTACTCATACGTTTTGGAACTAGTACTAGGAACTAGATTACCCAACTCTAAGATACTCTATTCCAGGTTCAGCGCCATAAGCATTACTAGTGAGATTTCGTGTAGGTCCAGCGCTTTGGATGATTTCGCGCTTTTGATGAAATATGCAACATCGCACATCGTAAATCGCGATTGTACCTCCTCGGCTCTTATGTGGCCTAATCTCTCATATCCATCTCGGGGTGCTTCTTCTTTTCCGAATTCGAGAGTGATTTAACCGTTGCCCCTAAGATGCTTTCGCCACTTTTTCCGCTTATGCTCGCCTAATAGCCCGTTGTCTTCAAGAGTAAGTTTCATAACTCTCCTCTCAGATAACCAAGGATCTGAGCGCTGATTGGTAAATTTTCTGAACCTTTCCCAATCGGGTTTTCGATCGTTTAGAAAACTACCATGACCAACTGTTATGAATCGAGTAATCTGTTAACGGAAACGATGATAGGAAGATAGTCTGACTCAAGCGAAATGACGGGTTGCTAGATGGATGAACATTGAAGTCCCCAAGCACCACACGGTTATTGGCCTACAAAGGGGAACTAACATGGGGCATATAACGCAGGACACATGAAGCAATTCAGCCTTGGCAGTCATATACGCTACTGTTAGCTCGAGTGAGATCGGTCTGTACGGGTGTATAAGAAAGGCAAGTTTTCCTCCACATTCTGACCGATCCTTTTGCAACCATAGCAACGATGCACAGTGTCACGAACGTGGCCAAAATTGGTCCACATCAAGTAGTTCGGAATACAAATTTATTGATGAGAATTTATAGTAAACATTTCAATTTGAAGAAATGTGAATTATGGTATTGAATTTTCAAGTAGTTTTGTCTTAAAATTAATAAATTGTATTATTCTCCAAAATTTTAATATTTAAAGTTATTTATCGTTCTAGAATAAATTTTTAAAGTTGATTTGGATGTAATAAACATGGATTTAATTTTGTTTGGAAGTAAATAGTGATCATATGGTGTATACAGGTACCCACGTCTGTGGTACTTAGCATATCGATTTTGTGAACCAAATTTTAAAATTAGTGGAGTGGGAAAGGCGTCACAACAACACCTAAAGGTGACGCACTGTATTATAGCTGCCATAACACAAATCATGAGTTTGGTTGCGGATTTGTAGTTGGTCGGAGGTTAAAACATCTGGTATCCATCTTCACCCCAGTGAATGAAAGACTCGCTGCAATTCGATTAAAAGCAACATCTTCAACATCAGCTTTAATTGCGCTCATGCTCCCACTGAAGACAAGGACGAACAGACCAAAGATATATTTTACGAGCGCTTAGAAGAAACATATGACCGTTGCCCTGTCCATGACATTAAAATTATTCTAGGCGATTTTAATGCCAAAATTGGAAAGGAGAATATCTTTGGCCCAACAGTCGGGAAATTCAGTCTCCACAGTGAAACATCTGACAATAGTATGAGGCTGATAGACTTTGCAGCTGCAAGAAACATGGTAGTTAGCAGTAACAGATTTAACCATCTCGATATTCATAAGGGCACATGGCTGTCGCCAGATCAAAGAACAAGAAATCAAATTAATCACGTTGTGATAGATGGAAGACATGCATCCAGCGTGTTGGATGTGCGATCGTTCCGAGGTGCAAACATAGACTCGGACCACTACCTTGTTGCAGCAAAGGTACGTACCAGATTAAACGTAACAAAGTGCGAACATACACAAAACGGAAGTTGGACATCAGTAAGCTGCAATCACAGCAGATAGCCACAACATATTCCACTCAACTGGCCCAACTGCTTAATCAATGCACTCCTCGTTCCGATAACGTATCAGGACAATGGCAAAACATTGCCCACTCCATGCAAACAACCGCAAAATCAGTACTTGGATACCAGAGACCTCCACCAAGGAATCCATGGTATGACCAGGAGTGTAGTGCTGCTACCGAAGAGAAAAATTTGGCATATAAGGCTACTCTACAATCAGTAGCCACGCGTAGCGCACGAGAGAGGTATCGGGAAAAAAGAAAGAGGAGAAACGTCTTTTCCGCAGGAAAAAGAGAGAGATGGAAAAGCGGGAGTGTGAAAAAATCGAGATGTACAGGAGACAGAATGAAGTCCGAAAATTCTACCAAAGAGTGAAACATCAAACTGATGGTTTTGGAACTGGCACATCCTCCTGTAGTGACCAGCAAGGTAATCTGGTAACTGATACAGATAGTGTGCTAAGGATGTGGAAAGAGCATTTTGCCAAACGGTTGGTATCCAATAATACCGAAGTCGCCGAAGATACCACAGATCTAATCCCAGAAGATGGTGTTGAATATATACCAACCGGCCACGATGAGGTAAAGACAGCAATAAACCGGCTGAAGAATAATAAGGAAGCAGGAGCTGATGGCCTACCAGCCGAGCTGTTTAAAACCGGAGGCGACACGCTGATAAGAAGGCGTACGCGACGATTGAAACCTGAGCATCCTGTGTCCCGTCCATAAGAAAGGAGATAACACTTTATGCTCCAACAATAGGGGCATAAGTCTTCTCCCTATCGCCTACAAGATAGTGTCAGGGATATTGTGCGAACGACTAAAGCCCATGGTCATCGAAATAATTGGACCATACCAATATGGCTTTAGACCTGGCAAGTCCACCATTGACCACGTATTTACCCTGCGGCAAATCCTGGAGAAGACTCAAGAGATTCCACTACCACTTTTTTGTCGATTATAAAGCAGCCTTCGACAACCCCCTACGGTCAAAGGTATTCCAAGCCATGTCTGAATTTGGTATCCCCGTAAAGCTCATTTGGCTTTGTAAAATGACTTTTAACTGACACTCGATCATCAGTTAAAATAGGAAAGAACCTCTCCGAACAGCTTTGTACCAAAAGAGGTTTCCCACAAGGAGACAACCCACACTGGTCCCAACCTGCGACAAAAATCGAAAAATCGATATCAGCAAATCTCTGCGACAATTCCGCAAATAGCAAATTACAAGCAATTCGAACCGAAAATGTAGTTAAAAACCTCAAAATAACTGAAATACGGAGGTACCGTATTATGAGGGCTATACCGAAACCTGGACCTAAGACCACAATTTTTGGCACAGAAGGTTTCTGATCATTGAGAACCCCAAATGGCAAATAACAACCAATTCGGTCCGAAAATGTTGATAAAATCTTCAAAATACCAGAAATCGGGAGGTATCGTAATATGAGAGCTATACCGAAACCTGACCCCACAATTGTTTGTGCAGAAGATTTCTGACCATTGGGAACCCCAAATACCAAAGTACAGCCAATTAGGGCCGAAAATGTAGATAAAAGCTTCAAAATACCTGAAATCGGGTGATACCGCTACATGGGGGCTATAGGAAAAACTGGACCCATATTGATGATTTTTTGGGTAAAGTATTTTTGACTTATTTTTAGCATATACTGAAAAAATCAGATTGATCCGACGATTATAAATATTTTTGTCGCACCTTCCCATACAGGTGGGACCACTGTGCAGCCTTTCGTGTGATCTCTTAAACATCATGCTGGAAAAGGTAACACGAGAGACAAACACCATAGCACAATCGACACCAATAGCCACATGTTACTTGCTTATGCTGATGATATAGGCGTCATGGGACAAACAGTGAAAGAAGTAACTGATACCTTTATGAAGGTCAAAGGAAAATCTGCTAAAGTGGGTCTGGCAAAGCATCAATCCATAGAGACCGGAACAACTGTTAAAGTTGGTTCTTATAATTTTGAGGTAGTAAAAGACTTCGTGTACCTCGGCACCGCCGTAAGCACAACAAACGACATCAGTTGTGAAATAAAAACAAGAATTCTATTGGCTAACGGATGCTACTTTGGCTTAAATAAGCAGTTTAAAAACAAAGCCACATCTCGTCAAACAAAAATAACACTTTACAAAACACTGATACTACCCGTGCTGATATACGGTTCCGAAGCCTGGGTACTTGCGCAAGCAGATAAGGCAGTGCTTTGCGTGTTTGAAAGAAACATTCTTCGAAAGATCTACGGACCAATCTGCGTTGACGGTGAATATCGACGCAGTATGAACCACGAGCTGTATCTGCTATACAACGACATCAATATAGTTAAATGTATCGAGATGCAGCGATTGCGTTGGCTGGGCCATATCATAAGAATGAGTGATGATGAATCCGCTAAAAAGGCGTATCAATTCGGGTCACATGGCGGTGAACGCAGAATTGGCAGGCCAAAGAATAGATGGCACAAACAAGTGGATGAAGAGATGACAAGGAGTAGTATATTCAGAAAGCGAAGCACTAAACAGAGAGAATCTTAGTTCGAAAACGAATAAACCGATCATCGTATATTTTTGTGGGCGTAATAATCTTGCTATAAAACGAGAGACTTTTAAAAATATTAATTTAAAAAAAAATGTGAATGGCGAAAGTCAAAATTCGATTTTTTACAAAAAATTGACCGTTCTTGTCCATTAATCGGTCAAAAAATGATTTTAAAAGAAAATTCTTATATATAAAGACAAGAGTTTGTGTATTCAATAAGCTCATAAAAATATGAAGACTGAACACCAAATTTAAGAAGACTTAATACCAATTTTCAGCCATTTCGGTGTGATAATCAGGCTAAAACCTCCAAAATACGGAAAATCGGGAGGTACCGTCCTATTGGGACTATATGAAGGCGTGAACCTATGCAGACAATTTTCAAGGTGAACGTTTTATGCCCCCAACGAAGACTTAATACCAATTTTCAGCCATTTCGGTGTGATAATCAGGCTAAAACCTCCAAAATACGGAAAATCGGGAGGTACCGTCCTATTGGGGCTATATGGAGGCGTGGACCTATGCAGACAAATTTCAAGGTGAACGTTTTATGCCCCCAACGAAGACAAAATAACAAATTTCAGCAATTTCGGTGTGATAATCAGGCTAAAACCTCCAAAATACTGAAAATCGGGAGGTACCGTCCTATTGGGGCTTTATGAAGGCGTGGACCTACACCCAAAATTCTCAGTTGGAATGTTTCATACCTCTGCTGAAGACTAACCACCAATTTCAGTAATTTGGTCATTTGGTCATTATGACTAAAACTTTCAAAATACTGAAATTAGGGAGGTACAGTTTTATGGGGGCTATATCAAAATGTGGACCGACCATCTTAGTATTTTGTCCTGGAGATTATAAGTCAATAATAGGTACGTGTACCACAAATGATGCACCTACAACAACTCCTACTATTTTTGGCCACAGTTAATATCAACTCGCGACATAGTGCGATGCAAGCTGTAGGTGACGGTGAGGTTTGTTTCATGGTAAAAATTGAATGGTGCGTGGGTTGCACGATAACATTCTAGCCAACAATGAAAACGCGAATGTTTTTCATCAATAATAGTTTTATTGTTTTCTGATGTCATTGGGTGCCAAGTCAGGACTGTACGACGGATGACCTATAAATTTTACGTTTTATCCGGTCAAAAAGGCGCTGCACGGTGGTCGAAAGCACTGATCTAGTGGCGCGAAATTCATAACTTGCAAACGAATTGAGATACGTCACTAAAATTTTGCACAAACTCAGCTTGTACCTGTGGGTAATAATGGGCCAAATATGAACAATATCGGCTAATGTTTTGGTATAGCCCCCATATAACGGTACCTTCCGATTTTCGGTATTTTGAGGATTAAAGCCACAATTTCGTAGCAAATTAGCTGTAATTTGGTACTTAGGGTTCCTAGTAGTCACAAAATATTTCCACCAAAAATTATGAACATAGGTCCACGTTTTGATATAGCCCCCATGTAACCGTACCTCCCAATTTAAGGTATTTTGAATATCATGACCACATTTTTAATTCAACTTGGCTGTAATTTTGCATTCCGTGTTCTCACTGCGTATAAAATCGTCTTGCAAAACATTTCAATACGGATTTATGTTTCGATGTAGCCCCTTTTATGGTACCCCCGATTCGTTGAATTTTTACTTGTTATCCCATATTTAATAATATATTTAGCTATAATATGGTATTATAGTGTCTCCGGGAGTAGAACTCCTCCTTGCAAACATTTCTCAAGATAGGTCCATATTTTGATTTAGCTCCCATACAAATGCACAGCTAAATTTGTATGAACTTCATGCAAAATCCCTTATTTTAAAAGTGCAGTCATCAACAGATTTGCAAATATTTGCAGCCCGAATGTGGTTATTCAGTATCCAGAGAGTCCAATTTCATTCCCCAAAAAATAATCGGACCTAAGTTCGGCTAAGCTTATGAGATGTACTCTATGGAACAAGCGCGTACAACCCATAAAAACACTAAAAAATTGAATTTTTTGAAAATTTATTGCTATATAACTAAGTACCTCCAGACAACAAACTAATTTTTATAATTTAAATCACACCCTCTGTTATTAATTATAAATATATCTTGTCCATTTTCATGACGAATTTATTTAACATTTAAACAAATATGAAGTTAATTTTTTGCAACAATTTTTTTAAATCTGATGCAACAAAAACTCTTGTATTTGATAGCGAATAACTGAGTGAATATTTACAACAACAAAAATTAAAAAAAAAACAAAATCTTTGTCTGCAAAGTGTCTGTAATCGATACAATGGAAAATATTTCGCAATGTTATAGTTCAATTTTTTGACTTTCGCGCCGCTAGATCAGTGGTTTCGACCAGTGTGCGCTGGTTTGAGTCGATGTGCGGGGGCTCACATTGTCATGATGCACAATGATTCATCTTCTCTTGTTCGTTTTTCGTATTTCTCAGGAGACTTTAGGCAAAGAAATTGTAGTGTACCTCTCAGAATTAACCGTCCTACGGTGCTCAAGCCATATAGTCGGCACATGGCCAGTTTAGCCATAGAAACAGGCAACCATGTGTTTCTTCCATGAACAACTTTTGTTGGATTGCAGTATTCTAAATAATTGCAATATTCTAATCTACATTGACTATCATGCAAGATTTTAATTTCAACAAAAATATCAAATTAAATTAGTTATGCAGAATATTAAACACTTTTATTATCCTATTTGTTTGACACGCAATAAAGCAAAAAAGAGATTTTTCTCAAAAGCTACATCATCTCTATATTTTTATACAAAGCGAAATTGAAGCATTTTCCATTCACTAAAGATACAATGTTCCAGTTTACTACTTCGTCTAATGAAATAGTACTTGTAATTTCTCTAAAAGATTCCCACAACCACATGTTACACAATTGTATTCTTCTGTGGAACATCAACAATTTGGGTCAATCAACAATATTATTGATGTTATAAAAACTAAATTTATAAAAATATATATTGGACAAATAACCTCCTCTCTATCCTCCTAGACAAAAATATAATTGATCGAAAGATGTACACAAATACAAGCAAACCACAACGGTATGACCAGAAAAAAAAGGAAATACATCCAAATGTACACAGCCAACCAAATGTCTACTTTCTCTGCTGTATTTGTGTGAAGAAAATATCTGTTATTTTGGGGCACAAATAAGAAATTGTACACAGTTGTATTATAAGGCAACAGAATAAACCAAAAAGAACGAAAGAAGCAAATAACCAAACGTATGGGCCAAGAAGAACCAATACATTTTTCGTTTAATTTTTTCTCTCATTCAAAGAAATAATGTGTATTGGCCAATGCCGAATGCAACAAACTGTTCAAGCTGAAAAATGAGATGAAATGTATAAAATTGTATATAAGAAAGCACTACAAATAAGATAAGTTCTTGCGAGAAAATGTCCAGAGAAAAGAAACAGAAAACTGAATACAAGTTTTTTTTTTGGAAAAACAAAAACATGTACTACGAGGATGGATTAATGAGGTAATGTGATTACAATGAATTGAGGAGGACTTGGATAGGGTGAAAGAAAAAGAAACCTCCACCAAGGAATCCATGGTATGATCAGAAGTGTCGTGCTGCCACCGAAGAGAAAAATGCGGCATATAGTGATACCCTACAACAGGAGGAGGCATTGTGACTCACAAGAGAGCCAATGTGCTCTAAGTGAAAGGGAGAGAGGAGAAACGTCGCAGGAAAAAGAGAGAAATAGAAAGGCGGGAGTGCGAAAAAAATCGAGATGTACAGGAGCCAGAATGAAGTCCGAAAGTTCTACCAAAGAGTAAAACATCAAACTGATGGCTTTGGTGCAGGCGCATCCTCCTGTAGATACCAGTAAGGTAATTTGGTAACTGATACAGATAGTGTGCTCAGGTTATGGAAAGAACATTTTACCAAGCCGTTGGTATTCGATAGTAGCAATGACGGCGAAGATAGTATTGAATGAAGATGGTATTGAATGTATACCACCCACCCAGTATGAGGTAATGACAGCAATAAACCGGCTGAAGAATAATAAGGCAGCAGGAGCCGATGGCTTGCCAGTCGAGCTGTTCAAAACCGGAGGCGACACGCTAATAAGGTGTATTCATCAGAAGAACGAGTACCGGACGATTGGAACCTGTGCCCTGTCCACAAGAAAGGAGATAGAATTTATGCTCCAACTATAGGGGCATAAATCTACTCCCTATTGCCTACAAGATAGTGTCAGGGATAATGTGAGAATGACTAAAGCCTATGGTCAATGCAATAATTGGGCCATACTAATGCGGCTTTAGACCTAGCAAATCCACCATTGACCAGATATTTACCCTGCGGCAAATCTTGGAGAAGACCCAAGAGATACAGACACTTACCACCATTCTATGGGGGCTATTTCAAAACGTTGATCTATACCGACAAATTTGTGACGGAAAGTTTTTAGGCTAAAATAAGACTAAATACCAAATTTCCTATATTTCGGTAAGAGAATGTGGCTAAAACTAAAAAAATACCGAACATCAAGAAGTAAGCTTCTATGGGGATATAGGAAGACGTGGACCTATACTGATAAGACTCTTCTGGAATATTTTATAACTCTTGGAAGACGAAATAACGAATTTCAGCCATTTCGGTTGGATATTGACTTCACAATTTTCAGTATTACGAAAATCCGGAGGTACCGTTCTATGGGGGCTATATCGAAACGAGGACCTATACCGAAAGCGTGGACCTGTACAGACATATTTCTGGCGAACAGTTTTATATCACATTGAAGACTAAATACCAAATTTCAGCCATTTTGGTGGAATATTGAAGACACAACCTTCAAAATACGAAAAATCGGGAGGTACTTTTCCATGGGGGCTATATGAAGGCGTGGACCTATACCGACAAATTTAAAGGGGAAGTCTAAATACCGAATTTCAGCCATTTCGGTGGAATATTGAGGCCACAACGTTCAAAATACCGAAAATCGGGAGGTACCGTTCTATGGGGGCTATATGAAGGCATGGACCGATACCGACAAAGTTCTGGGGGAAAGTTTTATACCACCAACGTAGACTAAGTACCAAATTTCAGCCATTTCGGTGCGATGATGAAGCTAAAACCTTAAAAATACCGAAAATCGGGAGGCGCCGTTCTACGGGGGTTATGTAAGGTGTAGACCGATACCGACAAAATTTTGGGGGAAAGTTTTATACTCCTAAAGAAGACTACGTACCAAATGTCAGCCAGTTTGGTAGGATAATGAAGCTAAAACCTTCAAAATACCGAAAATTGGGAGGTACCGTTTTATGGGGGCTATATGAAGGTGTGGACCGATACCGACAAAATTCTGGGGGAAAGTTTTGTACCCCTAAAGAAGACTACGTACAAAATTTCAGCCATTTTGGTAGGATAATGAAGCTAAAACCTTAAAAATACCGAAATCGGGAGGTACCGTTCTATGGGGGCTATATGAAGGTGTGGACCGATACCGACAAAATTCCGGGGGAAAGTTTTATACCCCTAAAGAAGACTACGTACTAAATTTCAGCAATTTTGGTAGGATAAGGAAGCTAAAACCTTAAAAATACCGAAAATCGGGAGGTACCATTCTATGGGGGCTATATGAAGGTGTGGACCGATACCGACAAAATTCCGGGGGAAAGTTTTATACCCCTAAAGAAGACTACGTACCAAATTTCAGCCATTTTGGTAGGATAATGAATCTAAAACCTTAAAAATACCGAAATTCGGGAAGTACCGTTCTATGGGGGCTACATGAAGGCGTGGACCGATACCGACAAAATTCTGGGGGAATGTTTTACACCCCTAAAGAAGACTACGTACCAAATGTCAGCCATTTTGGTAGGATAATGAAGCTAAAACCTTAAAAATACTGAAAATCGGGAGGTACCGTTCTATGGGGGCTATATCAAAACGTGGACCGATATATCCCATTTTCAATACCAACCATCCTGCAAGTAATAAAAACTTCTGTACCAAATTTTGACTCTCTATCTTTAAAATTGCGAGCTGTATCTTGATTTCAACAGACAAACGGACGGACGGATAGACGGACATGGTCAAATCGACATAGCATTTTATGCTGATCAATAATATATATACTTTATAGGGTCTCCGACGAATATTTCGATGTGTTACAAACGGAATGACAAATTTAATTATACCCTCTATATGGTGGAGGGTATAATGACAACCTAAATCGACTGGATTTGCTAAATCCAGCATAGTCTAAATGGGACAAAAAGACGTTTCAGGCAAGGAGTCAGCCTTTAGTGTGATTTATTCAACATTCTGCTGGAAAAGGTTTACGAGAGGCAAACGTTAAAGGAAATGGCACAATCTACACCAATAGCCACATGTTACTTGCTTATACTGATGATATAGACATCATGGATCGATCAGTAAAAGAAGTAACTGATACCTTTATGAAGGCCGAAGGAGAATCTGCTAAATTGGGTCTGGCGGTAAACGACGAGAAGACCAAGTTGATGGTGTCGACCCGCAATGCGTCCATAGAGCTCGGACCAACTGTTGAAGTTGGCTCTTATAAGTTTGCGGTAGTAAAAGAATGCGTCTACCTCGGCACCGCCGTAAACACAACAAATAACATAAGTTGCGAAATAAAAAGAAGAATTATAATGGCCAACAGATGCTACTTTGGCTTAAGTAAGCAGTTTAAAAAGAAAGCTACATCTCGTGAAACAAAAATAACGCTTTTCAAAACACTGATACTACCCGTGCTGATGTATGGTTCAGAAGCCTGGGTACTTGCTCAAGCAGACAAGGCAGTGTTTGGTATGTTTGAGAGAAAAATTCTTCAAAAGATCTACGGACCAATCAACGTTGACGGTGAATATCGACGTCGTATGAACCACGACCAGTATCTGCTATACAACGACACCAGTATAGATAAACGCAACGAGATGCAACGATTGCATTGGCTAGGCCATGTCATAAGAATGAGCAATGATGAACCCGACAAAAAGGCGTATAAATACGTCCCACATGGTGGTGCACGCAGTACTGGCAGTCCAAAGCTTCGATGGAGCAAACAAGTGGAAGAAGATATTCCAAAAAGCGAAGCAACAAATAGAGAGAATTGGAGATCTTGTCTTAGTTTGGCTTATGCAACAAATGTTCTGTAATGGGCCAGCTAAGTAAGTAATTATGATACCAACCCCACAAACTCGTAAACATTTTAGGTGGAAACTTCTTTTACAACCTACGCAAATTGTATTTATTTTTTAAATTAGACATCCACTCATAGGACATTTAGGCTCACCACCCGGGTGTTTTTGTACGGTCATGGCTAGACTACAAAAATGGTTTATTTTAAGATTTTGAGGAGGGCCCAACCAAGACTACAAATTTGGTTTTCTTAAGGAGTACACTGTGCAACATTTTTAAGGTGATCTTGTGCAAACAATTCGTAAAGAGGATTTTTTGAAAGTACAGACCCAAACGACAAGAAACCCTAGTTGGGTTTTGTTGTGTCAGATCCAACATTTTATGGACCCATCTAAACATGTTTAAATATTAAGTTTTTAAAAAAATTCGGGGCTATATCTCTGAAACCAATGCGAATCTTCTTCTGACCTCTGAAGCAAATTTGTAGATAAGGACAAGAATAAAATATATGGAGACATAATGATCTCGAAAACCCACATTTATTGCCTCAAATTTCAAAATATATGCAAAAATTCCACAATTTTTATACCGTATCTCCAAAACCGTAAATTTTTTCTGAATATTTTCTTTTGGAAAAATATTCCCTGGAATGTTATACACAACTCTTCAGAACATGTCATTGTTGTAAAATGCCTCTATGCCGTTGCTTTCACTACATTTTTCAACGACCATTTAATAAAAATGTCAATAAAGTAGTGAAATCCGAAATGCGAGAATAACCTGTTGCACAGTGGTCTCACTTGTATGGAAAGGAGGGCCAAGAATAGTTCTAATCGAGTTAACGCCTCGAAATTTGAACATGGTTTTATAACGAGCCCAAAAGGAAGAAAAACAATTTTAATGGATGTAGGACCTGGGTGTAGCCCCCATATAAACGTACCGCCCGATTTTTTATATTTTTACGATTTTAGCCAAATTTTCTAATCAATTTGGCTGAAGTTTTGCATTTTGTGTTCTCAGGGAACAACATACCACCTTGCAAGAAATGTTCAATATAGGTCCACGTTTAGGTATAGCTCCCATATAAACGTAACCCCCTATATTCGGTATTTTGACGATTTTAGGAAGATTTTCTAACCGAGTTGGCTGTAATTTTGTATTTTGACTTCGGAGGGAACATCATACGTCCGTGCAAAAAATGTTCAATATAGGTCCAACTTTAGGTATAGCTCCCATATAAACGTACCGCCCGATATTCGGTATTTTTACGATTTTACCCAAATTTTCCAACCGATTTGGCTGCAATTTTGTATTTTAAGTTCTGAGGGAACACCATACCTCCACATTTCGGTATAGCTCCCATGTAAACGTACCTCCCGATTTTCGGAATTTTGGCGATTTTACAGGCGTGGTATAAGGGGAATAACTTACAGGGTGGCAGATGGTGGCTGCTGGATTTCTTTTTATCGAAAACTAGAGACTTTCCCCTGTATTTTAAATAAAATATGGACTTGCCTTTACGGGGCCAACATTAGTAAAACTCGACATAAATTTATAGCAATGATATTAAAAATAGCACCAAAAGTAATTTACAAAGAATTTATTTTTAAGGAACTTAGAAAACGAATTTTGAATTTGTTTCTTCGTAAGAATATTGTCAATGCCATCAACTATAAGTTCCATTTTGGAAATTGTACATTCACCTCTTAATTATACCCTACACCACTATGTGGAAAGGGTATTATAAGTTTGTTTTGGTAAAAATTTATGTAACACCGCGAAATATTCGTCGGAGACCCCCAATGTGGTATACCAATCTTCATATCTCAGCGAGATAAAGCGATTTCGAGATGTGTGTCCGTCCGTCCGTGTGTCCGTCTGTCCATTATAAATTGTAATCAAACTCCAGGCCGCAATTATGAACCGATCGTCACGAAACTTGGTATGGAGGTCGGTTTCATATCAGAATAGATCGCTATTTTAATTGGTGATGATCGTAAAATATTTAGCGGGTGAAATAGACCAAAAACATAATTTTTATTCGATTTTGTAGCCGCTCTGTAGGTCGCAGTATTAGTCCGATCGCCTAGAAAATTTAAATAAAGTAAGAGTATATGACAAAGAAAAAGCTTGCAATTAGAGATGGTGATCAGATCATATTTAGAGGGTTAAATGGACCACAACTTTTGTGGGAAAATTGTGAAAATTTTTAATATACAGCTTATATCTTTTTTCCTGGAAGAGACATTCCGGCAAGTAAGCTATACTTGGAAAAGGAACGCTTGACCTTTCCATTGATGCCAATTACGTTGATTTACGTGCTCAGATAACAGAGTTACAGCTTAATATATCCAGTTTTTTGCTTGAAGTATAATCAAAAATACACTAGAGGTCGCAATTATAGCTCAATAATCACGAAATTTTCACGAGGTAAGGGTTTAGGTCGAAGAAGATGCCTACAATTTTGGATGATGATCCGATATTACTTAGCGGGTGAAATGGACCATTACTTTTGTATAAAAAATGCACAAATTTTATTTTTGGCCCATTTTTTAATTCCTGGGGAGCACATACCGGCAAAGTAGCCTTCATATAGGAAAACGAATACTGATATTTCCCCTGATGCAAATTGCAATAATGTGTCTGCTAGATAACTGGCCTACTACCTAATATATAATGGGTTTTGTGTAGAGAATTACAATTTCCTCTCATACTACAAATTGTCTCAATCATGACAGAGAAATTTTCAGTTTAGTTGTCCAATTGAATTTTTATACAAATACTGCAGCATGGGATCGCTCCGCCCCCTATTTTATACCCTTAGCCTTTAGCTTAATATAAAATATACAAAATACGACCAAAGATGTGCCCTTCGAAAAAATGGTTTTAAACCCCAAGTATGTTTGAACGAAATTAGTTTCAAACAATTTGGAGTCGATTAAGCCCTGTCCGTTCATCTGTCTGTCTTACTGTCTAGCTGACTGGTGCGCACGATAACTTCCGAACGAATCTACCGATTCGAATCAAATTTTGCACTTCGTATTTTTTACCCAAACATAGTTTAATTTCCTTCGGGCATCTCCCCCACAGAAGTTAAAAAGTTTTCTGAAAAATTGTGTAAACGATAACAGCCTGGGGATCATACCCGGACATTCAGTGTGTGGTTGCACATAGCTAATTCCTAGAGGTTGCGGTGTAGGGTATCACATGGTCGGCCCCGTCCGACTATAGCCTTTGCTTACTTGTTGTATTATAATTTCACTCATAAGCTACGAATACATTGCGGATCTTTCTTTCGTTTTAAGGTACCACATACAAATCTCAAATTCTTCGACTTAACTTGGCATATTACCGCTGTAAATTGTCAAAAATAATACTGGATAATCAAAATTTAATGTGTTTAGAGAATATTTATTTCAATCGCAATCAAATTTGTCAACATAAATTTTTCGATTTTTGTCCACGGGAGGAACCACAGTGTGTTGGTGTGAACTGTGTTTGAAATACGTGTGGAAAAAAAATACGATGCAAAATACCGCTGAAACAACATGAAGTAAGCGTTTTAGAGTTTCAGAATGTTCTAAAGAATTGTTGAGAACTTTATTTGGAAAATGTTTGCAAAAGCTTGCTTGGTTCAACTCCCAATAATTTAGCCGATACTGACCAGAATTTCAGAAATTATGTAAAATTTTCTAAATTTTATAGATTTTTATGCCCTAGATGGAGTTTTTCTTATCACAGCAAGGCCAAATTCCTATTCGTTTCTGAGATAAAGGCCTGATAAATGCAAAAAAGTGTAGATTATCCCGGTTTAGATGAGGCCATAAAATCCGAACTGGATCTGACAGGACAAAACCCTACTAGGGTTTTTGTAGTCTAAATATGTACTTTCAAAACATGCATACTAGAAGTTGTTTGCATTTTCAATGTTGCATAGTGGTACCTAACCAGGAAAACATATAAAACAATTTCAAAATGATTGTCTTCTGGTCCAACAGTTGGTCTGAGTGCACTGGAAGTCTTGCGCATTGTTACCATTCATATTATCTAAATTATAATATATATAATCAATCATTGGATTTCATCCAAATTAGATAACTTCGACCAAATAAATAACTTCTTTCCAGACCCAAGGTGCGTCCCAATCACTAGTATTCATATGAAAAGGTGTAATCCATTTTAGCATATTAAATCGTGGATTACTTTATTTTTACATATGTATATATAGTATGTATATCCACAGTGTCTTTCTTCTTGGATTATGAATATACTATGAGATTGAACTTAGATTATGAAAAAAGTAAAGTGTGTAAATAACTTTACTATGTGCGTGCCAGATTTTGCTTAAATTTGTCAAATAACCAATTTTTCTCACCAACCTCTATCCGTAATACACAATGGAACAAGATACAAAAAAAACCAAACTGGATACATTTGTGCAAATACTTGTTCAGTCAAACGAAATACGAAAATTGCATTTTTTGTTGTCTGTTCCTACAGCCTGATGCCAGTTGTATATTGAACTCATTATAAATTGGTAACAAGTACAGCAGTACTATTGTATTTATTGAGTTGAATGTATAATAAAATGATTGACTTATTTCTCTGTGTGACACCAAAAAAGAACCATGCAACAGCAGCAACAAAAAAGTAGAACACGACCAAAACTCTCATCAATGTGATTTTTCCCAGTTGCCAGCAACAGCAGCTGCTGAAGCGTTCTATTTTGTTGTGTTTTGTGGCTTTGTAAAGAGGCCAAGTAAGGGATAATAAAAGAAATTCGCACACACTCTCACAGTCACACAAATAACGTACGCCTCTGATAGTGAAAAAATGAGGCATTTTTGACATTCAATACAAGTTCAACTACGATGACATATTAAAATTTGCTATTTCCCTTTTTACTGCAACTGAAAAATATCGGAAAACTTTCAATGCGAATTCACAGAGGGACAAAAAAAACAGAACAGGGCCACCAAGCAAAGTCGTCAAGCAGCGGAAAAAAGCGACCACGAACAATATCAACATCATCAACAACTCGCAAATAAATTGTTCGTTCACACAAACATACCGGCAAACACACACACACACATAAACACTCATACATACAAACATTTGTATAGATGTTTGTCGTTGATGGGGTAAGCGTGTAAACAGAGTGGAGTACAATGGAGTAAAAAATGGTGTCAAATTTTGTCAGCCATGTTTGTGTTGCAGCTGTGGTTGTTCGGTATGTTTTACTGGCCCATCTTCATTGATTTTTGAGGCCACTGCATATGCATCGCATCACAGTTAAGTTAGTTGTCACTCTATTGTTTACTTTGGCGACATTTGGAGCATTTTTTGTTGTTCACTTTTGTATGCGACTGAGTTAGTTCCCGCGTGTTTTTCTCTATTTTCAAAAAAAAACCCTAAAATAAACAATAGGTCGAACAAACAATTGAACGGATTCTAAAACACGACACAGAACTCAAGGTTTCAATATTCACTCTATCACAAAGTTTAGCGTTAAACTGGTGTCATCTGGTAAAGGTTCTGTTAACGTGGTTATGGTGGGAAGGAAAGATTTTTTTCGACGACCCTCCACGAATGAAAACGTGGATATTTTAAAGATTTATAGAAGAACCCATCCACAACGATAAACGTGGATTTTTTAAAAGATTTATAGAAGAACAAAACACGACAATGAACGTGGATTTTTTAAAGATTTTTAGGATAACCCATCCTTAACAATAAACGTGGATTTTTTAAGGATTTTTAGAAGAACCCATCAACAACAATAAAAGTGAATTTATTTAACATTTTTAGGAGAATCCGTCCTCAACAATAAACGTGGATTTTTCAAAGATTTTTAGGAGAACCTATCCACAAAATCAAAAGTGGATTTTTAAAGATTTTTAGGAGAACCCATCAACAACTATAAAGGTGGATTTTTCAACGATTTTTAGGAGAACCTATCCACAAAATTAAAAGTGATTTTTTAAAGATAAACGTGGATTTTTTAAAGATAAACGTGGGTTTTTAAAGAAAAACGTGGATTTTTTAAAGATAAACGTGGATTTTTTAAAGATAAACGTGGATTTTTTAAAAATAAACGTGGATTTTTTAAAGATAAACGTGGATTTTTTAAAGATAAACGTGGATTTTTTAAAGATAAACGTGGATTTTTTAAAGATAAACGTGGATTTTTTAAAGATAAACGTAGATTTTTTAAAGATAAACGTGGATTTTTTAAAGATAAACGTGGATTTTTTAAAGATAAACGTGGATTTTTTAAAGATAAACGTGGATTTTTTAAAGATAAACGTGGATTTTTAAAGATAAACGTGGATTTTTTAAAGATAAACGTGGATTTTTTAAAGATAAACGTGGATTTTTTAAAGATAAACGTGGATTTTTAAAGATAAACGTGGATTTTTTTAAAGATTTTTAGGAGAACCCATCCACAACAATAAACTTGGATTTTTTAAAGATTTTTAGGAGAACCTATCCACAACAATAAACTTGGACTTTTTAAAGATTTTTAGGAGAACCTATCCACAACAATAAACGTGGATTTTTTAAAGATTTTTAGGAGAACCCATCCACAACAATAAACGTGGATTTTTTAAAGATTTTTAGGAGAACCCATCCACAATAATAAACGTGTATTTTTTAAAGATTGTTAGGAGAACCCATCCACAATAATTAACGTGGATTTTTTAAAGATTTTTATCAGAACCCATCCACAACAATAAACGTGGAGTTTTTAAAGATTTTTAGGAGAACCCGTCCACAACAATAAACATGGATTTTTTAAAGATTTTTAGGAGAACCTATCCACAACAATAAACGTGGATTTTTTAAAGATTTTTAGGATAACCCATCCACAACAATAAACGTGGATTTTTTAAAGATTTTTAGGAGAACCCATCCACAACAATAAACGTGGATTGTTTAAAGATTTTTAGGAGAACCCATCCACAACAATAAACGTGGATTTTTTAAAGTTTTTTAAGAGAACCCATCCACAACAATAAACATGGATTTTTTATAGATTTTTAGGAGAACCCATCCACAACAATAAACGTGGATTTTTTAAAGATTTTTAGGGGAACCCAACCACAATAATAAACGTGGATTTTTTAAAGATTTTTAGGAGAACCCATCCACAACAATAAACTTCGATTTTTTAAAGATTTTTAGGAGAACCCATCCACAACAATAAACTTCGATTTTTTAAAGATTTTTAGGAGAACCCATCCACAACAATAAACGTCGATTTTTTAAAGATTTTTAGGAGAACCCATCCACAACAATAAAAGTGGATTTTTTAAAGATTTTTAGGAGAACCCATCCACAACTATAAACGTGGATTTTTTAAAGATAAACGTGCATTTTTTAAAGATTTTAAGGAAAACCCATCCACAACTATAAACGTGGATTTTTAAGGACTTTTAGGAGGACCCATCCACAACTATAAACGTGGATTTTTCAAAGATTTTCAGGAGAACCCATCCACAACAATAAACGTGGATTTTTTAAAGATAAACGTGGATTTTTTAAAGATAAACGTAGATTTTTTAAAGATAAACGTGGATTTTTTAAAGATAAACGTGGATTTTTTAAAGATTTTAAGGAAACCCCATCCACAACTATAAACGTGGATTTTTAAGGACTTTTAGGAGGACCCATCCACAACTATAAACGTGGATTTTTAAGGACTTTTAGGAGAACCTATCCACAACAATAAACGTGGATTTTTTAAAGATTTTTAGGAGAACCCATCCACAACAATAAACGTGGATTTTTTAAAGATTTTTAGGAGAACCCATCCACAATAATAAACGTGTATTTTTTAAAGATTGTTAGGAGAACCCATCCACAATAATTAACGTGGATTTTTTAAAGATTTTTATCAGAACCCATCCACAACAATAAACGTGGATTTTTTAAAGATTTTTAGGAGAACCCGTCCACAACAATAAACATGGATTTTTTAAAGATTTTTAGGAGAACCTATCCACAACAATAAACGTGGATTTTTTAAAGATTTTTAGGATAACCCATCCACAACAATAAACGTGGATTTTTTAAAGATTTTTAGGATAACCCATCCACAACAATAAACGTGGATTTTTTAAAGATTTTCAGGAGAACCCATCCACAACAATAAACGTGGATTTTTAAAGATTTTTAGGAGAACCCATCCACAACAATAAACTTCGATTTTTTAAAGATTTTTAGGAGAACCCATCCACAACAATAAACGTGGATTTTTTAAAGATTTTTAGGATAACCCATCCACAACAATAAACGTGGATTTTTTAAAGATTTTCAGGAGAACCCATCCACAACAATAAACGTGGATTTTTAAAGATTTTTAGGAGAACCCATCCACAACAATAAACTTCGATTTTTTAAAGATTTTTAGGAGAACCCATCCACAACAATAAACGTCGATTTTTTAAAGATTTTTAGGAGAACCCATCCACAACAATAAAAGTGGATTTTTTAAAGAATTTAAGGAGAACCCATCCACAACTATAAACGTGGATTTTTTAAAGATAAACGTGGATTTTTTAAAGATTTTAAGGAAAACCCATCCACAACTATAAACGTGGATTTTTAAGGACTTTTAGGAGGACCCATCCACAACTATAAACGTGGATTTTTAAGGACTTTTAGGAGGACCCATCCACAACTATAAACGTGGATTTTTCAAAGATTTTCAGGAGAACCCATCCACAACAATAAACGTGGATTTTTTAAAGATTTTTAGGAGAACCCATCCACAACAATAAACGTGGATTTTTTAAAGATTTTTAGGAGAACCCATCCACAACAATAAACGTGGATTTTTTAAAGATTTTTAGGAGAACCCATCCACAACAATAAACGTGGATTTTTTAAAGATTTTTAGGAGAACCCATCCACAACAATAAACGTGGATTTTTTAAAGATTTTTAGGAGAACCCATCCACAACAATAAACGTGGATTTTTTAAAGATTTTTAGGAGAACCCATCCACAAAAATAAACGTGGATTTTTTAAAGATTTTTAGGAGAACCCATCCACAACAATAAACGTGGATCTTTTAAAGATTTTTAGGAGAACCCATCCACAACAACAAACGTGGATTTTTTAAAGATTTTTAGGAGAACCCATCCACAACAATAAACGTGGATTTTTTAAAGATTTTTAGGAGAACCCATCCACAGCAATAAACGTGGATTTTTTAAAGATTTTTAGGGGAACCCAACCACAATAATAAACGTGGATTTTTTAAAGATTTTTAGGAGAACCCATCCACAATAATAAACGTGGATTTTTTAAAGATTTTTAGGAGAACCCATCCACAATAATAAACGTGGGTTTTTTAAAGATTTTTAGGAAAACCCATCCACAACAATAAACGTGGATTTTTAAAGATTTTTAGGAGAACCCATCCACAACAATAAACGTGGATTTTTTAAAGATTTTTAAGAGAACCCAGCAACAACAATTAACGTGGATTTTTTAAAGATTTTTAAGAGAACCCAGCAACAACAATAAACGTGGATTTTTTAAAGATTTTTAGGAGAACCCATCCACAACAATAAAGTGGATTTTTTAAAGATTTTTAGGAGAACCCATCCACAACAAGAAACTTGGATTTTTTAAAGATTTTTAGGAGAACCCATCCACAACAAAAAACGTGGATTTTTTAAAGATTTTTAGGAGAACCCATCCACAACAATAAACGTGGATTTTTCAAAGATTTTTAGGAGAACCCTCCACAAAACTAAAAGTGGCTTTTTAAAGATTTTTAGAAGAACCCATCCACAACAATAAACGTGGATTTTTTAAAGATTTTTAGGAGAACCCATCCACAACAATAAACGTGGATTGTTTAAAGATTTTTAGGAGAACCCATCCACAACAATAAACGTGGATTTTTTAAAGTTTTTTTAAGAGAACCCATCCACAACAATAAACATGGATTTTTTATAGATTTTTAGGAGAACCCATCCACAGCAATAAACGTGGATTTTTTAAAGATTTTTAGGGGAACCCAACCACAATAATAAACGTGGATTTTTTAAAGATTTTTAGGAGAACCCATCCACAATAATAAACGTGGATCTTTTAAAGATTTTTAGGAGAACCCATCCACAATAATAAACGTGGATCTTTTAAAGATTTTTAGGAGAACCCATCCACAATAATAAATGTGGATTTTTTAAAGATTTTTAGGAGAACCCATCCACAACAATAAACGTGGATTTTTTAAAGATTTTTAGGAGAACCCATCCACAACAATAAACGTGGATTTTTTAAAGATTTTTAGGAGAACACATCCACAACAAGAAACGTGGATTTTTTAGAGATTTTTAGGAGAACCCATCCACAACAATAAACGTGGATTTTTTAAAGATTTTTGGGAGAACCCATTCACAACTAAAAACGAGGATTTTTTAAAGATTTTTAGGAGAACCCATCCACAACAATAAACGTGGATTTTTTAAAGATTTTTAGGAGAACCCATCCACAACAATAAACGTGGATTTTTTAGAGATTTTTAGGAGAACCCATCCACAACAATAAAAGTGGCTTTTTTTAAAGATTTTTAGGAGAACCCATCCACAACAGTAAACGTGGATTTTTTAAAGATTTTTAGGAGAACCAATCCACAACAATAAACGTGGCTTTTTTTAACGATTTTTAGGAGAACCCATCCACAACAATAAACGTGGATTTTTTAAAGATTTTTAGGAGAACCCATCCACAACAATAAACGTGGATTTTTTAGAGATTTTTAGGAGAACCCATCCACAACAATAAACGTGGATTTTTTAAAGATTTTTGGGAGAACCCATTCACAACTAAAAACGTGGATTTTTTAAAGATTTTTAGGAGAACCCATCCACAACAATAAACGTGGATTTTTTAGAGATTTTTAGGAGAACCCATCCACAACAATAAACGTGGATTTTTTAGAGATTTTTAGGAGAACCCATCCACAACAATAAACGTGGATTTTTTAAAGATTTTTAGGAGAACCCATCCACAACAATAAACGTGGATTTTTTAAAGATTTTTAGGAGAACCCATCGACAACAATAAACGTGGATTTTTTAAAGATTTTTAGGAGAACCCATCCACAACAATAAACTTGGATTTTTTAAAGATTTTTAGGAGAACCCATCCACAACAATAAACGTGGATTTTTTAAAGATTTTTAGGAGAACCCATCCACAACAATAAACGTGGATTTTTTAAAGATTTTTAGGAGAACCCATCCACAACAATAAACGTGGATTTTTTAAAGATTTTTAGGAGAACCCATCCACAACAATAAACGTGGATTTTTTAAAGATTTTTAGGAGAACCCATCCACAACAATAAACGTGGATTTTTTAAAGATTTTTAGGAGAACCCATCCACAACAATAAACGTGGATTTTTTTAAGATTTTTATCAGAACCCATCCACAACAATAAACGTGGATGTTTTAGAGATTTTTAAGAGAACCCATCCACAACAATAAACTTGGATGTCTTAAAGATTTTTAGGAGAACCCATCTGGGAAAACAGAAGTTGATTTTGAAAGGTTTTTAAAAAACCCACGTCAGCTTTCCTGGATGGTTTTAAGGAAAACTCATCCACGAAATCAGATGTGGGTTTTTTAAAAGTTTTAGAGAATAACAACATATTTCCTAGCCAAATATTTATTTTCCATGCGATTTTATTGTACACCCTCGCACTTTTTCCATTACACACGTGTTTACAGACAGTAATGCCACTCACAGTTGCCTTCGGATCTGAAAAAAGTTTGAAACAAAACGTGATAGTAAAAACTATTAAACAGTTTGAACAGCCTGCAGATTGGAAGTTTTGTGAATTGCAATCACGTTTTAGGCGCAGTTATCTGTTGGTGTTTTATTTTCGACATTGTTCGCTTTTTTGCCCACTTTCCCCTCTCCGCCATGTTATTTTGAATATTCAATCAAAAATTTTCAAAATGCTAACATTTAGATGCAAGTTCAAAGTTTGTTACAATAGTTAAAGTGAAATTTAACAAAATTTATCGGATGATTTGGGATAAAATATGAATGGGTTGGTGATAAAAGTGTAGCAAGTAATAAACGGCATGATGAAAAGAAATAAATTTGAAGTCAGAATTATGTGTTATAATTTAAAGTGGGTCATCATCATAAGTGAAAATGAAATCATTTTTTATTGTCTTTATTAAAATTATTGAAATTAGAAAAGGTTATAATTAATCTGTTTTAAATTATTGAAATTATTAAACGTTATAATTGCTCTGTTCCAGAAACCAACAGAGTCTAAAGTGTTGGCACTTTTTCCTTAATAAATATTAAAAGTTTTTATTTAAATATATGCATTGTAGATTTATACACTGTTAAAGACGTAATTTTAATAAATTTGTTAGAAAACGTTGCTTAATCCTCAAAACACTAAAAACTGTGCAATACCAAAACGTGTCCCATGTTTACAATTTTGGAAAGCAGATTTTGTGACCCCACCATCTGAACTTTTAAACTATAAAATTTTTTTCAGAAAAATTTGCAAACACGTTTGTCAATTATTGGAAACCGAACTTATCAAAACCTTGATAAGACAGGTAAAGAAGTATCAGTCGGCTTTGCCGACAGAGATATACCCTCAGCCTACATATGTCATCGGCCATTTCAGAAGTTAAACTACATTTGGACAAAATATTGTCAAAAAGGACCCCATAGGCTCCACAGACATCTAAGGACCCCTTACGCCCATCGATAAATAAGAACCCCACAGGCTTCATTAAGGACCTCGTAAGCTCCGAATATCTTTGGCAAGGACCTCATACGCCCATCGATAAATAAGAACCTCACAGGCTTCATCAAGGACCTCATAAGCTCCGAAAATCTTTGGCAAGAACCCCATACGCCTATCGATAAATAAGAACCCCACAGGCTTCAAGGACCTCATAACCTCCGAAAATCTTTGGCAAGAACCAGCATACGTCCATCGGCAATTAAGGACCCCATAGGATCCACTTCAAACAACCAGCAGACCAAGTCGAGGACAGGCTGCCATGCCGTGTCCACTACAAATATTACAACGGAAAATCTCACTGAACTATTAAAGAAGTATTTGAACCCATCGGTTACCAACTGCATTAGAACAACAGATACCATTCTTGGTCAACTGCAAGAAATATTCCGTGAAAACTTCTCACGATATAAAGTAAAATACTCTAGGACTATGGTAACAGACCTCAGGACAATCGACGAACAGGAAGAAGTAATTATAAATGAACATAACAGAGCACACAGAAATAGCGTAGAAAACAGGATTCAAATTTTGTCACAATATTACTTTCCAGAAATGCACTCAAAAATCAAAAAGATAGTTAAAATTTGCAATGTTTGTAAGGAAAATAAGTATGATAGACACCCGAATAAAATTGAATTAGGAGAAACGCCAATACCGCAGTTTCCGGGAGAGATCGTTCATATTGACATCTATTTAACGGAAAAGAAACCAGTACTTACAGCTATAGATAAATTTTCCAAATACGCGCTAGTAAAGGCACTTAATTCCAGAGCAGCCGTTGACGTTAAAGAACCACTCAGAGAGATTCTTTTATCTTTTGGTATGCCAAAAATAATTGTAATTGATAACGAGAAATCATTTAACTCAAATGCAATTATTTTCATGCTTGAAAATCAATATAATGTCAAAGTATTTAAAATTCCACCCTATAGTAGTAGCGTAAACGGACAGATTGAAAGATTTCATTCAACATTGTCCGAGATAATGCGTTGTCTAAAATCCGAAAATATCCATACCACATTTTCAGAGCTTTTACACAGGTCAAATTATGAGTATAATAATTCAATTCATTCTACAATTAATAGGAAACCAGTTGAAGCATTTTTTGGTAGGAGAATCAGTACCGACCCCAAGGACTTACAGAAAGAACGACAAGAAATTTTACAGAGACTTACGGAGAAACAGACCGAGGACATTAGCTACCATAATAAGAAAAAGACCCCACCAAAAACTTACGAACAAGGACAAAAAATAAAAGATTAGGGACTAAACTGAGCAAAACTTACAGGGAGGAGATAGTAAAAGAAAACAAAACTTCTACTGTATTGACTGAATCTGGAAAAATTGTTCACAAAAACAACATTCGAAACTGACAATATCTTTCTTTTCCTTTTTTGAAAATAAAAATTTCAGTTGTGAATTTAACTCAAACAAGATCGGTTTATTTATTTAAATACGGTTAACTTACATACCATTTTAGTAAATTTTTTTTAAATATTGGAGGGAAGTACCGGAAGTTGTTGCCCATCTTCGAACTGAAGCGGCCCAAATATACAAGAAGTATGGATTTGCCCCTGAAAAGGCTTTTACCGTCGTAATTGAGGCAGCGAAGCTGCTTAAACAGAAATCAAAGTGATTCGAGAGGTGGTCCTAAAGTGAACATATATGAAATTTTGTGTGGGAGGTACCCGACGGAGTGGACAAATATAATACATATTCAAACCTGATATACATCTGGCAGATATATTAGGATATGTAACGTATGAGCCAAATCGGTCACTCCCTTCAAGGGTTATCGTGCGAACAATTTTTCCGAACATTTTTGAAGTTTTGTGGGGGAAGTACCTGAAGGTGTGGACCGATATGGCTTATCTTCCAACATAAACTAAGTTTGGACAAAATATTACGATGGCCAAATTTTGGACTGAATCGGCAGATCCGTTCGAGAGTTATCTTGCGCTCCAATCACAACACACGGTGTACCTTTCAGTCTATTTTCTCAGGGAGTATGAACTTGCCGCAGATGAAACTTGTACCGTTGTATGGGGGGCGGTGAATACAAGTTGTTACAACAAAAATCAATGCGATTCGAGAGCAGATCCTAAATTGAACTTTTCCGAAATTTTGTGTGGGAAGTGCCCGAAAGAGTGAACCGATTGAGTCCATATTGGAACCTCATCACGATGTGCTTTGTGTGGACCACATCGGTTATTCCCTTCAAGAGTTATCGTACGTAAAATTTGTCCGAACATTTTCAAACTTTTGTGGGGGAGGTACCGGAAGGAGTGGACCGATATAACCCATCTTTAAACATGAACTAAGTTTGGACAAAATATTACGAAAGCCAAATTTTGGACCGAATCGGTTGACGGACATGGTTAAATCAACTCCAAATGGTCAGAAACGGATTTCGTCCAAACATTATTTCTATGAAATCGAACAATTTTTCAAGATGAGTTTTTTGATTTCCTTTATTTTTTGCTGTGGTGATGCTTCTCATCAACAAAACATTTTAGCATATTTTCAATTTTTTTTTTTTTTTTGACTAACGGTCCCAGATATCGCGCCATAAAATTTCAAATTCTGTAAAAGCTATGTGCAAATATTCATAACATCTTTAATATTGGTCCAAATAGAAAAAAATCTTTTTTTTGTATTTTATGTTGTTTTATCAGCTATAAAATAAAAAATATAAAATTTTGTACAGTGGGCTTGGATTCAATTTTTTAAAATCTCTTCGATTATCTTGAAATTTTTTTGTGTAAAACTACGATTAATTATAAAAATGTTAATACCTATTTGGTAGTGGAATTGGAATGATTACTATTTTTTCTTAATTTTTTAAAATTTGTAAATACAATTTTTCTTTTAAATGAGTGTGAAACGTTTTATATTTTACCAAAAAAGTAAAAAAAAATCTTCAACATTTGTTGTGTACTTTTATTTGGGAATTTATCTTAAACATCTTAAAAACTTCGTAATTTTTCGATTTTGAAAATAGTTTAGCTGTTATTGTACCAGTATCAATGCATATTATTGAATGAAAAATTTAAATCGCCAAAATTCCATCCAAGCCCACTGTGCATTTTTTTATTTTTTTAGGTAGCTGATAAAACAACAAAAAATACAAAAAAAAGATTTTTTTCTATTTGGACCATTATTAAAGAAGTTATTAGTATTTCTTTGCACATAGTTTTTACAGAATTTGACATTTTCAGGGCGCGATATCTGTGGAAACGTTAGTCAACAAATTTCTGAAAATATCACACAGCAAAAAGTAAAGGAAATCAAAAACCTCATTTTGAAAAAGTGTCCGGTTTCACTCAGAAACCCCCATATATACCCTCGTTAGCATAAATGCTGAGGGTATAAAAACTTAGCCAGAAACACAAAAATACATTTTAGGTATTATTTTAATTTTGGTTCCACTAAAAACAACAATTTTTTCATTAATGCGTTCTATGAAAACCACAAACTTTTTTCAATAGATCTGTTTTTCATCTGAAAGAGCACATCTTAAGCTGCATTCGCAAATTTTTTTGTTCAAAAATATTGCATAGTGTTGTGAGAAATAGCCGCCTACGAAACAAGGTTTAAAAAAAAAGCGTTTCGAGAGTTATCGTGCGCACCATTTTAGCGAAAAGTGTTGAACTTTTGTGGGAGAGGCACCCGGAGGATTTTAACCGATATTGTCCACGTTAGAAATTGTTTTAGTTTTGCTCAAAATATTACGACTGCCAAATTTTGGACCGAATCGGTTTATCCGTTCGAGAGTTACCATGCGCTCCATCCATTACACATGGTGTCACAGCGGGTTTTCACAGCTTTCGGGCCATTTTCTTAGGAAGTACACTGAAAGAAAAATGTTTCATTGATTTTGAACCAACGTAGAGTTTCATTGAATAAATGAAAAGTTTCATTAAATGACAATAATGTGTTTCTTCATTATCACTGTGTGTAATTTTTTGTGTCATGGAAAATTAACCATATTCTGTTACCGCAGCGTAATGGAAGACGAAAAATAAGAAGACACGTGTCTCGGCGTTTTTCCCTGTTACTTCGAATTTCGCGGTTATGGGCCCCCAAAAACCTGAGGCCTTGATGTCAAAAAGGACTATTGTGTCAGGCTCATATCTTCTAAACCGCTAAGAATTTTGGTTTACTCGTGGAGGCAAAGTTGTAGCTCTCATCTTAAAGAATAATAATTGTGAAGACATAAAATCCATTCAAGCTTATCTTCAAGGTCAAAATCGTTAAGGTCAAGTTTCCGTTATAATTTTTTCTCAGATTTTGGGCTACAGATATCAAACCGATCAAAATTGAATCAAACATCCAACTACAAAAATGTACCTTAGATCTCAATAAACAACTTTTTAGAACATACGAACCCTGTAGAAATGGTTCTTAAAGGTCAAAATAGCAAAACAAATGCAATTTTTATTTTCTTTTTTCGGTTTCTGCTCCATAGAAATTAAACCATTCAAAATTCAAGAAAACATTCAACCACAATAATGTAGCGAATATATCAGTATACAACTTTGTGGAACATCAGAGCCCACTACGAACCGTTCTTAAAGGTCAAAATAGCAAAAAACTTTAGAAAATATTCGATTTTTATACTTTTTTCTCCGATTCTGGTCCATAGATACCGACCCGTTCAAAATTCAAGAATAAAAAGAACTACAAAAATTTACCAAAGATCTCCTAGAACATAAGAACATTCTAGGAACGGTCCTTCATGTACAAAATTCACTAACAATTATATTATGGTTAATGCTCAGGTCTGGAAATAACAAACTGTTCAACACTCTAGAAAATTTGAAAGGTTTGTTATTTACGGACCTGACCAGGAAAGAATGGGTAAAACAAATGGAATTTTGAGCTTAAAGGACCGCTTCTAGAGTGTTCATATGTTCTAGAAAGTTGTTAACTGAGATCTTAGGTACATTTTTGTAGTTGCTTGTATTCTTGAATTTTAAACGGTTCGGTATCTATGGACCAGCCCCCCTATTCAGTAACTTTTTAACAACTTTACTCATTGTTTATTTTACAACAATTTCATTTGTTTGTTTTGTAGTTGTTACAAAAACAAAAGAAATTTTAACAACTTTTTAATCGATAAAAGTTACAGAATACCTATACAGGATCGAAGAAAAAAGTATACATAATATAATTATATAATTTTTTTTATAATTTTTTGCTATTTTGACCTTTAAGAACAGTTCGTAGTGGCATCTGATGTTCCACAAAGTTGTATACTGATATATTTGCTACATTATTGTGGTTGAATGTTTTCTTGAATTTTGAATGGTTTAATTTCTATGGAGCAGAAACCGAAAAAAGAAAATAAAAATTACATTTGTTTTGCTATTTTGACCTTTAAGAACCATTTCTACAGGGTTCGTATGTTCTAAAAAGTTGTTTATTGAGATCTAAGGTACATTTTTGTAGTTGGTTGTTTGATTCAATTTTTATCGGTTTGATATCTGTAGCCCAAAATCTGAGAAAAAATTATAACGGAAACTTGACCTTAACGATTTTGACCTTGAAGATAAGGTTGAATGGATTTTATGTCTTCACAATTATTATTCTTTAAGATGAGAGCTACAACTTTGCCTCCACGAGTAAACCAAAATTCTTAGCGGTTTAGAAGATATGAGCCTGACACAATGGTCCTTTTTGACATCAAGGCCTCAGGTTTTTGGGGGCCCATAACCGCGAAATTCGAAGTAACAGGGAAAAACGCCGAGACACGTGTCTTCTTATTTTTCGTCTTCTATCACGCTGCGGTGTCAGAATGTGGTTAATTTTTTTCGTGTCGCACAGTGTATTCCAATGAAATTTTCTCTATTATGCAATGATACTTCTTTATTAGTTTCACATTAGTACTGTGAAACAGTATCAATGAAACTTCTTCATTACTACAATGAAGTCTTGCGTTGGTTCAAACTTAATGACAAATTTAATTGATACAACGTAATTTTCTTTCAGTGTATGGACTTACCCGTGAAAAATCGTATACAATCGTAATCAGGGCTGCGAATTCAAGTTGTTACAACAAAAATCAAAACGATTCGAGAGGAGGTCATAAAATGCACTTTCCGAAATTTTGTGTGGGAGGTACACGAAGGAGTGGACCGATATAGTCCAGATAAAAATATTACGATGTGCAAAGTATGGACGAAATCGGTAAGTCCCTTCGAGTGTTATCGTGAGCATAATTTTGCGAAAAATTTTGAACTTTTGTGATGGAGTGAACTGGTAAAATTGTCTCATCGATTAGACGGCGTTTAAAGCAATTTCGGGAAATTCACCGTTGTCCCCATACAAATTACCATGGAAACTTTAAGTCCCTAGTGGCCCGTGTAACACTTTGCAATTATGCTCAAACTTTGGCTAAACAAAACTAAACATTTTAAAATCCGACATAGCTTTTCCCATTGAGTTATAACCAGCCTAATGTATATCCCTAAAAGGAAGCATTGTAATTTTCATCAATTCGAGATACTCGAATTTCTCTATTATGATTTGAAAACTTTTTCCATCAAAGTCATTACCAAAAAAAGTCATTTAATCAAACCAACTTAAAACATCATCAAAATAATAATATAAAACAAGTAAGCAAAGGTTATAGTCGGGCGGGGCCGACCATGTGATTGATACCCTACACCACTACCCCTGGGAAGTAGCATTCAGCTAATCAAAATTCCTTTATGGAACAAATAAGCTTATTGTAAGAAATAACTTTGTCGATTCTGCCACCTTGTCACATTAAGTTTGGGACATTCAGTTTATCGCCGAGTCCGCATGGCGTGTCCTAAGAATCCACTTTTAGAGAAGTTTTATATGGATGAAATACTCAGAAAATGCCACCGTTGAAAGTTTAATGTTACCTCACCGGGGAATCGAACCCACGACATTCTACGTACAAGGCGGATGTGAAGTTGAAATATAGCTGAACTTAATGGAACAATATTAGAAACGAAGATACGTAACGATGTTTTTGCTTTAGACATATTAAATGACTCCGAAGTCTATTCTTTAAAAAATGTAAAATGTCCATGGTTTGACATATATAATAGGGTGCCACCGTGGTATGCACACCAGCCGTTCACGCTAAATGCCCGGGTTCGGTTCCTAGGCCAGGCCGCATGACATTTTCAACGGTGGCAAAATACCCCTCAGTAATGATGGTGACGTTTTCTGAGTATTTCAGCCATGAAAAACTTCTCTACATGCGGTGTCTTAGGACACGTCGTTCGGACTCAGTGATAAAAAATAGGTCCCTTATCATTGAGCTAGTATGAATCGGCGTGCACTCATTCATATGAGAGAAGCCTTCCTTGTCCCTACTGGGATGTTTGCGGAACAACTATGTATATCATTATACATTTCTAATAAAAGTTCCAAAATCGGAAAATGACATTATTAGCCCCTTCTGATACATCTATAAATTTTCTTTGAATATCAGGTTCATTTTTGGAATACACCTAATATAAATAAATATGTAAGCCCAATTACAATGCAATTTGCCATATCTGACCGTGAAATTTTCGACAGACGGAAAATGCTCCAATTTTATTGAACACTACAAATGCTATATACAAATTTGCAAAGGAAACATGGTGAGTTTATTGAAGATCTATCGTGCAAAAAAGTGCACTTGTACCATACATATGCTCTGAAATGCATACGATTTTGTGCTTTTTAGGGTATTTCGAAAATAGTTCATTGTGATATCAAAAATATATTTATCCGGTAAAAAAAAAAACTAATGATGAGTAGAAATTCAAATAATTTGCATGCAAACAAATTTATGACTCCCAAAATATTCATATGCCTGTTCCAGAACCTGCAGAAGCTACTATTTTTAAACGGTTTTATTTAGCTCACCCCGTTTGTTTTATTTATTATTTATTCTTGGGTCAAATTTAGTAATTCAAATTTCACCCTCTTCCTGTCAACCGATTAATCTGAAGTTTTGTATACACTTTGGATATTGGTGAGAATACAATTATGTTTATTCATTATCATTATAAATTCAAGATGGCCGCCGCTACAAAATGGCAGATAATTTATGTTTTATTAATCCCATCAATATGGGTATCAAATGAAAGGGCTCAACAAGCAGAATACAATATACTATAAAAAATTTAAATCCAAGATGGCGGCCGCTACAAAATGGCGGATAACGTAGGTTTTATCAATCCCATCAATATGGGTATCAAATGAAAGTGCTCAACCAGTAGAATACAATGTACTATATAAAATTAAAATCCAAGATGGCGGCCTCTACAAAATGGCGGATAACTTAGGTTTTATCAATCCCATCAACATGGGTATCAAATGAAAGGTCTCAACCAGTAGAATACAATTTACTATGCACAATTGAAATCTAAGATGGCCGCCGCTACCAAATGGCTGATAACAATTTTTTATCAATCCCACCAATATGGGTATCAAATAAAAGGGCTTGACAAGAAAATACAGTGCACTTTACAACCTCAATATTTAAGATGGGCGCAGCCACTAAATGGCGTATCATTAATATTTAAATTTAGAAATTGAATCTGTAATTTAGGTATCTGATTAATCCATCCTGAATCCACCACCCAAGTCAAGATTTTGTATCGTGTTGAGGACTGTGTGGGGTTAGGGTGGCTAAAAATCAGCGCATCTTGTTGTACATAGCCTTGCGCCTTTATTGGACCTCTGGGGGGTCGACCGTTTAAATGTCCATTACTCGTGGGAACAAAATGGTAAAAAAATATAATAAAAACTAAAAACTAGAAAATAAAAATAGGTAAAAAACGTTTTAAGTTAAACGGTTTTATGTTAAACATACATTGCAATGTTTAAGATAAATGTACTAAAAACCAAAAAATAATAAAATAGATACAGTCGTGGGAATTATAAACATATGCATAGACTAGACTAAAATAAAACCGTGGGGCACGTCAATTGTCTACAAATTATCGACTTAATGTGCGATAGAAGAATCGTTTAATTCGTCGTTAGGCAGTTGGCTCGCAGACGGTGAGGAAATTACTTACTATTTTCTTGCTCATGGAAATTCCAATAGTTATACACTCCATGTAAATAAAAGAGATGTTTCAACTAGTTTATCTTTGGACATTTACACTGCTGGCTGGCGAGGAATCGTTTCACTGCTCGTAGTTTGTCTTTAATCGACAAAGTACTACTCGCTCACCACTATGAAACCCTAAAACTCGCTTATAATCGAGCTTGCTAGCTTGTTTCCACATTCTAGCCCTACTTATCACATGTCCATCGTTGTCGGTTGAACAACTGCCTAATTATGGTGTAACATTACAAAACAAACATTTTAATCAAATATTGTAGACAATAGACGTGCCCCACGGTTTTATTGTAGTCTAGTCTATGCATATGTTTATAATTCCCACGACTGTATCTATTTTATTATTTTTTTGTTTTTTAGTACATTTATCTTAAACATTGCAATGTATGTTTAACATAAAACCGTTTAACTTAAAAAGTTTTTTTACCTATTTTTATTTTACTACGATAACATATTTTTCTTTACGATATTAAAAAAAATGTTAAAAATTAGTAGATTCTTGCAGTGCTGCAACAGACCACATATTTAATTATACGTCAGGAGGGGGTGGGTGCCTTCACCAAAATTAATATTTCAAAAACTTTAACGATAGCAACACCGAGTTCATTTTGAAAAAGGTGGCAAATAACAGGATATATTAGGCTGTAACTCTGTTATCTGAGCACGTAAATCAACATATGTATATAATAAATGCTATTTACGTGGATTCCGTCCAGGAATACATATATAAGCTGTATATTAAGAATTTTCATAATTTTCGCACAAAAGTTGTGGTCCATTTAACCCTCTAAATCTAATTCTCTAACCTATCTCTAAATCTTTCTCAAATTGCAAGCTTCATCTTTGTCATATACTCTTACCTTAGTTAAAATTTCGAGGCGATCGTACTATTATTGCGGACTACAAACTTTTGAGGATTCTGAATCTACAATGAAGAGAGGATTTTCCAAATAAATCGCGGTCAAAGTTCACATTTTTAGGGTTTTTCTAGGTTTTCACGATTTTGCCTGTAAATCGCAAGTTCCCTCGTAATGGGACTAAAGAAAATGTTGTAGCAGTGAAAATTCTCTATAAAATTGACCTTCATGACTTTTTCCTAGATTTTGCCATTTTTGAGATATAGATGTTCAAATTAGGACAATGCATTGACTGTATAGCCTCCTTATAAAACAATGTCATGCGCGGTGAGCCTTAGCTAACTTTAATGAAAACTACTTACACCTGGGGATATTTTGCGGATTCTGAAACAGCAATGTTCATATATAAGAAAAATCTAAAAACAATATAATAATCGCCGGAGGGATTTTCAAATAAATCGCGATCAATGTTCACATTTTTAGTGTTTTTTAGTTTTTCACGATTTTGCTTGGAAACGGCAAGTCCTATTTTTCAACAACAAAAATTCCAAAGGTATTATAAGATGTGCTCTTTGAGATGAAAGAAAGTACAGTTTCACCGAGTCTTAGCAAATTTCAATCTGTTATTATTAAATCGGGGTCACATTCTACAAGTCTGGGAAAATGTAATACCTGGTTCATAATAGACAAAACTTCGTTTGAGGTTACCTCTCTTATTATTTTGATCTAGTAATTTAATATAAAACTCCAGAACAGCAAATTTTATTTCAAACTTTCCATTTTCTGTTAAGTAAGAGTGCATAAATGTAATTGACTGCTTTTGTGCCTACAAATATTTATGAAGTTTCGAGTGGTACGATTTATTTTTGTTGTCAATGTCAATATATTGATGCTCTTTTTGACACTCGGATATAAATACAATTGACATTTGTAAACGCAGGGTTAGGGAGGACCGATATGGGCCATTTTAGAAGTTAAACTAAATTTTGACAAAATATTAGGAGATCCAAAGTTTGGACCACATTGGTTGCACCATTCAAGTGATATCGTCCTAACATTTTAGTGACATTTTTTAAATATTGGCATGAAGTACCGGAAGTTGGGGACTGGTATTGCCCCATGAAACTAAGTTTGGATAAAATATGACGAAGACCAAATGTTACACCAAATCGGTAGAACAGTTCGAGAGCCACATATGGTGACATAGGGCTTTTTACCAAGAAATATGGACCTGCTCCTGAAAAAACTTTTACCGTAGTATTGGAGGTAGCGAATGCAAATCGCTTCAACAAAAATGAAAGTGATTCGTGAGCAGGTCTTAAAGTGAACATATCCGAAATTTTGTGTGGGAGGTACCCAAAGGGGTGGACAAATATAGTCCATATTCGAACCTGATCTATATCTGGTAGATATATTAGAATGTGCAGAGTATGGATTACATCAGTCACTCCCTTCAAGAGTTATCGTGCGCATATTTTGTCCGAAGATTTTTGAATTTTTGTGAGGGAGGTACCTGAAGGAGTGGACCGACATGGTTTATCTTCGAACTTAAACTATGTTTGGACGAAATATTACAAAAGCCAAATTTTGGACCGAATTGGCAGATCCGTTCGAGATTTATCTAGCGCTCAAACCACTACACACGGTGTCATAGGGGTTTTTTGCATCTCAGGAAGTATGGACTTGCCCCTTATGAAACTTGTACCGTCGTATGGGGGACAGCGAATATAAGTTGTTACAACAAAAATCAAAGCGATTCGAGAGCAGGTCCTAAACTGAACTTTTCCGAAATTTTGTGGAGGAGGTACCCGAAAGAGTGGACCGATTGAGTCCATACTTAAACTTCATATAAGTCTGGTATAACTTTCACGATGTACAAAGTGTGGGCCAAATCGATTACTCCCTTCAAGAGTTATCGTGCGCACAAATTTTCCGAACATTTTCGAACTTTTGTGGGGGAGGTACCGGAAGGAGTGGACCGTATATCCCATCTTCGAACTTAAACTAAGTTTGGGCAAAAAATTACGAAAGCCAAATTTTGAACCGAATCGGTTGCTCCGTTCGAGAGTTATCGTGCGCACCAGCCAGCCAGACGGACGGACATGGCAAAATCAACTCCAAATTGTCTGAAACACATTTCGTCCAAAAATACTTGGGGTCTAAAACCATTATTTCGATGAAGCACATTTTGCCCGTATGAAAGTGTATATACCCTCGTTAGCATAAATGCTGACGGTATAATGATGCTAAATTTAGCTGCAGTAATGGTCACACTGATGACGACTGCTTAACATAACGCAATTTTATTCTTTCTATTTTAAGCAGGTAGACGTGAGTCACAGTTTAAATAAGTCTGCTCTGTGAGCTGTCGGAAGACGAACTCAGTCTTAAGTCTTTTCTCGCACAATAAACATTTAGTTATAGTATTACACATTGCTGTTTCAATAGATAAAACAACACAATGGCAAACAGGTAAGGAATTTAATCCTATAGGATATGCGGATAAGCCGTAAAGAAAACATTTTTAATAAATGTGTATTTTTTATTTATTTTTTAATTTTAGTCAGGCAATATGCCAGAAAATGTCCAAGGAAGTGGTAATAATAATCCCAGTGGCTCTGGGGGGTTACTCTCTATTGCGATGCGTAAGAAAAATGCGATGCGTAAGGAAATTAAATGCGTCTCTATTGCGTTTTCGTATCTCCTTTCTAAAGTATTTTTGTTCCTTTTTCCTTTCTAACACCGCCACAATATGTAGTACAAAAGCCAATGTAAAAATCGTGCGTTAACGCAAATATCTTGCGTTAACAAAATACTAAACGCAAACGCATCGCAATACAGAGTAACCCCCCTGGTGTAGGAATACGACCCCAAGGTCAGCATCCAAATGATGGAGGTGTTGATGGCTCAGAACAAATGCCAAATGGTCCACCTAACAATCAATTGATTATGCAGCAGCTGCGTCAGCTGCGCCAACTCTTGGAAAAGGAAGGTCCTATCAATGATAACCACATACAAATGTTGAGTGTATTGGGACAAAATCCAGATCTATTGGCTGCAGTTATTAAGGCAAAAGAGTCAAACAATGCCAATGCTGGTCAGCAAGGTGGGGGTGCTGCAGAGACCTGCGCCGATCGGCTCCCGGCTAAGCCGAGCCGCCGATAAAATTTTAAATCCGCCGCCGCCGACAATTTTGTCGACTGAGCCGTTAAATTCATATTAATAATAAAAATAAATGTAGTAGTTATAATCCCCTTCATTTCTTGGAGCATAATAATTCAATCAATTAAAATGTTTTATATTCAATATCTTTTTTGCGATCTTGTGTTTTAAATCATTTTTTTATTAGAAAGCTAATAAAATTGCCAATCGGGGAAAATAAATTTTTTGACAGCATCTTACCTGAGTTCGGTGCTAAAACGAAAAACCCGTATTCTTGAACCGTTTTTAAGGAAAACAAGTAAAAAAGTATCAGTCAGCTTTGCCGACAGAGATATACCCTCAGCCTGTGCAAATTAAAACACTTTTTTCACAAAAAACTTATGTATTTAGGGGGTTTCAAAATTTTGGTCGTATGAACCGACAAAAATGTTGATTAAAGGAATGGACCGACATAGACCATGGGGGTGCCATAGGGGTTTTTACACCCTTCGGGCTGTTTTCTCAAGAAGTATTGACTTGCCCCTGGAACAACTTTTACCATCGTAATTGAGGCAGCGAATGTAAGTTGCTTCAACAAAAATCAAAGTGATTCAATAGCAGGTCTTAAAGTGAACTTATCCAAAATTTTGTGTGGGAGGTACGGGATGGAGTGGACAAATATAGTCCATAGTCGAACCTGATCTATATCTGGTAGATATTATGATAATGTGTAAAGTATGGACCAAATCGGTCACTCCCATCAAGAGTTATCGTGCGCACAATTTTTCCGAATATTTTTGAACTTTTGTGGGGTAGGTACCTGAAGGTGTGGACCGATATGGCTTATCTACTTAAAGTAAGTAACTTAAAGTAAGTTTGGAAACAATGTTACGAAGGTCAAATTTTGGCCGGAATCGGCATTTCCGTTTGAGAATTATCTTGCGCTTCCACCCAAAACATGGTTTGTTTTTCAACTTTCAGGCTATTTTTTCAGGAAGTATGGACTTGCCCCTGAGGAAACTTGTACCTTCGTATAGGGGACAGTCAATACAATATGCTACAACAAAAACCAAGGCGATTCGAGAGCAGGTCCTAAACTGAACTTTTCCGAAATTTTGTGTGGGAGCTACTCGAAGGAGTTTACCGATTGAGTCCATATTGGAACCTCATCTAAGTCTGGTAGAAATTTCATAATGTACAAAGTATGGACCAAATCGGTTACTCCCTTCAAGAGTTATCGTACGCACAAATTTTCCGAACATTTTCGAACTTTTGTGGGGGAGGTACCGGAAGGAGTCGACCGATATAATCCATCTTTGAACTTAAACTAAGTTTAGACAAAATATTACGAAAGCCAAATTTTGAACCGAATCGGCAGATCCGTTCGAGAGTTATCTTGCGCTCCAACCACTACACACGGTGTCATAGGGTTTTTTGTAACTTTCAGGCTAATTTCTCAGGAAGTATAGACTTGCCCCTAATAAAACTTACAGCGTCGTATAGAGGACAGCGAACACAACTTGTGTAAACAAAAATCAAAGCGATTCGAGACCAGGTCCTAAACTGAACTTTTCCGAAATTTTGTGTGGGAGGTACCCGAGGCAGTGGACCGATTGAGTCCATATTGGAACCTCATCTAAGTTTGGTAGGAATTACACGATGTGCAAAGTATGGACCAAATCGGTTATTCCCTACAAGAGTTATCGTGCGCACAAATTTTGCGACAATTTTTGAACATTTGTGGGGGAGGTACCTGAAGGAGTGGACCTATATGGCCCATCTTCGAACTTAAATCGAATCTGGACAAAATATTTCGATACCCAAAATTTGAATCGAATCGATTGATCCGTTCGAGAGTTATCGTGCGCACCAGCCAGCCAGACAGACAGACGGACAGACAGACAGACGGACGGACATTGCTAGATCTACTCAAAATTGTCTGAAACGGATATCGTACAAACATACTTGGGGTCTAAAACCATTATTTCGATGAGGCACATTTTTGGTCGTATCAAAGTGTAAATACCCTCTTTAGCCTAAAGGCTGAGGGTATAAAAATCACAGCGCGTAAATATGTAGATAAAAGCTTGGTGGGTGAAATATTCTTTTTGCCGATGAAAGCCGATGGAGTCAGTATTATGAACCCGGAAGGACAGTTATGCCATAGGTCAAACTTCTGAGTATTAGCGAAATGGAATTTATGTTACGGGTTTATTGTCGTGCTCTTAAAGTTCATCAAGAATGTATGCATCACGCCATAAGTCAGAAGTTTGACCTATGGCATAACTGTCCTTCCGGGTTCATAATACTAACTCCATCGGCTTTCATCGGCAAAAAGAATATTTCACCCACCAAGCTTTTATCTTCATATTTACGCGCTGTGATTTTTTTCCTTAAAAACGGTTCAAGAATACGGGTTTTTCGTTTTAGCACCGAACTCAGGTAAGATGCTGTCAAAAAATTTATTTTCCCCGATTGGCAATTTTATTAGCTTTCTAATGGTATACATATAAGCTTAATCGGTTACTTAAAATCGGTACAAAATCCGGGTTTTATATCGCTATATCCGGTTGTAATTAACGTGTTCAGCATATCGGGAGCTATATATGGTAAATATTTCAGATACATCCCAGATGTCAATATAAGCGATAACCAATGGGTATGTCTACCTATCAATATATAACAAATAACGAATACACTATGCAACACTGAAAATGCAAACAATTTCTAGTATGCATTTTTTGAAAGTACATATTTAGACTACAAAAACCCTAGTAGGGTTTTGTCCTGTCAGATCCAGTTCGGATTTTATGGCCTCATCTAAACCGGGCTAAATCTACACTTTTTTGCATTTATCAGACCTTTATCTCAGAAACGAATAGGAATTTGGCCTTGCTGTCTTTAGCAATATTGTAGCCCTAAACTAGTAGAACTTATCTTTTGAAAAAACCACATAAGAAAAACTCCATCTAGGGCATCAAAATCTATAAAATATAGAAAATTTTACATAATTGCTGAAATTCTGGTCAGTATCGGCTAAACTATTGTGAGTTGAACCAAGTAACCTTTTGCAAAAATCTTCCAAATAAGGTTCTCAACAATTCCTTAGAACATTCTGAAACTCTAAAATGCTTACTTCATGTTGTTTCAGCGGTATTTTGCATTATATCTTTTGCAACACGTGTTTCAAATACAGTTCACACCAACAGTTTATTCTCGCATTTCGGATTTCACTACTTTATTGACATTTTTATTAACTTGTCGTTGAAAAATGTACTGAAAACAACGGCATAGAGGCATTTTACAACAATGACATGTTCTGAAGAGTTGTGTATTACATTCCAGGGAATATTTTTCCAAAAATATTCAGTAAAAATTAACGGTTTTGGAGATACGGTGCAAAATGTATAAAAATTGTGGAATTTTTGCATATATATTGAAATTTGAGGCAATAAATGTAGTTTTTCGAGTTCATTATTTCTCCAAATATTTTATTCTTGTCCTTATCTACAAAGTTGCTTCAGAGGTCAGAAGAAGATTCGCATTGGTTTCAGAGATATAGCCCCTAATTTCTTAAAAAACTCAATATTTAACCATGTTTAGATGGGGCCATAAAATCCGAGCTGGATCTGACACAACAAAACCCAACTAGGGTTTCTTGTCGTTTGGGTCTGTACTTTCAAAAAATCCTCAATTCGAATTGTTTGCACAAGATCACCTTAAAAATGTTGCACAGTGATATACAGAAAAACAAAACATATGTTTTTTCTGAACAAAAACCGGGTAAATGTCAAAAAAAGACAATGAAAACGTGACAATATCGATTAGTTGTCAATGAGAACCGTACCTAAAATTCTCTGAGCAACATTTTTGTGGAATATTTGGATGCTGTAAAATCTCATCTTGTGGTACTTTTACTACGGTTCAAGAAAGAAAGGACCAAAAGGACATGAAAGGAATTGAGTTAGAAGATTCGCCATTCGATTTGACTGAAGACTGTAATCTCAAAACGAAGCTACAATAACGGCAAACAGAGATATAAAACTATTTTCTCAAGCATAATGGGCGAAAATTCAAAAAATTCATCGCACGATATCTCAGAAACTTGACCTATGGGGAACATTTCCTTTTGGGTTCTTAATATACTCACTAAGGGCTTTCATCTCCAAAAACAGCACAGAAACCTTGTTGCACAGTGTAATTATTAAAAATAAAAATAAGAAATTTTTAATTGTTGTGGTCTAAAAATCAATAAAACATTTTTGTCAAAATACTTATGGCATGCAGTGAAATTTTATTTCCATTATAAAAGTGCCAGCATACACTTGAACTGATAAAATTGATTACTAATTTTAAGTACTCTAGTAAACGATTATCCAGAATATTTTTTCATATTTTGTAGAAGACTAATCCGTTAAAAAAACAAAACACATCATTTTTTCAAACTTGTCAAAAAAATTATGCCAGACACTGTAGGATAAACCTGAACTATTTGCTTGAAATTCATTCTTAAGGTTGTTAATTATAGGTAAATTATATGCCAAAAATAACAAGTAAAAAAGCGTTCTTGTCCCCAACTTTAAGTGGGTACGTTAAAATGTCAGATAATGTACATAAAATGCTTCATTCGGGAGGCCCTTTTTTATGGTGCCTATATCTAACTATGTATGTTGACAATTTTTGGTGGGCTAGAAATTGGGAGCTACCGTTATATAGGGGTTATAATGACAGTTTTTTGACAGTTTTTGATGGGAGCCTTTAATGTCAAATAACTCCTAATTCGGTTAAAAATTGTAGCTAGAATCCTCAAAATACCGAAAATCGGTACATAACGTGGGAATTTCAAATGTCATTAACAGCTAGTTCGGAGGTATGTGGGCTATACGAAAACATGAACTTAAATGAACAATTTTTGTTGGCTTTTAAATTTCAAATTACGGAAAGTTCGTCCAAAAATAAAGCTAAGGTACGGAAAATCGGGAGGTTTGTTTTGGGGCTATAACAAAACATGAACCTACGTTCGGTTAAAAATTTTAAGTAAAATATTGGGGCTTTGTTGAAAATTGTTGATGCAGATGTGTGGTGACCACTACAACCTTCAAATATCAAATTACAGTTAGCTAAAATTGCCAAATTACTGAAAATTGGGAGGTACCGTTATATGGGAGCTACATCCGAACATGGACCTATGTTGACAATTTTGGATGGAGAGGTGTTGTGACCACTAAGAACTTCAAATGTCAAATTACTGCTAGTTTGGTTTAATATTGTAGCTAAAATTATCAAGTTACTGAAAATCGGGAGGTACTTTTATATGGGGGCTCTATAAATACATCGACCTTTCCACCACCACTGACCACTAAGAATGTCAAATGTTCAAATTACAGATAATTCGGTTAAAACTTGTAAACATGGACATATGTTCATAATTTTTTCGAATATAAGTTTTTTGGTCACTAAGAACCCTAAATATCAAATTATATCTAATTCGGTCTAGAAATGTGACTTAAATGGGATGGGGGCTATTCCAAAACATGGACCTATGTCCACTAGTTATATAAGTTTATTGACATTTAAGAACCCTAAATGTCAATTTATAGCTAAATCGGTCTGAAAATGTAGCTAAAAACGTCAAAATACCGTAAATCGGGGGTACCGTTATATGGGGGCTATACCAAAACGTGGACCTATTTCAAAAACTTTTGTTATGTAAGTTTATTGACACTTAAAAGCCCTAAATGTCAAATTATAGCTACATCAGTCTAAAAATGTAGCTAAAAACTTTAAAATACCGTAAATCGGGGGGTACCGTTACATGCAGGCTATACCAAAACGTGGACCGATATAGCCCATCATCGAACTTGACCTGCCTGCAAAGAAAAAACGCATTTTCCCAAAATTTCAGACAATGTTGGTGGAGAGTGGTGGTGACTACTAAGAACTTCAAATGTCAAATGTTCAAATTACAGCTAATTCGGTTAAAACTTGTAGGTAAATATCTCAAAATACTGAAAATCGGGCTGTACCGTTATATGGGGCTATAGCAAAACATGTACCTATGTTCATAATTTTTTCGAATATAAGTTTTTTGGTCACTTAGAACCCTAAATATCGAATTATAGCTAATTCGGTCTAGAAATGTGACTTAAAACGTCAAATACCTGAAATCGGGCGGTAACGTTATATGGGGGCTATTCCAAAACATTGACCTATGTCCACTAGTTTCGTTATATAAATTTATTGACACTTAAGAACCCTAAATGTCAAATTCTAGCTAAATCGGTCTGAAAATTTAGCTAAAAACGTCAAAACACCGTAAATCGGGGGGTACCGTCACATGGGGGCTATACTAAAACGTGGACCTATGTCAAAAACTTTTGTTATAAAAGTTTATTGATACTTAAGATCCCTAAATGTCAAATTATAGCTAAATCGGTCTAAAAATTTAGCTAAAAACCTCACAATACCGTAAATCGGGTGGTACCGTTATATGGGGGCTATACCAAAACGTGGACCTATGTCAAAAACTTTTGTTATATAAGTTTATTGACTCATAAGAGCCCCAAATGTCAAATTATAGCTAAATCGGTCTGAAAATGTAGCTAAAAACGTCAAAATACCGTAAATCCGGGGGTACCGTTATATGGGGGCTATACCAAAACGTGGACCTATGTCCACAACTTTTGTTATATAAATTTATTGACACTTAAGAACCCTAAATGTCAATTTATAGCTTAATCGGTCTGAAAATGTAGCTAAAAACGGCAAAATACCGTAAATCGGAGGGTACGGTTATATGGGGGCTATACCAAAACGTGGACCGATATAGCCCATCATCGAACTTGACCTGCCTGCAAACAAAAGACGCATTTTCCCAAAATTTCATCGTTCTATCTCCATTTTTGTGGATGCTAGAGTGATTACCACAGACGGACGGACGGACTGACGGACGTGCACAGATCGACTCAGAATTTTACCCTGATCAAGAATATATATAATTTATAGGGTCGCAAATGAGTATTTCGATGCGTTACAAACGGAAAAGCAAACTTAATATACCCTCCATACTATGGTGGAGGGTATAAAAAAAACTCTAGCTTGGCATGAATCCGTTGCCACCAAATTATTATGAACTTTTTTATTTATGAACACAATGCATGAATCTTTACCAAATACTTAAGTATCATGAATAATATATTTCAAAACTCGGGTAACTAAAAGTTAAAAGTGACCATAAAACTACTAGGAGGACGTTCTTAGCATTAAGTTTTAATGTGAAAATTAAATTTTTAATGCCACCAAATTGCTTTATTTTACGTTTTCAAATCCATCCAATAGTAAAAGTAAGCATGTAATAATAGCCCAAAGACTAATATTTGATATTTTATAAAATATTGTTTAACATTATTAGCACGAAAACGGCCCAAAATGGATTTGGGCCGCCCATCGGCCCAAAATTAAAAATTATTTTTTATTCGGCCCAAATTTGGGCCGAAATGCCCAAAACGGCAACACTGTACATAACATTTACTAAAACATTCATGGAAATTCTTGGGCGACGCTGCTCTAGACCAAACCCGTTCGTGGGCATTGATTTGGTTACGAAGTTTTTCGGCAAATCACACACACGCGACCCGAACGCAAAGTAAGAGAGCAAATGTTTTGATTTTTTTACTTCAGTCTTGTACTGAATTTCATGCAAGCAGGTTGATGCCGCTTTATTTGTTTATTTTTGGGTACACAGAAAAGATTTTGCAGTTGTACAGCAAATATGTGGAGGGAAGAATTTGAAAATGATTTTTGTTTTGTATTAATATTTTTAATGACGCAGAATGCCTCGTCTGCAATGCAACAATAAAAAATGTATGTATGCTTAGAAAGTCTTAAAAAATCATTTTTATATACAATTTGTTTTTTCTCTCAAAAAAATTAACATATGAAGAAAAATACTTTTCAAATTATGAAGTTATTTATATAATTTTTAATTTAAGTCATACAAAGCGAACGCGCTAACAATATATTTTTCATTTCACACTCAATATGAAAATCATCACCCTGTTCTGTCAGTGTAATTTTACCCACACATAAACAATTTAAGCGCTCGCTCTTCTTGGTCGGCTATGCTCTAGACAGACGACAGCGTTAATTTGCATTAACTGCATATTCTTAATGCACCAAATCAAACTTAATTTATACTGAATTTAGGTATTTCAATAGGCAATGCTGTGGAAAACCAATGGTCTGTTGTTAAATGTTCATATTTATGAAAATAAAAAAGGAAAACTAATCAACAAATTTCATTTTTCTTTGAAACTAGCAGAAACTATCGCCTGTCAGGGTGAAAAATTAATTCCAATTAAGGGATTTTTAATGCAAATTAACTCTGCCGTCTGTCTAGGGTATTATTACATCTTTGCTGTTGCAAGGTTTTGTGTATTATCTGCAAAAACCTCTTCAGTGCTTTTTAAGCACTAGTTACAAATTTTCTCGTCTGGAGTTTAGTTGTATACTTTCAAAGCGATGTTGAAAAGCTTTGTTAACTTTTCACCGCAGTATTGTGAAAAGCTTTGTTTTTGTCCCCATTAACGGCAGTTATAATGTGAATAAGGTAAAACAGCGTAATGTTTGTCAGGTTGGAAATTTTCCCATACATTTTACTGTTATAAAATAAAAACAAATTTTAAATTGAAATTGAACTTAAAATTTAAAGTAAAGTGACATAAATAATTGTTTTCAAATCCTTTTTGGTAAGTAGACTCCAAGTTTTTTTGTAAGAATTAAATTTAAATTAATTAAAGTTGCACTATTATTTTTATACCCTACACCACACTGTGGTAAGGCGTATTATGTCTTTGTGTATTTGTATGTAATATGCAAAAGAAAGCGAGATAGGCCCATAGTTATTTTAGGCATATACATAAAATTACCTTCAGAGTCGATTTATGCATGTCCGTGCGTCTGTCCATGTATTTTTGTAATCAAAGTACAGGTCGCGTTTATTGTCAGATTTAAATAAAAATTGGCGAAGGTCATTTTGTTCTTGAAATAAGTTTGCCAAAATATATTAAAATAGGTTCTGATTTGGATATACCTCCCATATCTTTTCGGATATACCCTCCGATCACGAAATGTAGGTATATCCAACTTTGATTAAAATAGGAATGTATGACAGAATTTTGACTAAAGATAAGGTAACAAAATTTAATTTAAATCGGTTCGGAGTTACATCTAGCTCCCATATATATTTTATTATGAAATTCGGACTCTAGCAGTAGTGACCTATTAAAATTTTGTGTTATATATTAAGATATAAATCGGTTCGATTTCATGTGTATGTGCATCTTCTTTCACATTTTACTAGCTCATAAGCCATTATATTGGAGGTGGGCGCGCGCCTAAAAAATTAGGCATGAACATGCAAAAACAGTGGACAAAATGTTTGTGCACATTCTCGTACAAACACGGCGTTTTTCGAGAAAGCACGATCACGCACACTCAAAAACGAAAACTTTTTTGACAAAAAAACATAAATATTGGTATAGTTTTATATTTATTTACTAGCTGACCCGGTCCGCGTTGCTGGCCCGTTGTTTGGGTTCTGCGTGTAAACTTTAGTTATCTATCCAGTATTGATACACCCATAATTAGGCATCCCTCTAGAAACTTCATAATATAAATCAATGTTTTGACATAAATTCCATATAATGATATCCCCCAAATTTAAGATATAAAATCTCTTTTATTATACCCTTCACCATAAATCGACAGTTTAAAGCACTTTGTGACCCACATATAATTGTCGGTGCACGTCAATTAACATTGCAATATATTAGACTGTTGGTCTCGGTTGGGGTCGTAATTATTACTGCAGAGAATTGTCAGTATAGGTCCAAGTTTTGATATAGGTCCCATAGAACGGTACCGGCTGATTTTCGCTATTTTTGAGGATTTAACATCATTATCACACCGAAATGGCTGTAATCTGGTGAGGAGAGCATAAATATTCGCATCGACCGAAAGACACGCCTTTTTATTTGCGCTCGGTATGTAACAGTAATAGGTTCACGTTTTGATATAGCTCCCATAAAACAGTACCTCCCGATTTTCGATAGTTCAGAGATATAGCCACTGTTCAGTATACGTCCTCGTTTTGATGTAGCTCCCATAGAACGGTGGCGCCTGATTTTCGCTATTTTTGGTGGATTTAACCTCATTCAGGCCGATCGAACGTAACGCTTTTTTTCTTCGCGCTCTATATGCAATAGTGGTAAAATACTCCTCAGCGAAATGTATGTTCCTTCGGGATATGTATGGCAAAATTTATAAAATTCATAAAAAAAAATTACTTCTATAAATTGTAGTTGTTATTATCGAGATTTTGCTGTATTTAAAAAATGTATCTTTACCTAGCTATTCCAAGGACTGAAATCAATGCTCATGAAGTTTCACTTCCCACATTTTGAGATTTTATCCGTAATTATAATATTTTCAAAAATCGAACACGATCGCGGTATTCTGATTCCAATGATGATATTGTATTGTATATCAATAACTTTGTCTGATTTCCAATGGATCTTTCTGGAATTTCGATCTTGTTACATCTCAAGTTATCCGGATTTTACTGTATTCCAAAATGTGGAGTTGATCGCGCTGTCCCACTTATTGTTTAGTGTTCAGCGTTTATAGCGTTTTTAGGCATGCTTGCAAAATTATGTATATTATCTGAAATAATAAATGTTTGCAAATTTTGTGATGACCGCGATATTTCACTTTTCGCGATATTTCACTTCCGCGAAGACCATTCAGGGTCAAGACAGTAATTACAGTAGTATTGCAAACAATCTGTAAACAATACGTTCAAAAATATCATAGACTTCAGATCTAAAAAAAAAATTGAAGGAGAACCTCCGGTCACTACTCTTAGCCGTATTAAAATAGCTCACGACCGCGCTATCCTACTTGTTCAAGCTAGTGTTTATATCATTTTTGTGTCACGCTTACTAAAATTATGTATATTAATTGAAATAATACATTTTTGAAAACTTTGTGATGGCCGCGATCATTCAGGGAAAACAATCTGTGAACAATACGTTCAAAAATATCAAAGATTTCAGATTTTCTTAAAAACATTGTGGGGGAGGACCACCGGTCACTACTCCTAGCCGTATAAAAACAGCTTACGACAGTTCTAATTATTTGAAATAATACATTTTTGAAAATTTTGGGATGACCGCGATTTTCACTTCCGCGACGACCATTCAGGGTCAAGACTGTAATTACCATAGCATTGCAAATAATTTGTAAACATTATATTAAAACGTATCTTGAATTTCGCGGTTTTCTTTGTGGGTAGGACCACCGGTCACTACACTTAGCGGGATAAAAAAATAGATTACGACCTATTCTCAGACCTAAAAACTCCACATACAAAATTTCATAAGATTTCCCAATCGATTTTTCGGAATTTCTATATAGTGACATCTCAAGTCATCGGGATTTTACTGTATTCCAAAATATGGCGTTGACCGCGTTATCCCACATATTTAAGCCGTTTTGTAATCACGCTTACTAAAATTAGGTATATTATCTGAAATAATACATTTTTGAATAATTTGGGATGACCGCGATATTTCACTTCCGCGACGACCATTCAAAAAAATATATAGCCTATTTTCACCACCGGTGTTCCCAGTACATTATCTGAAATTTTCAAGAAAATCTATTCAGCCGTTTTTGAGTCTATCGGAACATACAAACATACAAACAAACAAACATACTAACATACACACATTGCCTTTTATATATTAGATTGCTTAATATTTATTTAACTTAAGCTGTGTTCCAGAACTAAAAAGTTTTTACAATTTTTACGACTTTTACACATGTTACTCGAAAAAGCGTTCCCGTACACAAAAAAGCTGTAAAATGTTTACTTCTCTTTAAACAAAAATGGCGCTGAATGACGCTCTCCTTAAAAACTTTACACGACAAATTTGGGCGAGTAAAAAAATAGTAACATGGTTGCCGGCGTCTGATTGGCTGATACGCCGACTTTGACATTTGTTCCAGTTTGTTTGACGTATTTTCCATTTTTCCGTTCCCGAACTATTTCAAAAAACTTGTGTGTGAGAACAAATTTTTTGCAGTTCTCTCTTTTACGAGTTTTACCATTAAAAAGTACGGGAACGAAGCTTTATACTATGTTTACATTTACGAAATCCACTCGATTTCAACTGTCAAGTCCTTTGCGTATACGTCAAATGAAAACTCATCTGAAATCGATTCGATTTCATTTGACGTTTGATCAATGGAATTGACAGTTGAAATCGAGTGGATTTCGTAAATGTAAACATAGTATTAAACTTTATTGCAATTATGCACAAAATAACATGTGTGACTGTAGTATTTGTGCCATGAATCGACGCTGCTTTGTTCATAGCTGCTTTATTGCTTTGCCGGCAATAATCATGCTCGCCATCTACATATGACATTCAGAAAACGAGTACACTATCTTGCTATTCGTTCAAATGAACGAAGAATTCAATATTTCAAATTTTACTTATTTATGTATGTTTAGCAACGCCACACACACCTCAGCCAAATAACAACCCTGTCATGAAATAATTCATTTTACAGCACTACCAATTTTGCTTTACAACACTGTGTTATTTATCTTTTTATTGTGTTTACTTCTTCTCATCAACAGCGTTGCCAGTATTTTTTAGACTCTTTTCCCCAACTTGCCCAAAACTTTTCCCCAAAATTCCCCAGATTTTATTGAATTTCCTCAAAAAAATCCCCAAATTTTTTTTAACAAATAATTAAAAAAATCGAAAGTAGTTTTATTTTACTATTGAAATTCATATCATTAAACTTGTAAAGTATTCTATACACTTATATATGAATTAAATTAACGATATTGAAAACTTCACTTTCAAGTGATTCAGAATCATTAGAGGGTCAAAATGTCTACAACAAATGGACTTGTTAGAAAATTGATTATTTATTCTAGTAACTCGTACTGCATTTTAAGAATTACTTGTTGGAACGGAAAACATATTTTGTCTCGGCCCACACTAAAGTAATTTCAATGAAATTTTGACATGAAACTTTGAATTTTTTGGGAAAAATGCATAATTTCAAGAAACTAGTGTACACGGTTTCATTTGTTCTGCAATTTTGCTTTGTTGCAATATTCGTATGAAACAAACAGACCGTTTTAATTTACATTTTCTTTTACTTTCATGTCAAAATTTCAGTGAAATTACTCTTAGTGTGACTTAATACCATTTCCAATTTACGAATAATAACTTTCTCCTTTGCGATTCTTAAACAATCGTGGAGATTTTTGTGTTGACAACTGAAAAGGTTCGTATAGAGCTATAATTGTGTTAACCCTGTGAATTGCTGCAAATATTGGGGTAAAATTGCTTGTAAGTTTAATAATTGCATATTTGTAGGCATCGGTTACAGCATTTGTACTAACATGCGTTTAAGATATTCGGCACTGGTGTTTTTAACTTTAATAATTGTTTACTCAAAAAAAGTACAAGTCAAAATTAAAGCCTAGGTCCATGGCTCCTCATGGTAAATATGCCGAGTCGTTTTCGATCGATTCCACTATTTTTTCAATATCTTCTTAATTTTTTATAAATGGTTTCAATACTCGAATATTGAAAGGGAAAATGCATAGGGAAAATGCATATTTGCAGTGTGCATCAGTTTGAAAACTTAGATTAAGGCCCGTTCTTATATCTTTTCTTTAAAATCCCTTATTGTTATACCTTATTTTAAGAAAACTAAGGAATTAAGTTCGCATTACCAGGAATTTGTTATTACATCTTCCATTCCATTTCAAGCAAAACAGTCTATATACATAAAATTTACTCAAATCGGATTGGTTGATTCGAATTTGCTCTCAAATTTTTCTTGTTTTTGGGCGCACTTTAAATTTTAAAAGGAACACAAACTTGCTTTCAATTTATCTGACACTTCTTATTAAAGCAAACTTGCAGGAATATAAAACGGGTTATCTGTCCGATATCGGCTAACATTTAACTACAAAAAAAGGATATAATAACGGGCCTAAGCATATTTATCTCTTTTATAATTGGAGCCATGAATGTTAAATAAAGTTTAATTTCATCATTGCCCACCAATCTAGAAACCATTTCTGCAGTTAAGTCCCCTTCAGCAGTAGAAATGATGGAAAATGTTATTTCAATTCAACCCACTGTTCTAGTACGCTGTCAGTCGTCGAACCGCATGATAACTTTTCAAATCTGTCATAAATTATTACAGCTGCGACCAGTTAGAATATGATGCATATCATTTGTGCGTCACGCGTGCGCTAATACTATTCACGTACTGAAATTAAAAAAGATCAGATAATCTGAAGTAATTAGTCAAAAAAGAAATTCCCCAAAAATCCCCAAAGATTTTTCAGATTTCCTCAACATTTTCCCAATTCCCCAAGTCGAAATTTTTTTCCCCATTTCAAATAAAAATTCCCCAATTTGGGGAAAAATCCCCAATACTGACAACGCTGCTCATCAATGTCATTTGCCAATGAATCGTCAAACCGGTATGTTGTTAGAATAATTAAGTTTTTGTGCACGACTACAGCATTGCGATAAATATTCTATAAAAAGTTCAACCCTTCACTGGTTTTAATAATAAGACAAATACAATCATTTCCTGGAAAATTCCGCTGCACTCATAAACAAGGATAAGATGTCGCTAATTACTGGAAGAGCATTACATTATGTCTTTAAAATTGGCAATCGTGCCAAAAATTCCTTTTTCTTTAGGAATATATTGGGTATGAAGGTAAGTCTAAATGAATTTTTGTATCGATGGAGAATGGAATACTTTCTAATGCCGCATTCCAATCGCACTTGAGATGTTAATTGCGGCTACCAACAACTAAACGGTTGTAGATTGTAGTATTTTAACAACTCAACAGGTGTAGTTGAATGTGTTGGAGATAAATCTAAAGGTACAATTTTGATAGACACAACTAACATCTACTCGTGTCACGAATTAATTTAGTTTTGATTAAAAATATTAATTACAACGTTATTATTAACAGGTGCTGAGACATGAAGAATTCAAGGAAGGTTGTGAAGCTCAGTGCAATGGGTGAGTAATTACAAAATATGAGTTTATTTCATATTGAAAAACTTGGCTTTTGCAGGCCTTATGATAATCGTTGGAGTAAAACCATGGTTGGTTATGGCCCAGAGTCTACACATTTTGTCTTTGAATTAACATACAATTATGGTGTGACCAGTTATGAAATGGGTAAGGCAAGGTTCATTTAGTAATTGCATTATGGCGTAAGGATAATTGATTAAAATGCATACGAGAGCTTCATCTGCGAAATTACGGTCTTACATTTCTGTCATACTTTAACAGGCGTATCTTCAAGTCAGTCTTCTTTATGACTTTATTAAAGACCCAACAAATATTCCTATAAAAGAAACACAATTCAAGATGTTAAATGCTTTCGTTTGTTCTTTTCTAAAAAGATAAAATATGAGTCAGAGGCAGATATTCGAAATCTCATTAACAAGACACAAGAGTATTTTATATATATAGGATGGTGTAGGTTGCAATTTGTAATCTCTAGGTATTTAAATAAAACAAACGGCCTATCTTGATATACATATGTATAAGGTCATTGACACGATTAGATCAAATATTACTTCGACCCTACAATGATATAGCCAGAACTTTTCTGCATTATATGGGTTATGTATTCAGAGAATTGATCAATTTCACACAAAGGTTTTTTAGGACATCAAAACCTGTACATGTGTGGAGTGTCATTCAATCTTTAAAAGGTTTTCGGTGTAAGGGGTTTCCATTGTAACATTGGACTTTTATCACATGAGGATCCTTCTTGACAAGTCAGGGCGGTACACAATGCGATATATATATATCGGGCTTTTTGTAGAAAATTTACTTATGTTGAAACTGAGGGATCGGGTATTGTAACTCGCGAGCAGTTGTGCTATACCAGAACTTTTAAACGCATTTCGGTAAAACAAAGGCCGACTTCATAAATGCAGTATTTACATAGCAAAAAATGACAACATCATAAAAAGGCGAAGTAAATATGTGTGGCAACACTGACATTGTCAAAAAAAGAGTCACGTTGGCTAACTTCCATATCGTCAGTTGCTTTACAAATGACTGCAAATCTGAGAAGTATTATGTTTGTTAAGGCCGTTGTACTTTACAACTGCGAATCTACGTGTTTCAAAACGTCAAAATACGCATTTTTAATGCAGGTAAATAGCAAACATGTATCATTTTTATTTCTGATGAATTTAGTTGCATTTTCGAGGAAGTTTAAAAAACACAAAGCAGCTGACGATATGTAAGTCAGCCGATATTTTGTTATTCTAAATTAATAATTTAAGTGGAAGCTGTGGTCGGGTTGATGTAAAAAAATCATTGAAGGAAACGAGTTTTTTAAGTTAATTTTCAATTAGTGGCCTTACAACATTGAGCTCTACATCAATGTTCAAAGAAGAAGTTGAAGAATACACTTCAAAGATAAGGTTTCTATTTCGAACGGATGCTGACTTTTTGAAAACAAAGAACAAATCGCTTAAAAGTAGTATATTATTTTTTCTTAAAAAGACTTATTCTGTTCGTTTAAGTTAATTGAAAGGCGCCATCAAAGAGGAATCCGGTTAGCCAGGCATTGTTCCCCATATAGCTTTATATGTTAATTGTATATTGGATCTTAAACTACCTACAAATATAAAAAAAAAACATTGTTCCACAACATCCCATACGGGACAAGGGAGACTTCTCTCATATCAATGAGTGCACCCCGATTCATATTAGCTCAATGATATGGGACCTACTGTTTATCGCCGATTCCGAACGGCGTGTCTAAAGACACCACTTGTAGAGAAGTTTTACAAGGCTGAAATACTCAGGAAATGTCGCCACCATTACTGAGGGGTATTTTGCCACCGTTGAAAAATGTTTGATGTTGTCTGGCCGGGGAATCGAACCACCGACCTTCTGTGTGCAAGGAGGGCGTGCATACCATTGCACCACGGTGGCACCCAACAAATATACAGCATGCAAATATTCCACTGTTTGTCCTCGAACTTGATGATTTTTAACGAATTATTCAATTATTTAAAGAGGCAAAATACTTAGTTGACTCACTGTACATATGTACAGTTCCAATATTTTGCGCTGTGCGCCGTGTGATAGAACAGTGATGGTGGCGCTTGACTTATGAAATCAGGCACTCCACGCTGTATGAGGACATTGAGCAGACAGACCCCCCGGCCAAGCTTGAAACGTCAATTATATATGTGGATGCCAGTCGTACGTGGAATTCAGGAACAAGAAGTCCAAACCCCGTAGAGTGAAACAGGGATTTTCCCAATTTGGGGTGATATCTCCGGAACAGTTTAACCTCTACCTATCCTGTATTCCGCCCCCTCCAGACGGCATGGAGATCTTAACGTATGTGGATGATTGCATGATCCTGGCGTCGGGTACCTTGCCTGATGTGCAGATAAAGAAACCGTGTTGATCACATATAACGCGAAAGGTCGGTCTGTGGTAAGCTATGCGGCTCCAGTTCGGTCCCCGGGATTATGTGATACGAATTGGAAAAATTTTCAAACCTGTAAGAATGCCGCCCTGAGAACAGCAACAACAGGTTGCTTCTCAAGTCTTCAGTGGACCATCTACATGAGGAGGCAAAGATTCTTCCAGTAACGCAATACAATAAGATGCTTTCATTGCAGTACTTTCTTGGGTGTTACCGTGAGAGCCATCCCAATCAAAATCTGCTGGCTAGGCCCGTCACATTCAGGCATATCAGAAAGGATACTCATGCTTTAGAGAGGGAGGTCCAACAATATAGGAGAAAACCCCTAGATCAGCAGGCATATCAATCAGGTTTAAATAGGTATCACACGGATGCAGTTGCTAAGGCGATAAGCAAATATAAGCTTCGTTCCAGAACTAAAAAGTTTTTACACATTTAACACATTTTGCACATTTTTACCCGAAATGCGTTCCCGTACACCAAAAAAGTTGCAAAATGTTCACTTCTCTTTGAACAAAAATGGCGCTGAATAGCTTTCTCTTTCGAAACTTTTTACACGACAAATTTGGGAGAGCAAAAATGTGCAACATGTTTGACGGCTTCGGATTGGCTGACAGGTCGACTTTGACATTTGTTCCAGTTTTTATGACGTTTCTGCCACTTTTCCGTTCCCGTACATTTTGGAAAAATGTGTATGTGGAGCTCATTTTCGACGAGTTTCTCTTTTGACACTTTTACCATTAAAAAAGTACTGGAACGAAGCTATAGTGTGAATAAAGTCCTCGGAGTACATCCCCCATTTAACGCAGCTGAGGAGCGTCAGCTGCCTCGACAAACCAGAGTAGTTTTGGCTCAACTACTCTCGGGATATTGCAGTCGCCTAAATTCTTATTGAGCGGAAACCGATCGCGCCGTGCAAAACATCTGCCCAGTATGCGGCATGGGCCCGCACGACACACAACACCTTTTTAACTGCCCCGCCAAACCTACCCATCTAACTCCAGTGGATCTGTGGCTACATCCCATCGAAGCAGCCACTTTTCTGGAACTGGAGATAGACCCAGAGCCAGATTAAACGGAAGAACGAACATACATAATAAACAATGTTACAACAACAACCACGATTGTAGCATATTGGTTGGGTGTGTGGGACTTCGCTACAATTCACTTTTTCAATACAAACTCCTTAGGTCATGTTTGCTCGATTAATTCAATTAATTAAAAAAACCTTCATAATGACCTTCCTCCTAATAAGACAGGATTAAATAAAAAATTCACAGCCGAGCCCGACTGTTCCGGCTGAGGTTTGAACCTGAGTCCTTTCCTACAAACTGACAATGTTGTCGAAGTCTTTGCGTTCTATCAAACTTCCGAAATGGAATGCGGCCGGCCCATACTAAGTTGTAAATCAGCATTAGGCTGAAGGATTTTTGCCACCGTTAAATGCGGATATCCTAAACATTGCAGATGGCTCATCTATTGACTGAGTGAGATTCTACTCTTGATTCTAGGCTGTAGCAAGTCAGTATTTGTTTAGGGGAAAAATAGAATTCACTTTTTCAGTACAAACTCCTTAGGTCATGTTAGCTCGATTAATTCAAGTAATTAAAAAGCGTTCATAAATAATGACCTTCGTCCTAATAAGTAGACAGCGGAATCCTATGCAAATGCATATATGGTTAGGGTGATCGTAGAGAAAATCTGATTAGACAGAAACTTGTTTTATCACAAAATAAAACGAACTAGGCCCAGAAATTTTTGCATTTTTCGCATATCGTGCATATTTTGACATATTTGCATAAATTTAGCATATGCAAAACCATATCAAAAAAAAAAAATATACAAGAATTTGTGGTCTAAAAATTCCATCGAAATGACTGAAATGTGGTATTAAGTCTTCGTTAGGGGTATGAAACTTTACACCTGAAATTTGTCCGCATGGGTCCACGTCTTCATCTAGCCCTCATAGAACGGTACCTCCCGATTTCCGATATTTTGAAGGTTGTGGCCTCAACATACCACTTAAATGGCTGACATTTTGTATAAAGTCTTCGCTGGGAGTATAAAACTTTACGCATAGAACGGTACCTCCCGATTTTCGGTATTTGCTTCAATATCCCTCCGAAATGTCTGAAATTTGGTATTAAGTCTTCCTTGGAGGTAAAAAACTTTCCACCTGAAATTTGTTGGTATAGTTCCACGTCTTCATATAGCCCCCATAGAACGGTACCTCCGGATTTCTGGTATTTTGAAGGATGTGGCCTCAATATCCCTCCGAAATGGCTGAAATTTGGTATTATGTCTTCCTTGGAGGTAAAAAACTTTCCACCTAACATTTGTCGGTTTAGGTTCAGGCCTTCATATAGCCCCCATAGAACGATACCTCCCGATTTTCGGTATTTTGAAGGTTGAGGCTGTGGTTATACATTTCGCTATTTTATTGACTTGTCTGAAAAAAATTTTAAACAAAAAAATTTACATACATTTTTGTACCTATTAATCGGACAATAAATAGGAGTTGCATAAAATTCCGCTGTCTACTAATAAGACAACATTAAAAAAAGAAGTGATCCAAATTCAAAATATTAAAATTAGTACAAAGTACATCATATTTTAAGCCCTTATCAGCATGGTTTCCGCAGTGGCTTATCCACCGTTACGAACCTAGTTCAATATACCTCAAAGGTCATTAAAGGATTTACTCAGCAGAAGCAAACTGACACAATCTATACTGATTTCAGTAAAGCGTTCGATAGAGTCAATCATAAATTATTAATATACAAATTAAACCGAATCGGTTTCAGTAAAATCCTATTATCTTGGATCTCGTCTTACTTGCAAGGCAGGTCACAAGTTGTTTTATTTGAGGATTGTCATTCCAAATCAATAAATGTACCATCAGGTGTTCCTCAAGGGAGTCATCTGGGCCCTGTCTTGTTTTTATTATTTGTTAATGATTTACCGTTGTCAATAAAAAATTCTGAACTACTTATGTATGCAGATGATGTTAAAATTTTTATAACACACAAGTCTGTAGAATATTTACAATTACTGCAGGAGGATTTAAATAGATTCTCCCGGTGGTGCGCTATTAATAACATGGATTTAAATTTAAAGAAATGTAAACATATGTGTTTCTCTAGAACCTCACCTCTAACATATGATTTCCGGATAAATGAATCTACTCTAATATCTGTGGATTCCTTTGTTGATCTAGGTGTCCTATTGGACCCCAAACTAAATTTCAATAATCATATTATAACAATGGTTAATAAAGCAAATGGAGTTTTAGGATTCATTAAGCGTTGGGCAAAGGAATTTTCTGATCCCTATGTCACCAAGCAATTATTTGTCTCACTTGTCAGACCTATACTTGAATATGGTTCTGTTGTATGGGATCCCTATTATTCGAAATATTCTGATAAAATTGAATCTGTGCAAAAACAATTCTTACTTTTTGCTTTAAGAGGCTTTCATTGGAATAGTGATTTCATCTTGCCCTCATATACGAGCAGGCTTAAGTTAATCAGATTACCAACATTAAAAAGTAGACGTGTAATGTTCAATACAATTATGGTACAAAAAATTTTGAATGGCAATATACTTTCAGATTTCCTTATTTCTTCAATCAAAATAAATGTTCCTATCAGATTCAGTAGATATTATCGTTTCTGTAACACTGATTCTCATCGCACTAATTATGCACTAAGCGAACCTGTCTGCAGAATGTGTGATGAATTTAATTCTTTATATTTTATTGTAGATTTTGGTGTAGATATCAATATTATCAAGTCTAGAATAATTTCATATCTTAATACTTAGAATATACCTAACATTATAAAATATACTAGCTGTTAAAGAATTTTCTGTAGCTGGTATTCAATGCCAACTTTTTATCCCGTCATGCTCCGGATCATGACGTGTACGCGATCCCTACGTAATGGGGAGGTCGCCCCCACGGTTCGGAAGGGGTGGGAAAGTGTGGCGTTGGGAACGTTCGAAAAAAAAAAAGGATAGCTTAGCGCCTTTGCTCTGAATGTCTTCATTAATACAGGTCAATTTTGTTGAAATGCATTTAAGTGTCAGTACATCGTCAGAACAACTCAAATAAAAAAAATGGAAAAGTGGAATGTACGCCAACCATCAATAGGCTTCATTCTCTGTGAGACCCCCATCAACCCCCAAAACTTCGTAAGGATCCGATAAAAATTCTGACCTGTAGTGTAATTGCACAAAATGTGGAAAGGGATGCATTACCGACTTTTGCGATATCTCCGTTGTTTGACCACCTATGACAACCTACTTCACATCGTTGTAAAGGTGATATTTTCTACTTTCATAGTCAGACTTTGTTTTTGAACTAAAGCTGTGATATTCGTCATTATTATTAAAATCGCAAAAATGAAAAGGTGTGTTCTATTAGCTGCTATTGCGATATCTTCGTTGTTTAACCACCTACGACAACCTACGTTACATCGTTGCAAATGTGATATTTTCTACTTTCATTAGCAGGTTTTGCTTTTGATATACCCCTTTCTCCAAATAAGTTTTTTTGCCCATTCCGACCCCTGAATATTATCCGACCATCACCAAAATCAATAGGCTTCTCCGGGACCCCCGTCAACGCCCAAAATTTGGTGACGATCCGATCAAAATTGCGACCTGTAGCGTGATTACAAGGTTTAGATGGACAGACGGACGGGCGCACATAGTCAGCTCGTCGTGACATGAATTTTGGTATATATAAGTATGGGTCTACGATCATTATTTCGATGCGTTACAAACTTTTTGGCCAAAACCAACTTATAATACCCTCCCCACATAGTGGTGTAGGGTATAAAATGAAAGAATTTTTAAGTTTTGTGTAGGAGGTATTTGATATATTTTTTTTCATCTAAGTATGAAAGACCTATTACTATGTACAACATTTTAAACAAATCGGTTACGCCTTTCGTGTGGGCAGACACGGCTAAATTTACAATTGTCTGAAACGGATTTTGTCTTAATGAGTGTGGGGTCTAAAACCATCAGCCCTATTCTGAACATTCCCATGGGAACTGTTTCCCATGGGAGCGAAATTTCCCATTCCCACGTTTTCCATATTCTTAACGACGTGGGAACATCAAATCATGGGAATTGAATTTTCGAAATTCGAAATTAGTTACACCAAATTATGATAGCATACTTTTAGGGGGCTGTCATTTTGTTTTGTAATACAAAATGCCTATTTGCATTGAATTCGCGGTTTTTGAATTAGATTAGCAAAAGCACAACTTACTTAATTCAGCAACCGTGCATTGATTTATGGATTTTTTAAGTGAATGGAGTCAACGATGTGTGGTGTTGTTCTAATAAGCACATTTTCTTCAGATTGTGCGAATTGGTGTAAGCATTTTTTAATTAGTAGGCAAACATAATTTTTATTTAAAAAGTAATAGGAACTTTTTAAGTTTGTAACGAATTTAACAGCCTGTTTCTGTATGTCGAAAGAAGAATGTGTGCGAAAGAAACACGTCCAAACTCTTACGTGTTTTTCAAATTTGTTTTTTGTTTTGAAGCAAAAGCAAAGGTAAAATTATTTCGAAAACTAAAGTTCGGGCGTGTTTCATTCGCACACATTCTTCTTTCGACATACAGAAACTGGCTGTAAAAATTGTATGTTGATACCGAGTAATTTTAGTTAGGAGTTTAACGAGTATATCGCTAATTTTACTTATTCCTAATGATCGCTAGAACTCGTATTTTGCATATTTTTAAAAAAATTCAAAAAGATAAGTTCGGATATTTTTCTCGATTATTACATATTTTTGCTTGTTATTACATATCGTCACCATAAATATCCGAAAACGTATCTAAAAAAAAATAAAATACGTTTTCGATGGAATCTAAAACTAAAACACATGCCCTTGCAAAATTTCAAGCTTCTACGTTAAAAAAAACGATCCTATTCAAGAAAAGGCATTTCGGAAAATGGAATAGCATTGCAATACTTTGGCATATATGTATGTACGCCTGTGATCTTTGTCGTGTCGTTGAGGAGACTAACACGTTTTCAATAGAACGTTGGTCGTCTGATTTAAAAACCCGAAAGTTATATTACGAAAATGAATAAAAGTTGTAAAGATTGTATATTATGGTTATTTTCCAATATATTTTAATAATTATTGCCAAAAATTCTTTTGAAATTGATTTGTTTTTACTTGTTGTTCTGCGTTAATAGAATCAACCACGACTCTTTTTCTCGTATTTCAATACATATGGTCTGTTCCAGAACTGCAAAAATCTACTAATTTTTACTACTTTTTTTGTTTTGTTCGATAACATAAAGGAAAATTTTTTATCGGTGTAAAACATGTTAGATTCTTGCAGGTTTTTGTATCATATAAGAATATGCAAAATCCGAAGTCTACTAATGACATATTTTACAGTACATTTTGTATGCTTTTATTAAGCAAACACATGGCGATTATAAATATTTGCAATAATTTTGTCGTGTAGATGTCTTAAAATATGAAATTTCATAAAAATATGAAATTTCTTGAATTTTTTTTTTCAAACTCCCACACTGTTTGCTGGGGAGATTTTTCCCACAAAAAGACACAAAATTCTCCCACAATTCAAGATAGAGAATGTATACTTTTTTCCCATGGGAACAAATTCCCGATTCGAACTTCATTCAGAATGAGGGGAGATGGGAAATGGGAAAAAACTCCCACAAAATTTTATTCAGAATACGAAAATGTGGGAATGGGAAAAAATTCCCAACTCCCATTAGGGATATAACTTTTTGCACTTTTTTGCAAATATCAAAAATACCACCACATAGCCGTGTAGAGCATGAAAAACTATTATGAAAAAAGGTGTAATTGAAGTTCAGTAATGCATTTTTTAATTTTAGCTGTTATGACAACATATTTGCTTTTAATTAAATTTTTTATTTTTTTGTAATCTAATTTAATATCATTACCAAAGCGTTCTGGACCAATTTGTTCTCAAATCGCGCCATTTCGGAGCATTTTATGAATTTTTGACACTATTGCAATTTTTGTTTTTTCTTTATAAACTCGTGAATTTTATGTTTATATTTATTGTACCTATCGGACAAGAGAATATGGTGTCATTTGCAACAAATTCGCGAAAGTTACAGACAGTTTTTAATGACTTTGCCTGTGAGAATTGTATTTTGTTCTATGAATATTTATTCAAACAATGCAAATTTAAAATTATAAGTAGAAAAAATATCAAAAGGGTTTTAGTAATTACAGTCGGCGCGGAAACTTTTTTCACCGAATCGATCTTAGAAACGCGTTTTCATTATTAGGACAAAATTCCCTACGTGGTACTGGTGTTGTATTTTTGTAAAAAACATATACGATTCTCACAGGCAAAGTCAACAAAAACAGCCTGTAACTTTCGCGACTTCGTTGCAAATGACCCCATATTCTTTTGTCCGATAGGTACAAAAAATATAAACATAAAATTCACGAGTTTATAAAGAAAAAGCAAAAACTGCAATAGTGTCAAAAATTCATAAAATGGTCCGAAATGGCGCGATTTGAGAACAAATTGGTACAGAACGCTTTGATAATGATTTTAAATTAAATTACAAAAAAATAAAAATTTTAATTAAAAGCAAATATGTTGTCATAAAATCTAAAATTAAAAAATGCATTACTGAACTTCAATGCATTTGGTGCGGAAACTTTTTTCGCGATAGAGAAAAATTGACGCCGTATCTCATAATAGATTCCCATGCTCTAAACGGCTATGTGGTGGTATTTTTTTGGTTATAGCCCTAACTCCCATGCGTTCAGAATAGGGCTGCATTATTCGAATGAGACACATTTCTGATCGCGACAAAGTGTATATATCCTCTGTAGCTATAAGGTTGAGGGTATAAAATATGGCAGTATAATTAGCTTGCACTCAAAAAGTTTTAAAATGTTGCACAGTGTTATCGAATGTTTTCTTGTGCGGGCTGAACACTACGGTGGTGTGGTTTTGGCCCAAGATATTATGTTTTTGTTAATCATAAAATTTTCTTGAATTCTTCCTTTTCAGGCAATGATTTTGCTGGCGTGGTTCTCAAATCACAAGAATCGATTGATCGTGCCGTGGCCAATAATTATCCAATGACCGATGTTGATGGCAAAAAATTACTGCTGTCCCCAGATGGTTATAAATTCTACATTATTCCAGAACCCCAACCACAGGTTGAAGATCCTGTTGTTAATGTAGGTTTACATGTTACCAATTTGGTAGAATCAAAGAAATATTGGCATGATATTTTGCTCATGAACATTGTGTCAGAAGATGAGACGTCATTGCTTTTGAATTATAGCAATATGCAAGCAGCACTGCAACTTAAACAAATCTCGGAACCTTTGGATAGAGCCAAGGCTTATGGACGTATTGCCTTTTCGGTTCCTAAAGCTCAACAGCCCTACATCAATGATGTTATTACTCAAAATAATGGTAAAATCTTGACACCACTCATTGAATTGGATACGCCTGGAAAGGAAACGGTGCGTGTAATTATCTTGGCTGATCCTGATGGTCATGAAATCTGTTTTGTCGATGATGAAGGTTTTACAAAGTTATCGGCCGTGGAAGATGACGCTGACAAGAGTTTGGATAAATACATTGAAAAAGATCCATTCCAAAAAGAATTGGATGCTGCCGAGGAATAATTTGGTTTTTCGTAATTTATTTTCAATCTATTAAGTAATTTAATAACAAAGCTTTATAAACGTGAAGAAATCAATAAAATTGATTTCCTAAATTTGGATATCGTTTAAAAAATATCAATTTGCTTGCTTTCGTTTTATGATGTCACCTTTTAAAAGTGTTGTAGATACCCATTTATCATTGAAATAAATATCTGTCCATAGAAAAGAATTGTTATTTTTGCTTAATTCTCTGATATCCATTTTTTCTGTTGTGAAACCCTACTTATTTTCTCTATAGCCATGGGAAATTCTATCTGCCAGTTTGTGGTTACTCTTTACACAATAGCTTCGTTAAAAAAAACTCGATTACAAATTACGTTGTTCAGATTTGTTTCGTTTGTTTTGATCGAGTTTGTGGTTTACTTTTTTACTTTACACTCTTCGTTCGTGATGGATGGTTGTATTCAATAATTATTGTTCGTGCATTCGTTAGATCGGTTTGATAGATGCAGCTAATCTTAAAATATAACATGACAATGCAAGAATTATCATGAAAGTTCGTGCTAATAACTTCAATGAATTAATATTAAAAAATTAATTCTGATAAATTTATTTTAACGTCTGCGGATCAGTTTTAGCTCATTATATGTTTCCCCATCTTACTGTTACTGACTCTTTATTTGAAATTTCATTAACAACTTTCCCACCATATAAAGCACAATCAACTTTGCTCAAACTGAACAAACCTATCTGCCCCCCTTACCCCCCACCCAACATTCAATATAATATAGAATGCAACAGAAAGATACACAAAAAAGCGATAACAACAACAAGTTGTGTGGCGCTAATTGCATGTTTACAGGTACACAACAACAAAACTACGTTATCTCTGAGATACTATTTTCTCTCAGTAATTTACTTTCAGTTGCCTCGAATCGTTCTCAACTTCATAATGATCTGTAATACCAATCATGTGTTTGAAACAAAAAACGCCAAAATGTGTGGTGTCAAAACGTGTAGTGGATCAATAATTAAAATTTTTATTTACTGAAGAATAAAAAATCTTAAACCGTCTCGTTCTTCCGCCTTACTATAGATGAAACCAACTAAAAACATTCAGTACACTTGTAGGATACCCAATTTGTGTAACATTTCTTATACACTCAAACAACTTTTAGACTGTACACTTATACGATGATTAAGTGCATTATTTTGATTTATTTGAAATATATTGTTTGTGGAATACAACCTGAATTTGGAATATAACCTGGCTATTGCATCCAAGGATCGCCAATCTTTATTTGCTGCCACACACATGAAATATATTGTATGAAAATCACAACTTGAATACCCTGGATTTGCTAAATCCAGCACAGACAGTACATTTACTGTCAGTCTTATGGAAACAGTGGGTATATTGACTTTGTCACGATCAGAAATGTGCCTCATTATACCCTCAGAATTTAAGCTAACTAGGGTATTTACACTTTCATACGGGCAAAATGTGCGTCATCGAAGTATATTTCGACGAAATCCGTTTCAGACAATTTGTTGTCGATTGAGCAATGTTCGTCTGTCTCTCGAACGGATGAACCGATTTGGTCAAAAATTTGGACTTGGAAATATTTTGTCCCAACATAGTTAAAGTTCGAAGATGGGTCGTAACGGTCCACTGCTTCAAACATTTTCGGAAACATTGTGAGCACGATAACTCTTGAAGGGAGTAACCGAATAGGTCCATACTTTGCACATCGTGAAATTTCTAACAGACATAGATGAGGTTCCAATATGGACTCTATCGGTCCTCTCCTTCTGGTAACACACAAAAATTCGGAAAAGTTTAGCTTAAGACCTGCTCTCGAATCGCTTTGAAGCCACTTTATGATGATACAAGTTTTTTTCGGGGGCTAGTCCATATTTCCTGAGAAAATGGCACATGTGTAGTGGATGTAGCGCACGATAACTCTCCAACGGATAAACCAATACTATTCAAAATTTGGCAGTCGCAATGTTTTGGGCAAACTTAAATTAAGTTCTAAGATGGGCCATATCGGCCCACTCCTTTGGGTACCTCTCCCACCACAGTTCAAAACTTTTCGCTAAAATTGTGCGCGTGATAACCCTCGAGGGCAGTAACAGATTTGATCCGTACTTCACACGTCGTGATATTTCTACGAGACATAGATCAGGTTATAATATGGACTATATCAGCCCTATTCTGAACGCATGGGAGTTGGGAACTTTTTCCCATTCCCACATTTTCGTATTTTTTCCCATTTCCCATCTTCCCTCATTCTGAATGAAGTTCGAATTGGGAATTTGTTCCCATGGGAAAAATCTCCCCAGCAAACAGTGTGGGAGTTTGAAAAAAAATTTCAAGAAATTTCATATTTTTATGAAATTTCATATTTTAAGACATCTACACGACAAAAAAATATTTATAATCGACATGTGTTTGCTTAATAAAAGCATACAAAATGTACTGTAAAATATGTCATTAGTAGACTTCGGATTTTGCATATTCTTATATGATACAAACACCTGCAAGAATCTAACATGTTTTACACCGATAAAAAATTTTCCTTTATGTTATCGAACAAAACAAAAAAAGTAGTAAAAATTAGTAGATTTTTGCATTTCTGGAACAGACCATATGTATTGAAATACGAGAAAAGTACCTTGGTTGATTCTGTTAACGCAGCACAGCAAGTAAAAACAAATTAATTTCAAAAGAATTTTTGGCAATAATTATTAAAATATACTGGAAAATAACCATAATATATACAATCTTTACAACTTTTATTCATTTTCGTAATATAACCTTCGGGTTTTTTTTTTAAATCAGACGACTAACGTTCTATTGAAAACGTGTTAGTCTCCTCAACGACACGACAACGATAACACAGACGTACATACATATATGCCAAATTATTGCAATGCTATTCCATTTTCCGAAATGCCTTTTCTTGAATAGGATCGTTTTTTTTTAACGTAGAAGCTTGAAATTTTGCAAGGGCATGTGTTTTAGTTTTAGATTCCATCGAAAACGTATTTTATTTTTTTTTTAGATACGTTTTCGGAAATTTATGGCGACGATATGTAATAATACGCAAAAATATGTAATAATCGAGAAAAATATCCGAATTTATTTTTTTGAATTTTTTAAAAATATGCAAAATACGAGTTTTAGCGATCATTAGGAATAAGTAAAACTAGCGATATACTCGTTAAACCCCCAACTAAAAATATTCGGAATCAACATACAATTTTTAAATTCGTTACAATCTTAAAAAGTTCCTATTTATACACGAAAATTATGTTTGCCTACTAATTAAAAAATGCTTACACCACTTCGCACATTCTGAAGAAAATGTGCTTATTAAAACAACACCACACATCGTTGCCTCCATTCACTTAAAAAATCCATAAATCAATGCAATCAATGCACGGTTGTTAAATTAAGTGAGTTGTGCTAGTGCTAATCTAATTCAAAAACCGCGAATTCAATGCAAATAGGCATTTTGTATTACAAAACAAAATGACAGCCCCGAAAAGTATGCTATAATAATTTGGTGTAACTAATTTCGAATTTCGAAATTTCAGCTCCCACGTTTTGCTGTTCCCACGTCGTTGAGAATATTTAAAACGTGGGAATGGGAAATTTCGCTCCCATGGGAAACAGTTCCCATGGGAATGTTCAGAATAGGACTGTATATGTCAAATCCTTCGGGTACCTCCAATACAAAATTTCGGAAAAGTGCCGTTTAGGATCTCTTCTCGAATCGTTTTGATTTTTCTTGCAACAAGTTGCACTCAAGGCCCCTGTTACAATGTTACAGGTTTTTTGAGTGGCAAGTCCATACTTCTTGAGGAAATGACCCGAAAGCTGTAAACGACCCCTACTGCCGGAAAGTATGGTGCCTGGTGCGCACGACATCTCCTCGAATATTATATAAAATTCGAAGTTGGTGCTTATAGGTCCACTTCGGTACCTCCCCCTCAAAATTTCGAAAATATTCGCTAAAATGGTACGCGCCATATCTCATAAACTTTGGATTTCGTAACATTGTGTACAAATTGAGTTTATATTCAAAACATCTTAATAAAATAGTACATGAATGGTGGGCGCGATATCTATCGAGAGAAATGACACCCAAAATATGACAAATTTCCAAAATGGAAGTCCATTCCTTTCCTTCCTAGGGATATGTATGTAAGTCGACTTTGGATTAATTGATTAATCGACTTTTTGCAGCCTAAAGTCTAAAAATCGTAGTCGACTTTTGTCTGGAGGGAAAATCGCATAGTCGATTATCTTTTGATTTTCGAGTTTGCCCATTGATTGTTATCAAGGCTACAACATTAGCTGTGTCTGGTTACCCTAAAATTTGTAACAATTTGTACCAATTGTTGCTGGAAGTCGTCTGTTAACACAAAAAACCTGCAAAAGAGAGCGATTCGAGAGAGACATTTTGACAGTTCTTTCACTGAGAGCTTGCAAATTCTTGCTGGACAAATTTCTTCTAGCAAGCACTTGCAAGCTCTTCTTCTTCCTGAAAACAATCAATCAGCCGTTTTTAGTTTTTTGTTGATTTATGTTTGTGAACATTAAAAACAATTTTATTGTGGAAATAACATAGTCTAATTGTATTGTTTTATGGAGAACAAATTTGTAAGGTGGAAAAATACTGTTTTGTTTCATTTTCTTTTTTATTTTTAATAAAATACAACGTGTTTGCTTCCTTTGTTGGCGGACAAATTGTTCTGTTTGGGCAAGTCAGCTGATTGCTTGCTGGTTTTTGCTGGGAAAGTGTCTGTTTACTTTTTACAATTTTCTAGCAAAAGAGAATAAAAACCCCTTATTCTCTGAGAAAGTTCTTGCTGACAATTCTTGCTGGGAAAGTAACCAGACAGACTTATTACAACTTTTGTAGGGGATGCCAATACTGACAGAGATAGGGATCCCGAAATGCGCCATTTGAAATTTGTTTTGGACAATTTGACAGCTTTTAGACTACGATACGTACTCAGGACAGTTTGTTTGTTTACAGCGACTTGAAAATTGACTTTGCACAAAAAACAAAAAAAAAACATGGAATTTACTTGTGAACATTTTGCTGCGATCATTTTTCACAACTTTCGACGTGGATCATCACGTCAAGAGTGAAACGATCACATTAAATCTGTGTATGTCGATAAAAGACCATGCTATAGTACTATGAAAAACTGGTTTAATGAATTCAATCTTGGCCGATACTCGCTAAAAAAACGTAGATCGTGAAGGTCGCCCAAAATCCGACGTTGTGCCAGAAAAAAATTAAGCCGTGTGTGAACTGATAATGCATGACGATCTTGCTATATCTTGTTATATACCGTGAGATAGAGGCATCATTGGGCATTTCATCCACCAATTAACATTTGATTTGCATGAACACCTGGCCGCAAAATGGATTATTCTCGTTAAATCCAGAAAATTTTGACAATCGCTCAAAAATAGGCTCTTGTGGATTGGTGCAAAGAATTAGTGAATAAAAACGAACGTTGTGCTTCAAACGACGATTATAAGATCGTCATAGACGAAGAAACTCAGATCTAAGCTTAGGAGCCCGAAGAATGGAATCGACCGTTTAGGTCTTCGAAAGGGAGCCAAATCCAACGAAAGTTGTTCATGTAAGAAACACTTCGAAGCAAATGGTCGCCTGTTTCTTCGGCAAAACTGTTAGGACGGTTATTTCTGAGTGGTCCACTACAATTTGTCTGCCAGAAGTCTCCCGAGAAATTCGAAAAACGAACAAGAGAAGACGAATCATTCTACATCATAGATGGGCTTTCTCGCACGCTAGCGTTGCTGTGGTTTGTTTCTCTTTTTCGCTGTTACAACATAAATAAACATTTACGGGTTGTTTTGTTATTTTATTTTTAATAAAACCATTTTTTGTAATTGTTTAGATGTCGTTTGTGTGTTAAAAATATTAAAAAAGTAAAACAATTCTAACAAAAACGGTGTTTTATTTTTCCCTTAAAAAATATTTAAGAGTAATTTTGACCATCTATGTTCTACATCATGACAATTTGAGCCAGGGGAAGGCACTGTGACTCACAAGAGAGCCCATGTGCTCTAAGTGAGCGTAAATTTGTTATGGCTCACAGCCTGTGTAGATGCTACCACGTTGTGAACAACAACAAATTTACGCTCATTGAGAGCACAAGAGAGACCCAAAAATTTTCTCTGCCTCACTCTGATTTGAGCTCTCACACATCGATTCAAACCAGTGCCTGTTTGACCGGACAAAACGTCGAATTGCTTTGTCACCCGCCGTACAGGCCTGACTGAGGATCCGCGTTCAACGATTTTCACAGCCATGTTTTGGAGGTGTCGAAATCGGAGTGGGAGAAGGAATTCAACAATTGGTTTGAGCGCATGAGAAATCGTATAAATCATACTGGAGACTACTTAAGAAAACAATAAAACTGTTTTTGATGGTATGTATGCAAGACTTCTGGTAATATGAGGCGCTCAAAACGGCCTAACCCACAAAGAAATGGTTCTGAGAAAAACGAAGTTGAAAGAAAACAAGTTTTTAAAATATTTTTATAATTTTTTATTAATCATAAATACATATTAGTTGTAATATTTGTTTTAGGTTAATCATTAGGTATTACTTTACATAGATAAAGACTGTTTTAATCAGTTAATTAAAAAAATTAAAAATTAAATTGGCATCCATTGAAAAAACATATATTGATAGGAACTGAGGGTTAGGCCATTTTGTCTCCATTTATTAAAACAAAAGTTATGCAAATGAATAATAAAAATAACTGTGAGCGTTTTAATTGATACATATTAACAAAAATTATTGGTCTTCTTCCTGGATATCTTCATCTTCGGCTCTCGAATTTGTTTTTAAATTATTATAAAATGCATGATTTACCCTTTGAGTTTCTGTAAATCCTTAAACTTTGCAGCTTTAATGAATCTTCCTCCCGGATAAAGCGGTTCCAATTCAAAATTTACGTACTTGCTGGAGTCCTTTTTGGGATATTAACTTATTGAAATAAAACATTTATGTAATTTGAGTATTTGTATTGAATTATAAATGGCTTCGCATTTTGGAATCGAAGGCACTGAATATTAAGCCATTCAACTTTTGAAGCCTTGTCTTCGGAGATTTTCTGTTTGATACTAGTTTCTCAATTGAGGACATGCTTTTTATTTCATCTGTCATCATCTTTACCAAGTGACATGGTTCCCTTTTTGCCGTGAGGATTACACGATCCCAATCATCAGGCGTAAAAATGCCCTTATAATATTTTGTTCCTTTTCAATGAGACCAAAATCTTGATCGCATGGTAGGCATGAATGGCCAGACACTAAAAATTTGTGGTCTATCCGTTCCACTGAGAAGGCCGAATTATTGACCATGTATGTGCAAATAGTGTTCATTCTTATGTTACGGTTTTGGCCACCACATTATAAACTTACATAACCTTTGGTTTTTACTTACAAATTCTTCTCGAAAATTTATTTTTATATTATTTTTCAAATATACTCCTGACTTAAACGTAACATGCGTTTTTGGCCTAACCCACACGCATTTTTTTATTTCCAGTATTCGATTTTGCCTATGTGGCTTAGGCCATTTTGGCGTCCACATTTTTTCAAACTTTCAGTAAAGGAAAAACAGTTTACGGCATGTAGAATAACATAGGGTTAACCTATGCAATTGGGGATTTTTTTAGTATATATTACAAAAGGTTCCGGTTCGTCCAGCATAGTCAGTTTGATTTTTTTGAAAATGTGGGTTAGGCCTATATATATAAAGGATTACGTTCGTGTGGACTGTGTTTATTGGACATGTCAGTGGAATAAGAACGCCCAATGTTTGTGATACATTCTCCATAACAGCGGAAAAGGATACACTGGAAACTTCCAACACTTATTTTGTCACTAAAGAAAATAGCTTTGTTCCCGTACTTTTTAATAGTAAAACTCGTAAAAGAGAGAAACATTGTTGTCACACAAAAGTTTTTCAAAAAGTTCTGGAACGCAAAAATGGAAAAAAACGTCAAAAAAGCTGGAACAAATGTCAAAGTCGGCATCCATGTTACTATTTTTTACACGCTCAAATTTGTCGAGTAAAAAGTTTTTAAAGAGAGCGTCATTCAGCGCCATTTTTGTTTGAAGAGAAGTGAACGTTTTACAACTTTTTTGTGTACGGGAACGGGTTTTCGGGTAAAATGTGTAAAAGTCGTAAAACTTGTAAAAACTTTATAGTTATGGAACAAAGCTAAGGCTATTACCTTTTGAGTTTTTGGACCTGTTATTGTTCTTTTTTTGTAGGTTGACGACGGATTTGTTTCATTTCATTTATTTCACATGTAATTTGAGGCGATGGGGCCTATAAATAAAAAACAAGTAAGAAAAGACTATAGTCGGACGGGCCGACTATTTGATACCCTACTCCACTACTTTTGGATGATCTTTTGGCGGATAAGAATAAATGTTCATAACAATTTATAATGAACATATGGCCCGACAAACATATAAAGCAAGGTGGGACCAATATTTACTATTGAAGAAAACCAAAAGTAGCATAAAAACTTTAAGACGCTGTAGATGAATGGAAATCTAGAATTTTCTATATCACGATTCAGACAATTCCTTTACGGTCATATAATGACAAATTGTCGGATGGAAAAAAATATATTTCTTTAACAAGTAAGAAACGACTATAGACTGGGACTGACCATGTGATACCCTATACAACTATATCTGGGCGCTATATCTCTGCCGAATTTCGTTTTCATGATTGCTACGTGTTGCTGCCGTCCGGTCATATATACATAGCTATTTGTACATTGTCATTACTAGAAGGTCCCAGCATTAAATGAAGGTCCAAGAGCTAAATTGTGTATTTTACACAAATTATATGAAGATCGGTACCAATATTTCTGGATACAATATTTCGAGGTGTTACATGATTTTTTAACAAACATAATGCCCTCTACACATTGTGGTGTAGGGCATGATACATAATCAGAAATGGAGTGAACTTTTCTACCAAATTCAGGACTAAGAATTTACGACTGAGTTGTTTTATCAATGTGTGACAGTCGTAATCCTTATAGTTTATATCTCTTAATATATTTTATTTACTCGAAATATTAGGATCGCTATACTTAAGGCATCAACATTTCGAGGTATAGCATTATGTTTGAGCAAAATCAAAAGTTACACTGTGCAACATTTTTAAGGTGATCATGTGCAAACAATTCGAACTGAGGATTTTTTGAAAGTACAGACCCAAACGACAGAAAACCCTAGTTGGGTTTTGTTGTGTTATATGCCATTTAGATATGACACCATTAGCCGGATTTAGCACATTATCAGGATTTATTTGCTAAATCCAGCCAAAATCTACCAGATTTCCCATACAAAAATAAATCCTCCTGTTGAGTGGATTTGTTTTAAATCTGGCATAAATCCTCGTATACAACTCTGTTTTTTGCAACATGTTGCTAGAAAAAACAAAAAGTTGCAAGCTGGCACAAGAAACAAGGTAGATGCATCGGTGAATTGCTACACTAAAAATAATTTCAAATGTAAAAATTTGTAGACAAGGCGGAAAAATTAAATTTGTTTTGATGTACAAAGTTGATTTTAATCAACCAATACTACTATTTACGATGTCTAAACGATAAAATAATTCGTTTATTTATTTCAGATGCGATAAAATAATAATTTATTTGCTCTTTAGTTAGCATTGGTAGCATAATGTGCTAACATTTTCAGTATTAAACAATACATTTGTAATTTGACCTATGTTTTTTGAGACGAATTCAATTTACAAAAAATTCTTTTGACGTTTCATATTCGTTCAGATGGGCTGATGCATCTACCTTGGTAATTGTGCCATGAAAAAAATCAGCTGACTGCCATTTAAATCCTCCAAAATGTATATCTAAATGCAATGGGATTTGTACTGGATTTATTAAATCCAGTCGAGGATTTATGGCTAGTCTAAATGAGCTATTAGATCCAGCTTTATGGCCCCATCTAAACATGGTTAAATATTGAGGTTTTAAAGAAATTCGGGGCTATATCTCTGAAACCAATGGAATCTTCTTCTGACCTCTGAAGCAAATTTTTAGATAAGGACAAGACGAAAATATTTGGAGAAATATTAAACTGGAAAAACTACAATTATTGCTCAAATTTCAAAATATATAAAAAATTCCACAATTTTTATACATTTCGCACCGTATCTCCAAAATTTTCTTTTGGAAAAATATTCCCTGGAATGAAGAACACAACTCTTCAGAACATGTCATTGTTGTAAAATGCCTCTATGCCGTTGTTTTCAGTACATTTTTCAACGACGATTTAATAAAAATTTCAATAATGTAGTGAAATCTGAAATGCGACAATAAAATGTTGGTGTGAACTGTGTTTGAAATACGTGTTGTAAAAGATGTGATGCAAAATACCGTTGAAACAACATGAAGTAAGCATTTTAGAGTTTCAGAATGTTCTAAAGAATTGTTGAAGATGTTTGCAAAAGGTTACTTGCTTCAACTCCCAATAGTTTAGCCGATACTGACCAGAATTTCAGCAATTATGTAAAATTTTCTATATTTTATAGATTTTGATGCTCCAGATGGAGTTTTTCTTATGTCGTTTTTTCAAAAGATAAGTTCTACTAGTTTATGGCTACAATATTGCTAAAGACACAAGGCCAAATTCCTATTCATTTCTGAGATAAAGGCCCGATAAATGCAAAAAAGTGTACATTTAGCCCGGTCATAAAATCCGAACTGGATCTTACAAGACAAAACCGTACTAGGGTTTTTGTAGTCTAAATATGTACTTTCAAAAAATGCTTTCTAGAAGTTGTTTGCATTTTCAGTGTTGCATAGTGTTATACAGAAATTTAAAGACCCTCAGCATCACCTAGATTATTCCGATTTCTTTTAAATTTTACAGCGTGGAATTTCTCTGTCGTGGTTTCTCCACCATGATAGCGACAATTTCTTAATAATGAAAGTGAAATACAAATCTAGGTTTTTACACACAACAAAAAACTAAGGAACCCGCCTATATATTAGGGAGAAGTTCCGTTATCAAACCGCTGCATTATTGAAATAAGCAGAAAATAAAATATCAAGAGTTAATTTTGTCTATATCAGCTAGTTGGTAGAAATATACCTCCGGAAATTTAAGTATGGACTAAAACTCGAATTTTAATATTTTCACATCAAAGTTATGGCCAATTTCACACGCTAAACACAATTCGATCATCATCCAAAATTATTGGTATATTCATTGACCTAAACTCTAACCTCGTGCAAAATTTTGTTAGCATTGAACTATAACTACGACATTTTCGTGATTATAATACACTACGTACTGTGAGATCCCTTTATACATTAGGCAGTAACTCTTCCATCTGACCACCTACGTCAACATAATTGACATCAATGGAAAGGTCAAGAGTTCCTCTTCCAAATATTACTTGCTGGACCGAACTGAGTCTTCCAAGAATAAAGATACAGGCTGTACATTAAAAATGTTTACAATTTTCACACAAAAGTTTTGGTCCATTTAACCTGGTAAATATTTTTTGATCATCTTCTAAGATAGCAAGCTTCTTCTTTGTCATGAACTCAAACCTAATTTGAAATGTCCTGTCGATTGGACCATTACTGCGACCTACAGAGCAGCTACAAAATTGTGTAAAAATTTTGTATTTGATCCATTTCACCCACTAAATATTTCACGATCATCATCAATTAAAATAGCGATCTATTCTGATGTGAAACTGACCTCCATACCAAATTTCGTTACGTTTCTCATGATGGAATCTCTCAAATAAAACGGTTGCCGTTTAATTTTGCCACCATTTATAATTTAAATGCAAGCGTTTTATTTGAGAGATTCCATCATGAGAAATGATATATTTATTGAGGCTAAGTGACAAATTATTTCCTAGTTTTAAGTGCATTTCTAAATAAAACACTGAAACTTAATTTTTTTAAATTATATTTTATTTTTAACTTTTTAGTAAATACATTTTTTGACCACTGAGAACAAAATTATAGTCAATTTAGGCCGGAAATTTAAATAAAAACTTTAAAATGCTTGAAATCGTGTAGTACCGTTATCTAAAGGCTATACCAAAACTTGGACTTATGTCCATAATTTTTGGTAGGGAAGTTTCTGTACCATTGGGGACTCCAAATGCCAAGTTACAGCCAATTCTGGCTAAAAATGAAGACAAAGCGGGTGGTACCGCTATATGGGGGTTGTAGGAAAAATTGGGCCCATATTCATGTATTGTCATCCAAATCTGAAAAGTGTGCAAAGTTTCAGTTCGATTGGTCAACTGCAACTGTGTCAAAATTGAGTTACCACATTTGAAATGCAATTTAAATAAAACACGTTACATAAAACATTAGGCCTGTTCGATAACTTCGAAAGTAAAAAATATTTGCAAGTTCTTGCAACTACGTGTAAGTACTTCTCATTTCTCTTTTACTGAACAAGATTGTTACCGAACAGCATTTTGTAAAAGTTTGTCCAAATTTGTACAAACTTTTGAGTTATCGTACAGACCTATTGTGAAATGGACCAATCTTTGTTTTAATTTCATATTCATGTATTGTCATCCAAATCTGAAAAGTATGCAAAGTTTTAGTTCGATTGGTCAACTGCAACTGTGTTAAAAATGAGTTACCAGATTTGAACTAAACGGGCCAAAGCAAGTTAAATAAAACACTGTAATAAAAACAATATTTTTTATGACTACTCAAAAATCTAATCATCTCCAAAAATCTAATAAAATGTTTACTACGTAGAAAACGCTGAAATGGCATCACTCTTTAAAACACATCTAATGATCATTAACTCCATGTGAGAGTTAAACATCAACAGGTAAATTGAGAGAGAGAGAGAGAGAGAGTTAATTGTACAAAACATTATCACTTGCTCTCACCAAACAAATCTTAAGGTATGTGTGTGTTGCGTGGACACGTTTGAGACGATAATGGTGGAGTGCATGGGTATTTTTGTTTTAGTTTGGGGCCTTCGATTTAGTTTGAGTTTGCTTGCCGCGTTTAACACGATGAGATAAACATACGAGCGGGTGTTGTGAATGTGCATTATTGATGTTGTCTTATTATTGTTGCAACACACATGTTATTCGAATGAAATTACATTTAATTATGAAATAAAATAATTACGTTAAATTAATGTTTTTTTGTTTACAAAAAAATAAAACGAAATATTTGTTACTAATATTATTTACCACGAAAATATTTAAAAAATCGAAACTAATAAATAATAACAGGTGGTTTTTGGATGAAAGAAGAAGAAACAAAGTGATTTGAATACAACGAAATACGTGAAATACGTTACGATTGTGTTGCGTTTATTTAGTGGATGGAATACGTGTTATTGTTTTGTGATTATTATTCATATTTTTGGAGCTTCTTTGTGTTGTGCCTCTGCCTGCCCTTTTTCGTTGGATTTATTAATGTCAAAATAAATGAGCCTAGCTTATAATACCTGTGAAGTGTTTTGTGTCTAAATTTAACTTTTAAATTTGTTTGAAAGTTCAAACAAATTCCAATCTAGAAATTATGACCAAAAAAATTAAAAATCCGGCCTGTGTTTAGCAAAAAAACATAACAAATGAAAGTGAAGTAAAAAAACCAAAACAAGAAAATCGAAATCAAATAAAAAATTATGACAAAGAGTATAATTTCAATTGTGAAAAAAGAAGAACAGTGAATATCAAATAATCGATTACTTAAAGAGTGTGTCTTCAAAGAAAAACAAACAAAAAGCCCAGCGCAATCGATCAATTCAATCAATCCCCAACTCAACCAAGCAAGTCTGCCTGCCCTGCCACTTGTTATCATTTCTGTGCGTTTTTCGTTCCCCATCATCATAAGTGTGTGTCATTGCTTTCTCATTTAGAAATGTAAACAAAACGAAACAAGAAAAATCAATACCGTTTTCGAGATTTGCTACCCCCACCCCCCAATTCCCTCTATACCACCATATTGGGGTATAGCATTCGATTTTTATGGAGTTGAATTTATTAAATATGGTGTGGTGACTCGACTCCTCTTCTCCATTATCGCCGTCTGATAATCTCATCCCATGTTATTTTGTGATAACATTGAAAACAGTAATAATAAATGGAAGAAAATAATAAAAAAGCGAAAATAAGAAGCAATAAAAATTACTGGTGTTACTTGTTCTATCTATTTTTGTGGAGTAAATGTTAAGTGCCCAAAAAAATTTTTGCTACAATATTAAAAAAAAAAACAAAAGAAATCACAATACCTATAAAGTTATCAATTAAAACAAAAACAAACACGACTAATCACAACATAACAAAAGCGACAACAGTATTTTGCGACAACACACAAACACTTTATCATTCATCGATCTTTTTATGGGACGCGTCGATAAATGTCCATTCTTAAAGGATTAATTCTTCAAAATAAAACATACGACCCACCCATCCAGCCATCTATCCCCATGCTGCCTTCAAGTCTGCACAGTCTATATAAACTATAATAGGTGAGTTTTATTTCCATTTAATTAACAAAAAAATTAACTAAATTTTCTTTTTTTGTTTCAAAACACAATTCTCCCTTATATTTTGATTTTTTTTTTTCTATGAATACAAGTTCGTTGCGTGTTGTATAGATGTTTGTCTGTCTATTGACAGTAGTTATACAGGTACTATTTCAGGTCACCTCCCATGGTTAAATCCACAAGTATGGGATTTGTTTTTGTGGTGATCCCTTGTATTAGTAAAACAGATGTGAACGACAAGACAAGTTCATATTTCAAACAAATTCATAGAATAAATGTGATGGCTCAAAAAAAAAAAAAAAAAAAAAAAACAAAAATCCCACGGTTTATAGTTATTAGTTGTGCGGGTTTATGTTTCAGCTTCTTTGGATACATTTTACAGTTATGGAGAAGGGCGTTTTGTAAATTATCCAATTAATTTTCTTTATAATGTTATTTTAATGAAGAAATTCAACGTCAGTGACTAAAATTTAGTCACTAAATTAAGACGCAGTTTAATGGAGTGGGAGAGGAAGTTATTCTACAGCTGTAAATAATATTTTGTAATGCCCAACAAAATATTACCTATCTTCAATTTACAAACATTTACGAGTGAGATAATCAGGCCTCCCAAAGACGGATAGTGCATTTTCGATCTTGAGGGAGATATTTTACGGTATGCAAAGGTTGGACCAATGTCTACCATTACTTTCGGTAGTTATCGTGCCAATCAACCTTTTACCTTTAGCCGAAAGTTTTTTAAAGATTATTAGACAGCGGAATTTTATGCAACCCCTATTTTTGGTCCGATTCATGTCAAATTTTGGGACTGGGCATATTTCTGGCTTCTGATTACATTGTAATCGAAACATATGCAAAATACAGAATTTTTTGCATATGCAAAATTTATGCATTTTACATATTTTCTTATGCAACAAATATTTCAATAATATGTACAAAATTGTGTGTGTGTACAATTTTTCAGAAATGTCAATAAAATAGAGAAATGTATAACCACAGCCTCAACATTCAAAATATCAAAATCGGGAGGTATCGTTCTATGGGGGCTACATGAAGGCTTGAACCTAAACCGACCAATTTTAGGTGGAAAATTTTTCACCCCCAAGGAAGACTTAATACTAAAGTTCAGCCATTTCGGAGGGATATTGAGGCCACAACCTTCAAAATACCAGAAATCCGGAGGTACCGTTCTATGCGGGCTATATGAAGACGTGAACCTATACCGACAAATTTCAGGTGGAAAGTTTTATACCCACAACGAAGACAAAATGCCAAATTTCAGTCATTTGGCCACAAGCGTCAAAATACCAGAAATCCGGAGGTACCGTTTTATGGGGGCTATATGAAGACGTGGACCTTTACCGAGAAATTTCAAGTGGAAAATTGTATACCCACAACGAAGACAAAATGCCAAATTACAGTCATTTCGGTGGGATATTGAGGCCACAACCTTCAAAATACCGAAAATCGGGAGGTACCATTCTATGGGGGATATATGAAAACTGAAAACGTGGACCTATGCGGACAGATTTCAGTTGTAAACTTGCATACCCCTAACGAAGACTTAATACCAAATTTCAGCCATATCGGTGGGATATTTAGACCACAAATCCTTGAATATATTTTTGCATATGGTTTTGCATATGCTCATTTTATGCAGATATGTAATAATATGTCAAAATATGCACGATATGCAAAAATTTCTGGACCTAATTTGTTTTTCCATCCAACAAATGTTCCTTCGTAATAGAGACCGGTGGAAACTGCTACAAAAAATTTTGGGCGTTTGAACTGACAAAAATGTTGATTAGGATTAAAGATCAAAATTTTTGCGGAGGAGATACTAAAAGAATTGGATCTACATTGACTTCGGGCTGTTTGCTCAAGAAGTATGGACTTGCCCCTAAAAAAACTTTTACCATCGTAATTGAGGCAGCGAATGCAAGTAGCTTCAACAAAAATCAAAGTGATTCGAGAGTAGGTGTTAAAGTGAACTTATCCGAAATTTTATGTGGGAGGTACCGGATGGGTGACGTAGGGGATGGAAGATACCAAGGAACGGTCCTGACCGGTTTTAACATGGCAAAGCCCAGGATTTATCTTGGTCCCTCTTTCATCCCAAGTGGACACTGACCTCCCCGTGGTGTCACCTGGGGAACTGCCTTTAACACCCGTTAAAGGTAGTGAGCTAACATGTGCCGCGCGTTCACCCATAAGAACGTTAAAAACTTGGGTTTGGGCGTCGGGTTAGTAACCCTCCCCTAGAAAAAACAGCCTACTATGAAAAAACGAAAGAAAAGAAAAACAAACCCCTCTAAAGTTGACGAACCCGGCAAACGTTTTAAGGACCATGATCTGCGAATCTGCACCTGGAATGTTCGCACTCTTTATAGAGAAGGTGCAGTCTTCGCATTGGCAGACGTACTTGAAAAGTACAAGACCGATATTACTGCCATACAGGAAATACGATGGATTGGGAAAGGCGTCACAACAACACCTAAAGGTGACGCACTGTATTATAGCTGCCATGACGTAAAGCATGAGTTTGGTTGTGGATTCGTAGTTAGTCGGAGACTAAAACATCTTGTATCCAGCTTCACTCCAGTGAATGAAAGACTTGCTGCAATTCGAATAAAAGCTAAATTCTTCAACATCAGCTTTATCTGCGCTCATGCTCCCACTGAAGAAAAGGATGAACAGACCAAAGATATATTTTACGAGCGCTTAGAAGAAACATATGACCGTTGCCCTGCCCATGACATTAAAATCATTCTAGGCGATTTTAATGCCAAAATTGGAAAGGAGAATATCTTTGGCCCAACAGTCGGGAAATTCAGTCTCCACAGTGAAACATCTGACAATGGTATGAGACTGATAGACTTTGCAGCTGCAAAAAACATGGTAGTTAGCAGTACCAGATTTAATCATCTCGATATTCATAAGGGCACCTGGCTGTCTCCAGATCAGAAAACAAGAAACCAAATTGATCATGTTGTGATAGATGGAAGACATTCATCGAGCGTGTTGGATGTACGATCGTTCCGAGGCGCAAACATTGATTCGGACCACTACCTTGTTGCAGCAAAGGTACGCACCCGCTTAAACGTAGCAAACAAAGTACGAACAGACACAACACGAAAGTTAGACATCGGTAAGCTGCAATCACAACAGATAGCCACAGCATATTCCACTCAACTAGCCCAATTGCTTAATCAAAGCCCTCCTCATCCCGATAACATATCAGCGCAATGGCAAAGCATTGCCCACTCCATGCAAACAGCCGCAAAATCCATACTTGGATACCAGAGACCTCCACCAAGGAATCCATGGTATGATGAGGAGTGTCGTGCTGCCACCGAAGAGAAAAATGCGGCATATAAGGCTACTTTACAATCCGTAGCAACGCGTAGCGCACGAGAGAGATACAGGGAGAAAAGGAGAGAGGAGAAACGTCTTTTCCGCAGGAAAAAGAGAGAGATGGAAAAGCGGGAGTGTGAAAAAATCGAGATGTACAGGAGCCAGAATGAAGTCCGAAAATTCTACCAAAGAGTCAAGCATCAAACTAATGGCTTTGGTACAGGCACATCCTCCTGTAGAGACCAGCAAGGTAATTTGGTAACTGATACAGATAGTGTACTCAGGATATGGAAAGAACATTTTTCAAATCTGTTGGTATCCAATAGCAGCGAAGACGACGAAGATACCACAGTCCCAATCCCAGAAGATGGTATTGAATGTATACCGCCCAGCCAAGATGAGGTAAAGACAGCAATAAATCGGCTGAAGAATAATAAGGCAGCAGGGGCCGATGGCTTACCAGCCGAGCTGTTCAAAACCGGAGGCGACACGCTGATAAGGTGTATTCATCAGCTAGTTAGCACCATCTGGCAGGAAGAACGAGTACCCGACGATTGGAACCTGAGTATCCTGTGCCCCGTCCACAAGAAGGGAGATAAGACTGTATGCTCTAACTATAGGGGCATAAGTCTACTCCCTATTGCCTACAAGATCGTGTCAGGGATATTGTGCGAACGACTAAAGCCAATGGTCAACGAGATTATTGGACCATACCAATGCGGCTTTAGACCTGGCAAGTCCACCATTGACCAGATATTTACCCTGCGGCAAATCCTGGAGAAGACCCAAGAGATGCAGATCGACACCTACCACCTTTTTGTCGATTATAAAGCAGCCTTCGACAGTCCGCTGCGCTCAAAGGTATTCCAAGCCATGTCTGAATTTGGTATTCCCGCAAAGCTCATCCGGCTTTGTAAAATGACTTTAACTGACACGAGGTCCTCAGTTAAAATAGGAAAGAACCTCTCCGAAGAGTTTGGTACCAAAAGAGGTTTCAGACAAGGAGACAGCCTTTCGTGTGACCTCTTCAACATCCTGCTAGAAAAGGTTATACGAGAGGCAAACGTCAAAAGAAGTGGCACAATCTACACCAACAGTCACATGTTACTTGCTTATGCTGATGATATAGACATCATGGGTCGATCAGTAAAAGAAGTAACTGATACCTTTATAAAGGTCGAAGGAGAATCTGCTAAAGTGGGTCTGGCGGTAAACGGTGAGAAGACCAAGTTGATGGTGTCGACGCGCAATGCGTCCATTGAGCTCGGACCGACTGTGGAAGTTGGTTCCTATAATATTGAGGTAGTAAAAGACTTCGTCTACCTCGGCACCTCCGTCAACACAACAAACGACATCAGTTGTGAAATAAAAAGAAGAATTGTATTGGCCAACAGATGCTACTTTGGATTAAGTAAGCAGTTTAAAAACAAAGCCACATCTCGTCAAACAAAAATAACGCTCTACAAAACACTGATACTACCCGTGCTGATGTATGGCTCCGAAGCCTGGGTACTTGCGCAAGCAGACATGGCAGTGCTTGGTGTGTTTGAGAGAAAAATTCTTCGAAAGATCTACGGACCAATCTGCGTTGACGGTGAATATCGACGTCGCATGAACCACGAGCTGTATCTGCTATACAACGACATCAATATTGTTAAACGTATCGAGATGCAGCGATTGCGTTGGCTAGGCCATATCATAAGAATGAGCGATGATGAACCCGCTAAAAAGGCGTATGAATACATGCCACATGGCGGTGCACGCAGAATTGGCAGGCCAAGGAATAGATGGCGCAAACAAGTGGATGATGAGATGACAAGGCGCGGTATTCCAGTGTGCAAAGCAACAAATAGAGAGGAATGGAGATCTCTTCTTAGTTCGGCCTATAGAAAAAATGTTCTGTAATGGGCCAGCTAAGTAAGTAAGTAAGTAAGGTACCGGATGGAGTGGACAAATATAGTCCATATTTGAACCTGATCTGTATCTGGTAGATATATTAGGATGTGTAACGTATGGACCCTTCAAGAGTTACCGTACCGTACCGTAATATTACTAAGGCCAAATTTTGGACCGAATCGGCAGATCCGTTCGAGAGTTATCTTGCGCTCCAACCACCTCACACGGTGTCATAGGGGTTTTTGCAACTTTCAGGCTATTTTCTCAGGAAGTGTGGACTTGCGCTTGATGAAACTTGTACCGTAGTATGGGGGGCAGTAAATACAAGTTGCTAAAACAAAAATCAAAGCGATTAGAGAGCAGGTCCTAAACTGAACTTATCCCAAATTTTGTGTGGGAGGTACCCGAAGGAGTTGACCGATTGAGTCCATATTGGAACCTCATCTAAGTCTGGTAGACACTTCACGATTTGCAAAGTATGGACCAAATCGGTTACTCCCTTCAAGAGTTATCGTACGTACAAATTTTCCGAACATTTTCGAACGTTTGTGGGGGAGGTGCCGGAAGGAGTGGACCGATATAACCCATCTTCGAACTTAAACTAAGTTTGGACAAAATATTACGAAAGCCAAATTTTGGATCGAATCGATTGATCCGTTCGAGAGTTATCGTGCGCTCCAGCCAGCCAGACAGGCAGACAGACAGACGGACGGACATTGCTCAATCGACTCCAAATTGTCTAAAACACATTTCGTCCAAACATACTTGGGGTCTAAAACCATTATTTCGACGAGGCACATTTTGCCCGTATGAAAGTGTATATATCCTCGTTAGCATAAATGCTGAGGGTATAATAAAAATATATAAAATGTAAAATATAAAATATACACATAAAATATAAAATATACATATAAAAATATAAAATTTAACACATGGAATATAAAATAAAAATATAACATTTAAAATATAAAATATACATATAAAAAATAAAATATTCAACATAAAATACAAAATATAAAATTTAAAATATAGCATATAAAATATAATATATAAAAAATAAAATATAAACAATAACACGTAAAAAATATAAAATATATTATATAAAATATAACATATAAAATTTAAAATATACATATAAAAATATAAAATATAACATATAAAGATAAAGTATAAAATGTAAAATATGTATGTGTATGTATGTGTATATGTATAAAATTTAAAATATAAAATATATATATATAAAAATATAACATATAAAATAAAAATGTAAAATATAAAATGTTTTTTTTTTTTGGTAATTATGGCCCATTACGCCAGGAGGAATGGACTTACCCTCGAAAAAATTGTAGCGTTGTAATTCGAATCACAAGGATTACCTTCGATAAATCTGAAACAAATCTCGAACAGCCCGTAAAATGCACGTCAATCTACTCCCACTTTTGTGATGGTGATTTTGTCCGATATAGACCACTTCGGATCTTGATGCACGTTTGGAAGAAATTTAGTCCTCTTATGAAGCCTCGATGTCCTTTCCAACAAATGTTCCTTCGTAATAGAGACCGGTGGTACCTGGTCCAAAAAAATTAAAAAAAATCTTTGAGTTTTGAAATAATATAAAATATAAAACTTAATATATAAAATTTTAAAATAAAATATAGCATTTAAAATATATAATAAACAAGTAAAAAAGTGTCAGTCAGATATATACCCTCAGCAGTGAAGCGAAATGTTCAACTCCGGACAAATCGAATGTATTTAAGGTCTCTTCAGAATTTTGTGGCCCTTTTTGGACATTTGAACTTGCCGACAAAATGTGTATTAGGAATTAACTGCACTAAGACACAAATGTTGAACCTTTGTGGGGGAGGTACCCTTAGGGAGGACCGATATGGACCATTTTAGAAAGTAAACTAATTTTTGACAAAATATTAGGAGATCCAAAGTTTAGACCAAATTGGTTGCTCCATTCAAGTGATATTGACCTAGCATTTTAGTAACATTTTTTAAATATTGGGGAGAAGTACCGGAACCCGTATTGCCCCATGAAACTATGTTTGGATATAATATGACGAAGACCAAATGTTGGGCCAAATCGGTTGAACAGTTCGAGAGTTATCGTGCTCTCCGACAGCCACATTTAGGCCACATAGGCATTTTTTACACCTTTCTGGCTGTTTTCCTAAGAAATATGGATTTGCCCAGGAAATACTTTCACCGTCCTAATGGAGGTAGCGAATGCAAATCGCTTTAACAAAAATCAAAGTGATTTGAAAGCAGGTCTTAAAGTGAACTTATCCGAAATTTTGTGTGAGAGGTACCAGAAGGAGTAGACAAATATGGTCCATATTCGAACCTGATCTATATCTGGTAGATATATTAGGATGTGCAAAGTATGGATTAAATCGGTCACTCCCTTCAAGAGTTATAGTGCCCAAAACTTTTCCGAACATTTTTAAACTTTTGTGGGGGAGGTACCTGAAGGAGTGGACCGATATGGCTTATCTTCGAATTTGAACTATGTTTGGACAACATATTACGAAGGCCAAATTTTGGACCGAATCGGCAGATCCGTTCGAGAGTTATCTTGCTCTCCATCCACTACACACGGTTTTATAGGGGCTTTTTGCATCTGTCAGGCTATTTTCTCAGGAAGTCTGAACTTGCCCCGGATGAAAGTTGTGCCGTCGTATGGGGGGCAGTGAATACAAGCTGCTACAATAAAAATCGAAGTGAATCGAGAGCAGGTCCTAAACTGAACTTATCCGAAATTTTGTGTGGGAGGTACCTGAAGGAGTCAACCGATTGAGTCCATATTGGAACCTCATCTAAATCTGGTAGACATTTCACGATGTGCAAAGTATGGACCAAATCAAAAAAGCTCTCCAAGAGTTATCGTGCGCTCAAATTTTCAGAACATTTTCGAACTTTTGTGGGGGAGGTACCGGAAGGAGTGGACCGATATAACCCATCTTCGAACTTAAACTAAGTTTGGACAAAATATTACGAAAGCCAATTTTTTGACCGAATCGGTTGATCCGTTCGAGAGTTATCGTGCGCTCCAGCCAGCCAGACAGACAGAGGGACGGACATTGCTAGATCGACTCCAAATTGTGTGAAATACAGTTCGTCCAAACATACTTGGGGTCTAAAACCATTATTTCGATGAGGCACATTTTGCCCGTATGAAAGTGTATATACCCTCGTTAGCATAAATGCTGAGGGTATAAAAATATAGGATATAAAATATAAAACATAAAATATAGATATAAAATATAAAATGTAAAATATAACATATAAAAATATAAAATTTAACATATAAAATATAACATATAAAACTTAAAATATTAAATATATATATATAAAATATAAAATAAAAAATATACATATAAAATATAAAGTTTAAAATATACAAAAAAAAAATATATATATAAATAAAAAATTTTAAATATAAAATCTAAAATATAAAATATATATAAAATAGAAAATTTTAAATATAAAACATAAAATATAATATAAAATACTAAATATAAAAATAAAACATAAAATATAAAACATATAATATAAAATATTGCCTTTCTTTTTCTTGTACTTGTTTACGGACTGATTTAGATAAAGTGATTTTCAGAATTAGCGACCTGACAAATGCTAAAGATGTGGATGGCATAAAAACGGGTCGAACTTAATTCCAGGAATTTTTGTACCCATAAAACAATTTTGCACCGAATTTTAATTTTTACAAAATTTTCAGTTTTGTCTGTCTAGGTTTGATTACCAAGCTACACTATATCAAAAAATTTTCAACGGAGTCTAAAACCTCTTAGCTTTATTTCCTGAGTATTTCTGCCCATACAAATTTGCATAAATGTTAGGAATCGACGATAAAAACGAGGCCCCTAATTGATATGAGATAAGTCTTTCATTCTACTGTTATTGAATTATTAAAAACTTTAACATTTTCAAAATACAGCCCCAACTTAATCAACCATTTTCAAACGAAGTATTATAAACTTTTTGGGGCCTTTTTTTCCTTTCAATTATGCATTTTAAACTTAAATGGAATTTCAAAGCAATCAATTACCGAATATAAATATGTACATATTCTAGGAATACCACGAAAGAAACCACCTGCCCCACCAAGTATTTTTTTTAAAGCTAATGATTGATTCAATATCATCATACATTACCTAGAAAACAAGCATTACATTATGTATTCCTCCGCCCTTACCCCTTTCGTGAAAGAAAAAGCACAACAATTTTCTGAAGTTGGGTGTCTCTTTGATTTATACAACAATCAGACAAACGACAGTCAAACAGCTAACGGGCCTTCACGTTACAAGAAAAACCCATAAAAAAGGAGAATTCAAAGTGCTAAGTGGCAAGCACTTGTCGCTTGTCGGTAGTTATGATTATGTGGAGTTGATTTTCAAGAATCTTCCTCGTAAAGAAAAGTTGGTAAACGAACACAACAACATAAAACCAACAATGAATATGGCACGGCGTTCTTTTTTTATTGCGTCAAGCATGAGTTGTGCATAATAAATGATTACAATGAAAATCCTTTTGCAAAGTTAGATTGTGGCAAGCAGGGCGGGCGATAGAGAGTGCGAGAAAGAGCAAACGATGGCCATTGAAAACGAAGAACTTTCAACTGCATTTTAATCCATGTTTGAAATTTTATAGATAGATTTTTTGTTGTTGTTGTATTTTATTTTATGATTATGGCCTAAGAAGACAGGGCATAGACGACGTTCAACCAACCACATGCTTGAATTGACATGGATGAACAAATGGACGGACGGACGTTCGCCGAGACAGCAGTTGTGTATTTACCCACAGGTATTATATTCGACATAAAAACAACTGTAAGAATAATATTTTTCCATTGGCCTCTTAAATTTGATGAGTACTTATTTTTCTGGATTTATATGCTTGTCTGTCTGTTCGTCTGCCTACTATGTACGTCGTTTTGTCTACCATTCAGTCCATCCATACACAATCGCAATATAGGTACTTTCATTCAATACAAAAACCAATCCTCATTTTGTTTGTCGGCAATATTAAGATTGCGATTTTTAAGATGTGATTACAAAAATTTTATCGTTAACAAGAAGAGAGGATTCTTTAACCAGACTTGTTGTGTTCTGAGTTTTGTTGCTTCTGGAAACTGGTTATTATCTTTGTGGCTTTCTTGTTTTACTGTTGAAATGCCTACCTTTTGCTCCTCTTCCAGACACATTGGGACGAATTTTACAGTTGACAAGAAAATCAATTAAAAATTTTGAGTTATCTTTATGCTGGGTTAGATATGTGTGAAGTTGTGAAAGTTATTTGATATTTATGAGTTTTGTCTAAAGCAACAGGGACATTTAGGTTAAACTATACTTTGCTTTTGGTTCAGTTGCAGGGACTATTTATAGTTCTGTACATTGCTGGTGATCAACTCATACGAGGGTTGAACGATAACTGTCTGGCCTAACAATGAAAACGCGAATCTTTACCATCAGAAATAGTTTTATTGTTTTCTTAAGTAGCCTCCAGCATGATTTATACGCTTCTTCAAACGCTCAAACCAATTGTTGAATCAGTTTTTCCACTCCGATTTAGACACATCCAAAATATGATTTTTGAACGTTTTTATAGCATCTTCTGGCTACGAAAATCGTTGACCACTCCTTTTTCTTGATATGCTGAAATCAAATAAAGTCATTGGATCCACAGACAGGGCTGTACGGTGGATGACCCATCAAATCCACATTCTGCCCGGTGAAATATGCGAAGGTTTGAATCGATGTGTGAGAGCTCGAATTGTCATGATGCAGAATGATTCGTCTTCTCTTGTTCGTTTTTCGAATTTCTCAGGAGATTTCTGGCAAACAAAATTGTAGTGTGCCACTCAGGATTAACCATTCTATAGTCGCCACACGGTCAGTTTTGCCACAGAAACAGGCGACCATTTGCTTCGAAGTGCTTCATACATGAACAACTTTCGTTGGATTTGGCTTGCTTTTGAAGACCTAAACAGTCGTTTCCTGATTTTTTCGGGCTCTTAAGCGAGATCCAAGATTCTTCGTCTGTGACGATTTTATTAACGTCGTTTGAAGCACAACGATCGTTATTCAGTATTTCTTTGTGCCAATCCACAAGAGCCTATTCTTGAGCGATTGCTCACTTTTTCTGGATTTAACTAAAAAAATCCATTTGTGCGGCCGGGTGTTCATGCAATATCAAATGTTAGTTGGTGGAAGAAATGCCCAAGGATGTCTCTATCTCACGGTATATAACATGGCGATTTGGCATTATCAGTTCACGTACGACTTAATTTTTTTGGCGCAACGATCGATTTTGGGCCACCCTCACGACCTTCGTTTTTTTGCTAGTGTCGGCCACGATTGAATTCATTAAACTAGTTTTTCATAGTGCTATAGGATGGCCCTTTATTAACATACAAAGATTTAATTCTATCGATGAACTTTTCCCGTGATTATCCTCGTCGAAAGTTATGAAAAGATCGGACGAAAATGTTCACAAGTAAATTTCATATTTTTTATATATATAATGGTTCCACACACATTCCAGATGGGACAAGGGATACTTCTCTTATATCAATGAGTGCACTCCCCGATTCATATTAGCTCAATGATATGGGACCTACAGTTTTCGCCGAGTCCGAACGGAGTGTCTTAAGACACCACTTGTAGAGAAGTTTTACATGGCTGAAATACTCAGGAAATGTCGCCAACATTATTGACGGTATTTTGCCCCCGTTGAACATTTTTTTAATTTTGCTTGGCCGGGGAATCGAACCCACGACCTTCAGCGTGCAAGGCGGGTGGGCATACCATTGTCCCACGGTGGCACCCGTTTCATTTTTTCATTTAATTTTTTTTTTTGCAAAGTGATTTTTTCAAGTCACTGCAAACAACACAACACAAGCTCATATGACAAACTGTCCTGAGTACGTATAGGCTGAAAACAGTCAAACTGTCCAAAAACAAGTAAAATGGTGTCAGTCGGCTTGGCCGACAGATATATACCCTCAGCCCTCGGTTGAACAGTTCGAGAGTTATCGTTTTCTCCGACCGCCCCATATGGTGACATAGGGGGTTTTTACACCTTTCGGGCTGTTTTCCCAAGAAATATGGACTAGCCCCTAAAAAACGTTTACCGTCTAATGGAGGTAGCGAATGCAAATCGCTTCAACACAAATCAAAGTGGTTCGAGAGCAGATCTTAAAGTTAACTTATCCGAAATTTTGTGTGAGAAGTACCAGAAGGAGGAGAGAAATATAGTCCATATTCGAACCTGATTTATATCTGATAGATATATTAGGATGTGCAAAGTATGGATTACATCGATCACTCCCTTCAAAACCTATCATGCGCACAATTTTTTCCGAACATTTTTCAACTTTTGTGGGGGAGGTACTTGAAGGAGTGGACCGATATGGCTTTTTTCGAATATAAACTATGTTTGGACAAAATATTACGAAGACCAAATTTTGGACCGAATCTGCAGATCCGTTCGAGAGTTATCTTGCGCTCCAACCACTACACATGGTGTCATAGGGGCTCTTTGCAACTTTTTGGCTATTTTCTCAGGAAATATGGACTTGCCCCTGATGAAGCTTGTACCATCGTATTGGGGGCAGTGAATGCAAGTTGTTGCAACAAAAATCAAAGCGATTCGAGAGCAGGTCCTAAACTGCACTTTTCCGAAATTTTGTGTGGGAGGTACCCGAAGGCGTAGACCGATTGAGTCCATATTGGAACCTCATCTAAGTTTCGTAGAAATACCACGATGTGCAAAGTATGGACCAAGTAGGTTATTCCCTTCAAGAGTTATCGTGCGCACAAATTTTCCGAACATTTTCGAACTTTTGTGGGGAAGGTACCGGAAGGAGTGGACTGATATAACCCATCTTCGAACTTAAACTAAGTTCGGACAAAATATTGCGATAGCCAACTTTTCGACCAAATCGGTTCATCCGTTCGAGAGTTGTCGTGCGCACCAGCCAGGCAGACAGACGGACGGACATTGCTAAATCGACTCCAAATTGTCTGAAACACATTTCGTCCAAACATACTTGGGGTCTAAAACCATTATTTCGATGAGGCACGTTTTGCCCGTATGAAAGTGTATATACCCTCGTTAGCATAAATGCTGAGGGTATACAAATTCCAAATGGCGCTTGGCAACACGCGGTGTTGTCTAGGCCAGATAGTTTTCTTGCAGCCCTCGTATCGTTTTCCAAAAAAGTGGGCTATAATTAGAAAAAGATGAAAAGTATAAATTAAAAAAAAGTTTAAATATTTGTTTGACTTTCTCCCAACAACATACCGTAAGTATCGCTGGAATACTTGTTTTGTTGTTGTAGTTTCAAAATGTTCATATCGTTTTGTCAGCCTTTGATGAACCACCACATTCGACTATACTGAAATAACGCATTCATATATGGCTTAAATTGTTCTACACAATTTTGATAATGTAGAACAATTTAACCCATATATGAATGTCAGCAAAAAATTCTTGTCCCAATGTGGGATGTTTTGCAGAAAACATCAATTTCTACTTTATAAATTGAACACATTTTTTCATTAAAAATCTCATTTTAATATTCATTGGCACAGTATTATGTTTTTTGTTCAAATCTTACCGATCAAGCAACCTTCCTACACACTCAATCACACACATGTGCTGGCCTCCAAACAAAAATTTATAACACCCTTTGACAACAGCAAATAACATTTAAAAAAAATGAATCAGTTCTTACATTTTATCTGTCATCACCTACAAATGTGGGTGTTTTGTGTTTTTCTGGCAATCTACTTTTGTCATTAAAAAATGTTGAAGTGACCCAAAAAATATTTATGACGAATTTCGTCAGTATCAATCATTATGATCAATTTTTACAATGTTTAAAAAATATGAACATTGTTATACCCTCCATCATAATATGGAGGGTATAATTATATTTGTCATTCTGTTTGTAACACATTGAAGTATACACATATATAACGATGTCCGTCAGTCCGTCCGTCCGTCCGTCTGTCTGTTGAAATCAAGATACAGCTCGCAATTTTTAAGATAGAGCTTTATAATTTGGCGGTTCACGCCTTGATTTTCGGTATTTTGATGATCGTTGAGCGTACTAAACATTGCACCTAAAATTTGTCGTTACAGGTCCTCGCTTTCATATAGCCCCCATAGAACGGTACGTCCCGGATTTTCGGTATTTTGAAGGTTCTGGCCTTAATATTCCACCGAAATGGCTGAAATTTGGTATTTAGTCTTCCCACGGATTCATATCGCCCCCATAAAAAGGGAACCTGCCGATTTTCTTATTCTGAAGGTTTTAGTTACATTATGTTAGCGAAATATATGAAATTTTGTAGTACGCATTCTCAGATTGAAAGGTACCAAGATACCGCTCGATGTGAAGTTTTTTAAGGATTAGTCTACTGTAGTGACTATAACTTAGTACATTGGACTCTTAATGAGTAGAAAAGCTACACTATGAAAATGATCTTATATGTTCATGTTTTAGTATGTTTTTAATATCTCCAGATTTTAAATATCTTAAAGATTCTACACACACTGGTCCCATAGAATAATTGTAAGGTGGTGTACGATATATCGGTATTAAATCTTTTTTAAAAGAAATGACTATTTTTCGGTTAGTCCTGCGAAAGAGCATAGTATTTTCATAAACGAAAGGAAACTAATTCTTCCATTTTACTTCAATACATCTCATGGTGGAGGGTATAAAAAGACTGACCCGGCCGAACTTAATGCCGTTCTTACTTGTTTTTATATACATAAGTTTACTTGTGTAGAATATATTAAGACCTAAACACGTAAAGGTTAAGGTAGTGAGCTAACATGACAATCGCCGTGGTTTTTTTTAAAGATTTTTAGGAGTTACAAAAAAGGACAATAGACGTGGTTTTTTAATTTTTTTTAGGAAATTATAAGGATCGAATTACTTTTTTCCGAACTTTCAACCTTCAAACCAACCACCCACTCCGAATTCCAACACTCACGGCAGCGGGTTCTCTACACGCAGAAAAATTTATGTTAGAAATATGTTTGGATCCAAACAAATATATGTTTGGGACCGGTTGCAAACAAATATATGTTTGGATCCAAACATAATATGTTTGGGTCCAAACAAATATATGTTTGCAACATTTTGTATCATATCTCAATTTTGATATGTTTGCGTAAAACATATTTTTTATGTTAGAACATTTTTTTCATGGGTGGAGAGAGGATGTTTGTCAACGAGAGTAATAACAGTGCTCTCGCGGCTATGGAATGCTGTTTTATAAAAAGAGTTGTGTGTATTGCATTGATGCTCAAAATATTTTGTTCATAAGTCTCTCTGAGAGTGTCTTTCCTTTGCTAAACCACGGCAGATGAGAAAAAAGAGAACGTGTGTTGTTGTTGTAGTCACGTTAACGTATATGGATGATCTTGGCTGGTGTATTGTATAATAGAAGACGTAGAAGCGAAGGGGCTTTGGTGGCGTGTATGCGACAAACTCGTGTGTTTCTTGTTTTGTTGTTGTTAACCAACGCAGGCGAAGAAGAAAAGAAGAAATGATAATATGAATTATTTTTTTTTTCTTTCTTCAGTGTTTTAGTTGCCTTTGTAGAGTCAAGACGGTAAAGTGAGTGAATAAATCAGTGTTTTATGTTTTCTTAAAGAAATTGTGCTTTTTAGTAAATGAAATGCCCAATACATTTTATAATTGAATCGGAAAGTTGAATGGAATTATTTTATTGGACAAGGAAGAAATCGCATTTAATATTGGTAATTACATACATACTTATGTATATTTGAAATATGGCATATCCATATTTATTTATTACATTACATTATCATTCGATTCTAGATGCCAATTCCCCGCTGATGATTTCAACTATAAGGACAATTTGTTTTATTTCACAACTAAGGAGAAGCGTTCAACTACGTTTCTATATATTTTTCCTTTTTAAAAGTGTGACTATTTACAAATTATTTCAATCAGTTTTTCTTTTATTAAAGTGTGTTATGTATTTCTTTGGAATTTTGTATGCACCTATGTGTTTGTTGTTCTTTTGCCTTTCAATAAAAAAACCCACAACATTTGTGTGTATACTATAGAGATAGCCAGTGAGTTCTTACTGAGAGCAAGTGAGCACACATTTTAAAGTGTTTTACATTGAATTTTACGCTCCCTTGCTCTCAGTAAGCGCCCACTGGTGCATGTGTTTGTTTTTTTTTGTGCCTTTTGGGTTTGTATTTTTTTGCACCCAAACATATAAAATGTTTGCACCCAAAGATAAATATCTTTGCACCCAAACATATATATGTTTGCACCCAAACATATATATCTTTGCACCCAAACATAAATATATTTGCACCCAAACATATATTATGTTTGGGACTGTTGCAAAAATATACATGTTTGCTGCAAAATATGTTTGGGACATATGTGAGAGATGTCGTTTTTTTTGCGTGTATACCGGATTTACCCGGTATACACATCAGCGTTGCGGACAGCGGCTGTCACCTCAGTGTACATGTGTTTGTATTTGTTTCGTTTTTCTGTGCTGGGAGCGGCATATCCCTGAATGTCTGCTCCGGATTCTTTTGGTCCGCGCCGGGACGGAGGAAAACCCAGGACCGCATCTTCACCCATATCCAATCTTCGGTGAGATGCAATAGATGTTAGAAGTGGGTGCATTTAAGGGGTTGCTCTGGACTTGTCCACGCGAGGGACTACGATAGGGACTATGTTGCTGCATGCTGCACGAACACAGCCCCCAGTGAGTCGTCGTCAGATTACGAAACTCCTTCGTCGTCGGATTACGAAACTCCCCCACAGTCCCCCCAACAGCAACCGCACGCGCAGCATTTAACACCAGCCGTTGTTGTTCCAATCCCAGAAAATGCATCCTTTTTGCAATTTAATTGCAATGGGCTCCGAGGTAAAATCGATGAAATAGTGGACTTTATGAATCGGAAGAATATCAAGGTCGCGGCGGTGCAGGAAACCATGCTGAACGACCACAGCTCAGTACGTTGTGATGGTTACAACGTAATAAGGAAGGATCGCACCAGATGTGCAGGTGGGGGATTAGCTTTCCTTTTGCACCAGTCTGTTCAATACAGACCTATCTCGCTTGAGCCTGCCTCTAATGACCCGTACATGGAATGTATGGGGGTAGCAGTCAGGTGTGGAATTGCCGAGATAGAGTTGCTGAACGTATACATCCCGCAAAGAAATTGCTGTATCTCAGATTATAAGCCTGACATTAGCCCGCTTTTGGAAGGTCATAATCGTCTGGTCCTGGGGGTCTTTAATACGCATCATGAGATGTGGCATTCGGCCTTCGGGAACGACCAGAGAGGTATAGCGCTGGCTGAGCAGATTGATAGCTCTACGTTTTGCTCGGTCAATGAGGACGCCCCTACCAGAATTAGAGGAGCGTGTCACAGTTCGACAGACATAACCATCGTGTCACCTGGTTTGACAAATGACGTCACCTGGCAACCCGTCATTTCCCTTGGTTCAGACCATCTCCCCATAATTGTCTCCATCAGCAGACAACCCGATTTCATCACCTCTGAACGCCGCATATTCGTCAATCATGGGAAAGCTGATTGGCCGAGTTTCAGAGAGTTCACCAATCCCCGCTTCAGAGAATTGCCCAATCCTTCTGATGTTCGGGTAGCGGAAAGGACGTTCCGAGACATCATCAATGCTGCAGCCGCTCGCCATATACCTGCTGGTCGAATAGCCAAGTAAGACCAAATTTCCCAGCAGAGGCGACGGGATTAGCAAATGAGCGTGAGGAGCTTCGTCGAACCAACTCCTACGACCCCAGAGTCAGGGAGCTGACACTGGAAGTTAACAGGCTGGTCGGCGAACATAAGCGGAACAAGTGATTAAATCATCTGAAGAGTTGCAGGGTGGCAGGGTGGTCCCGCTACTGAAGCCAGGCAAGGATGCCAGCAAAGGTAAATCGTACAGGCCGATTTCGCTTTTGTCATCTGTAGCGAAGACTCTTGAGGCCTTAGTCTTCCCCAGCATTAGAAATAGCTATCAAGTTGCCGATCATCAGCATGGATTCCGTAAGCAGCACAGCACGACAACAGCGCTGCATGCCATCTCCACACATATTTGTCGAGGACTCAACCAGGAACGGCCGTGTGATAGAGCAGTGATGGTGGCGCTTGACTTATCAAAAGCCTTTGATACTGTCAAGCACACCACGCTGTTCGAGGACATCGAGCAGACAACCCTCCGGCCAAGTCTGAAACGTTGGATAATCAACTATATGTGTGATCGCCAGTCGTATGTGGAATTCAGGAAGAAGAAATCCAAGAAATCCAAGAGTGAAACAGGGAGTTCCCCAAGGAGGGGTGATATCTCCAGAACTGTTTAACCTCTACCTTTCCTGTTTTCCGCCCCCTCCAGACGGCATGCGGATGATTGTACGATCCTGGCGTCAGGTACCTATCTGATGACATCTGTGAGAGACTGAACTCCTATTTCACCGATCTTACCAACTTTTTCCACACGAGGAATATGCAGATATCCGCCACTAAATCGACGGCCACTCTGTTCACCACATGGACGGCGCAGTATAGAAGAGAGTTGAATATCAGGGTCGATGGTAACAGAATTCCGACCACAAACTGCCCCAAAATTCTAGGGGTCACATTCGACACCACTTTCACGTCGTCCGCGCATGCCACAGTTACCTGCGATAAGCTGAAATGTAGGAACAAGGTCATCAAGTCCATGAGTTCAAGTTACATCCCATCCCATTCTTCCTGGAACTGGAGATAGATCCAGAGCCAGATTGAACAGGAGAACGAACATACAAACATAATAATAAGACACTGTTACAACAACAACAATTCCAACACTCCGAACGTCCACCCTGACAATCACCCCATTCCGAACTTCCAAACTCCGAACCATCATACTCGATTATACACTTAGCCTAAACTATTTGAGAGTATATTTTTATTTTATTTCACTTCATTTTATTTTATTTCATTTCATTTTACTTTATTTTATTTTGTTTTACTTCTTTTCAATTTAATTTAATTTAATTTAAGTTTATTTTATTTTATTTTATTTCAATTTATTTTATTTTATTTTATTTTATTTTATTTTATTTTATTTTATTTTATTTTATTTTATTTTATTTTATTTTATTTTATTTTATTTTATTTTATTTTATTTTATTTTATTTTATTTTATTTTATTTTATTTTATTTTATTTTATTTTATTTTATTTTATTTTATTTTATTTTATTTTATTTTATTTTATTTTATTTTATTTTATTTTATTTTATTTTATTTTATTTTATTTTATTTTATTTTATTTTATTTTATTTTATTTCACTTCATTTTATTTTATTTCATTTAATTTTATTTTATTTTATTTTATTTTATTTTATTTTATTTTATTTTATTTTATTTTATTTTATTTTATTTAATTTTTCTTTTGTTTCACTTCATTTTATTTTATTTTTTCACTTTATTTTATTTTATTTTATTTTATTTTATTTTATTTTGTTTGACTTTATTTTATTTTATGTGCCTCATCGAAATAATGGTTTTAGACCCCAAGTATGTTTGGACGAAATGTATTTCAGACTATTTGGAGTCGATTGAGCAATGTCCGTCCGTCTGTCTGGCTGGCTAGAGCGCACGATAACTCTCGAACAGATCAACCGATTCGATCCAAAATCTGGCTTTCGTAATATTTTGTCCAAACTTAGCTTAAGTTCGAAGATGGGTTATATCGGTCCACTCCTTCCGGTACCTCCTCCACAAAAGTTCGAAAATGTTCGGAAAATTTGTGCACATGATAACTCTTAAAGGGAGTAAACGATTTGGTCCATACTTTGCACATCGTGAAATTTCTATTAGACTTAGATGAGGTTACAATATGAATTCAATCGGTCCACTCCTTCGGGTACCTTCCACACAAAATTTCGAAAATATTCAGTTTAGAGCCTGATTTTTGTTTTAGAAACTTGTATTCACTGCCCCCCATACGACGGTACAAGCTTCATCAGGGGCAAGTCCACTATTCCTGAGTAAATAGCCTGAAAGTTGCAAAAAACCCCCATGACACCGTGTCAGGTGGTTGGAGCGCAAGATAATTCTCGAACGGATCTGCCGATTCGGTCCAAAATTTGGCCTTAGTAATATTTTGCCCAAACATAGTTTAAGTTCGAAGATAAACCATATCGGTCCACTCCTTCAGGTACCTCCCCCACAAAAGAACAAAAATGTTCGGAGAAATTGTTCGTACGGTAACTCTTGAAGGGAGTGGCCGATTTGGTCCATACCTTACACCTCCTTGAATATATCTACCAGATAAAGATCAGGTTGGAATATGGACTATATTTGTCCACTCCATCCGCTACCTCCCACATAAAATTTCGGATAAGTTCAATTTAAGACCAGCAATCGAATCACTTTGATCTTTGTTGAAGCAACTTACTTTCGCTGCCTCAATTACGATGGTAAAATTTTTTTCAAGGGCAAGTCCATACTTCTTGAGCAGACAGCTCGAAGGTTGTAAAAACCCCCTATGGCACCATATGTAGTGGCTGGAGATCCACTTCCATAATGGTCAATGTCGATCCATTCCTTTAAGTATCTCCTCTGCAAAACTTTTGATCTTTAATCCTATTCAACATTTTTGTCGGTTCATATGCCCAAAATTTTTAAAACCCCCTAAATACATACGGTTTTTGGGAAAAATTGTTTCAATATACACAGGCTGAGGGTATATCTCTGTCGGCAAAGCTGACTGATACTTTTTTTACTTGTTTTCCATCGAGAATCCCACTGTGTTGAAGTGTTCGTCTTAAATGATATGTGCAATTTATTTTTAGTACCTTCAGCATACATTTTTTTTCTTGGATTTGTACCTCTTCCTGTTCTGTATGCGTCGTGCATGTGTGTATGTGTCTGCATTGTTTGTTTTTTTTTTTCATGGACAAATGTTGAAAATTATTTTTTCATAGCATAATTGTCTGTCTTTTTGATTGCTGCTACTTGAAAAAGGATAACAAAAAACCTTAACCAACCACATGAATCCCGACAGTAGCAAGAATATACGCATTGACAACAACAACAACAACAAACATCACTCATCAGGTAAACGAGAAAAAGATTTTGCAATGAAAACCTTCATTTCGACATGTTCACTTCTGTTGCCTTTCAATGGATGAGCCGAGCCCACTTGGCGTTTGCCGTCTTGTTATTTCATTTCTGTCTTTGCGATGGCCTTCGTATTTTATTTCTGTCTTCCTGTTTAGTTGTTTTTATTTGTGTTTTTGGTGTACTTGAAAAGTAGAAAAAGAAGACGATTGTGATGATGTTATTTTTGTTGTTTTGGTCCTTTTGCCATTACGTTTGTGTGCGCGTGTTTTTTTTACAGGATATTTATATTGTTAGACACGAATGTGTTGGCATGGATGAGTGACTGGCTGGCTGACTAGAATGACTGGTAGCTTGTTTAGATAGATGAATGGATGGATGGATATCTGCACTTATGCCAGGACCAAGAAGTGGAAATAAAATAAACAAAAAACGCGTCTTATTTGCTTATAAGCATTTGTTTTGAGAAAAGATGCACAAGTATTGAAATTTCCAGTGTTTGTTATTTTCTTTTCTTCCTATTTTTTTTTTTTTTGGTTTTTCGTTCAAAGTCATACAAGTGTGAAGAACATGTTTGTTTGGAATCCCTTTTTTTTGTTCCGAATAATATTTTAGGGGTTGTAGTTGGGGGGAAAAAGAGGAATCATTACTTCCCTTTTGCCATTTATCCTTTCTTCTGTTTCTTAAAATGTATCTACCAATCTCTGGAGACCAATTTCCATTTCTTGTTAAATAAAAAAGAAATGAAGGTCTGCTTGCTTGTGGCTTAGGCGAGAAAATAACTTTAATTCTCTGCTGGTTTGCTTCATTGCTTCTTCTCAATTTGAAATGAGGAAGATTTGTTGTAACCTCCTTTGGTTATGTAAAGATTTACATATCAAAAAGGATATTTCCCATTTATTTTTGAAATTCATATTAACGCCTTAATCTAAAGGGGCCGATAATAAATGATTAGGGAATTTGGAAAACGAAATGGTATCGATATTGTAATGAAATCTATGGTTATTAGGGTTATGACTTTTTGACATTTTTCCTCAAAAATGATTTCCTGTAGCAGGGATGAATGAACTTTTGCCTATTAATCACTATGCTATCGTTTATTCCATTGAAATACAAAAAAAGTTCACGCACAAATCGATTTTAAAAAAATAATTTTTTGAGAAAATATATGAAATGAAGAAAAAAATTATTTTTTGTTGCACGAATGAATAAATATAAGCCTACTAATAACTATAATAACGTTAATTTCATTCAAATATTAAAAAAGTCGCGAAAAAAGTCACTTTGAAAAAATTTTAAATTTTTTGTTTTTTGTTAAAAAATTATATTTTTGAATATAAGCGTTTACGACATTTTTACGATTCTCAGAATTGAAGCAAAATAGTGAGAAATAAATTTTATGTCATTTTAATTATCTCATGTGGCTCTAAAGTTTATTTTCAATTATATATCTGTTTTCAGTGACTTCAAAAAATTGTCCATAATTTTGATAAATTCAAATTTTAAAATCATTTTGTGCGTGAGGTTTTTTCACCGAATCACCTTATAATTAAGATTTTATGTAATCTTATGGCAAAACTCATCACGCTATGATACAGGGATATGAGGTTGTAAAAAAGTCATAACCCTAATGGTTATCCATAATATTACATGGTGTCTTATGGTGTAAGAAATTTAACTTTAATCCAGGACAAGTTTCATCATGTTTAAGCCATAGCTATAAAATGTGTTACAATGTTAAATTTAATGTTATTTTTGGCATGAGTACATATGGGTAAACCAAAAGACAATCCAGTATTCTTCGCATACGTTAATAAACGCTCACTTGAAAGCCACAAAACACGTGCTCACACAAATTGCCTGTTGCATATGAATAATACACATTAAAAAGTTTTCTCTTCGTCTTTGTACATTGCACTTTTTTGCCTCCTGCCTGCCCTCAGTTTACCCTTTCACTATAAACGTTAAATTATGCCTATTTGTTTGTCTGAGTCTGCCTGACTGTGCATAAAAAATGCGTTAAATAAATTTCCGGTTAATAATGAGAAAGACCTTTCAGTGTCATGGACAATTGTAATTTCGTCAGTCGGCTTGTTAAAACAAAAGCCTTCTGTGAATACAAACAAAAAATACACCAGAACGTATGAATGGAATTACTGAAATACCTTCACATTTTTGTTTTTTGGTTGTAACAAGCAGGAGGATAAATTACAATGCCGAGCTTAAAGAAATATTTTTAATTTATTATCCATAAATAGTATGAAGTGTTTTTTTTGTTTGGTGTAAACTCTGCGCTTAACTGAAGAATTTATAATTGGGGGAAATTGTAAGTTATTAAAATTATTGGGGACGGAAAGGAAAAAGTGATATGTTTTTAATGAAGTTTTGATTTATTCAATAAGAAACAGAATTTTTTTTAATCATTACTTAAGTTTTCTTTATTCTTAAATGTGAGAAAAAATAAATGGGTATTTATTGTTCGTTCTGATTATGTAAATTATATGTTATTCAGAACCAAAGTAATCCATATCCCAATCTTATTAAGTAATTAAATTGATAAATTAAGTGTAACAAGCAGGGTTTCGGAGTCGAGGTATTCGGTGCCGACTCCGACTCCAGGAGAGTTTTTTTCACGACTCCGACTCAGACTCCGGGTCGACTCCGAGAGTGAATTCCTATCCCACTAAAAATGAATAAAATGTGCACAATTTTTTAACTTCCTATATTTTGGCGTATATAGGCTAATGTGTTAGTTTTTCCTTACATATTCCTTAGAAAGGGCATTCGTTCGAATACATTCGAAGATATCAATACTGTTTCTCCGAATCTTACATTGAAAAATAGCAAAGTTAGAAAGTTTTTGTCCGTTTTCCTTTTTTGAACGAGTATATTCTGGACGGAATTCTTCCGCGTGAGCAAATCTTTAAGCCTTCAAAATATGTGAAAATGATGGGGCAATACAAATCCTATGGACTACATGCAATAAAAACTGTAAGCAATTCACGACCAAGTTTCAACATTTTAGTGTGATTAGCCTTAAATGGAGACCCCCAGTTGTAGAAATTCAATAAAAGCCATTTTTCGTCACTTTTTTCGAGAAAACTACGTAACTTTTTGCCAGATTTTTTTCTTCATCTTAAAAAGAAAAGTATTACGATGTTTTGAGGTCGTCTACGAAACCTTGTTTTTATTAAAGCATTTTACGGTGCCAACCCTATCTGGAAAACTAATAAACCAATTGTCATATGTTTTTGTGGCCGTGTGGAAAATTGACCACATATTCTATGCTACTTATACTTTCTACTTTTTTCTGAAATTTGTATGTAGGGATCACCCCTTAAACTAAAATTCAGCGCTCACATTTTGAACTTTGGTGTGGAGTGGATAATTTTATTGAAATATTTGAGATATATTGTGTACACCATTCAGCACGTAGGCAGATAGATGTTTTCTGGAACTGAAAAATTAGCAAACGATGAGATTTCGAGCATGAAAATATTCTACAAAAATGTTGCTAGGAAAATTTTATGTAGGGACGGTCGGTTCACTAGGACAAGAAATCGATATTGTCATGTTTTCATTGTCCTTTATCACTTTTACCAGACCCTTTCTCATGAAAACTCTATGATTATGTATTTCATTGAATTTCGTATATGCAATTGATTGTGTAGAAAACTCGAATACACATGAACTATATCTGTTCCTGGCGGACAGATCCGGTTATTTCAATGTTTACGTCTAAAGCCCTCATTGAGTATATAATGAATCTTAGAAGGAAGATTCGCCGTTTGTCAGACTTCTGAGTTATAGCGGGATGAATCTGTCTTTAACCAACAACGAATTTATGATGCCTAATTCAGAAGCGTAACCATCCGAATTTGATATACAGTTAATAGATTATGCGAAATTTACCGAAATACATAAACTTAGGTTTTTTTTGACAAAGTAAATGGAAAAACTGATAAAGGACAATGAAAACGTGACAATGTCGATTTCTTGGATATGGGAAACCTACATATAATTTTCAGTGGAACATTTTTGTAGAACATTTAATTTTGTTTTACTTTTTGAGTTCAAGAACTAAAACGACATGGAAGAACTGAGCTAGGAGGACAGCATATTTGACAGAAATGTTCCTCATTCCATTTAACTGAAAACATGTCATCTACAAATGATGAAACAATATCTCCAAACAGAGATATCAAAATATTTTCTCAATGATTGATGGGGGTCAATCAAAAAAATCATTATATCATGACTCAGAAATTTAAGCTATGGGATCCTTTAGGGTTCTCAATTGGGGCTTTCATTCCCGAAAGGAATTTTCCTTCCCCAGATCTTAACTTGCATTTTGTGTCACAGGGTATTCAGTAAGATTTCCCATAGAGACCACAATGTCTTTAATAGAAGACAAGGATGACTTCTCATAAAAAACAAGATGAGAATACCAATAGAACTTTGTGAGAAGACCAGCTAGACTTCTGACGAAAGAGGTTAAAGGTCCAATCTTAATTCGATTGTCATTGAACTTTACTTTTGTTTGCAAAAATGTAACGAATCAATTGGATCAACAAAATAGGGATGAATTGACTACACTTCAAAGGATAGTAAATATCCTGTGAATTGTCATTTAACTTCGTCTAATACATAATTAGCATATATATTTTATTATACCTTTCTTTTAAAATAAATAATGATTTTTAAAAAAAAAGTTCTTGTTCCAAATTTAATATTACATTTCTATATCGTGGAAAAAATTTTGCCCGGAGTCGGAGTCGAGTTATTTTTTTCGACTCAGACTCCGACTCCGACTCCAGCAATATTGCTCGACTCCGACTCGTAGACTCCGACTCCGACTCCGAAACCCTGGTAACAAGTAAAACGGGCGTTAAATTCTGCCGGGCCGAACTTTTTATACCCTCCACCAAAATAATAGAAACCCGATTTCAGCACTTTAGGTTGAATGATGTGGCTGAAACTTTAAAATTCTCAAAGTCGGGAGTTTCCGTTATACGGGGGCAATATAAAAACGTGGACCTTTACGGACAATTCTTTGCAGGAAGTAATGAAAAATAGACTAAATGCGAAATTGTTGCCATTTCGGTTGGATAATGTGCCTAAAATAGTCAAAATACCTAAAATGGGGAAGTACCGTTGTATGGGGGCTATATGAAGACATGGTTCTCTATCGACACGTTTTACATGGTTCTATACCGATACATTTCAGCCATTTCGGTGGGATATTGCGGCCACAACCTTCAAAATACCGAAAATCGGGAGATACTGTTCTATGGGGGCTATATAAAGACGTGGACCTATTCCAACAAATTTAAGGTGGATAGTTGTATACACCCAACGTATACTAAATACCAAATTTTAGCCATTTCGTTGGTCAAATAAGACTACAACTTTAAAAATTCATCAGAGTGACGCGTACTTTGTATGGGGCGTTATATGGGGGCTATACCAAAGCGTGGACCGATAAATATATTTGTTTGATCCTCTGAAAATACAAAATACAACTAATTCGATGGTCATATGGGACTAATACGTTCAAAATACCTAGAAAAAGCGACGCGTCACGCGTCAATTTGTATAGGGGATATACCAAAACGTGGATCTATATAGCCCGTTTTCAACACCATCAAATCTACGGACCTACTATAGATTTTTCCAAAATGTTATCCACCTACTTCGATCCGTTCGGACGCTAGGGTGATTTCCCCAGACGGACAGAGGTACAGACGGACGGACGTGCCTATATCGATGTAGAATTGTATGCTAACCAAGAATATATATACGTTATAGGGTCGAAAATGATTATTTCGAAGAGTTACAAACGGAATGACAAACTTAATATACCCTCCGTAGTATGGTGGAGTGATAAAAACAGACAACACAACTTCATTGGTTTTTAGTCCAAAGCTTTGTACCACAACTAAATTTTATGATACTGAACGAGTTATTCCCATACGGTGTTCGTCCAAGCAGAAGTAACGATTTAGTTATGATTGCAGTGTGATCAGGATCGGTAGTTTTTTATTTATTACTGGACGTCAAACGTGTCCAACATAGTACCACATTATAGAGGTTTCAAGTAGAGAGGATTTCAAGGCGGACACGCTAAACATTGCAGCACTGTGGTAACAGGATCCAGTAGTGAAGTTCTCAATCCAGCGACGGCCCGTTCTATGTACACACAGGATTGACCCGAGGAAACAACATGTCCAATTTGGAGTCGATCGAACAATGTCCGTCCGTCTGTCTGTCTGGCTGGCTGGAGCGCACGATAACTCTGGAGCGGATCAACCGATTCGGTCCAAAATTTGGCTTTCGTAATATTTTGTCCAAACTTAGTTTAAGTTCGAAGATGGGTTATATCGGTCCACTCCTTCCGGTACCTCCCCCACAAAAGTTCGAAAATGTTCGGAAAATGTGTACGTACGATAACTCTTGAAGGAAGCAACCGATTTGGTCCATAATTTGCAACTCGTGAAATGGCTACCAGACTTAGATTAGGTTCTAATATGGACTCAATCAGTCCACTTCTTCGGGTACCTCCCACACAAAATTTCGGATGAGTTCAGTTTAGGACCTGCTCTCGAATCGCTTTGATTTTTGTTTTAGCAACTTGTATTCACTGCCCCCCCCCATACGACGGTACAAGTTTCATCAGGGGCAAGTCCATACTTCCTGAGAAAATAGCCTGAAAGTTGCACAAAACCCCTATGACACCGTGTGAGGCGGTTGGAGCGCACAATGTCGCGAGTTCATATTAACTGTGGCCAAAAATAGAAGGAGTTGTCGTAGGTGCATCACTTTTGGTACACGTACCTATTATTGACTTACAATCTTCAGGACAAAAAATTGGGTTGGTCGGTCCACGTTTTGATATAGCCCCCATAGAACCGTACCTCCCGATTTTCGGTATTTTGAATGTTTTAGACACAATGACCAACCGAAAGTATTCAAATTTTGTGGTTAGTCTTCGGCAGAGGTATCAAACATTCCAACAGAGAATTGTGGGCTTAGGTCCACGTTTTGATATAGCCCCCATACAACGGTACCTCCCGATTATCGGTATTTTGAAGATTTTAGCCTCATTATTACACCGAAATTGCTGAAATTTGGTATTTAGTCTTTGTAGGGGGCATTATAACTACACCTTGAAATTTGTCTGCGTAGGTCCACGCCTTCATATAGACGCCATACGACGGTACCTCCCGATTTTCGGTATTTTGGAGGTTTTAGTCTGATTATCACACCGAAATGGCTGAAAATTGGTATTAAGTCTCCGTTGGGGGACTTATAACCTTCCACCGGAAATATGTCGGTATAGGTCCTCATCTTCCTATAGCCCCCATAGAACCGTACCTACTCATTTTCGGTATTTTGAGTGTTGTGGCCTCAAGATCCACCCGATATGACTGAAATTTGGTGTTTAGTCTTCATATTGTTTGTGAGCATATTGAATATATCAAACTCTTGTCTTTATATATGAGAAATTTCCTTTAAATTTTTTTTTGCCCGATTAGTGGTCAAAAAACGGCAATTTTTTTGTAAAAAATCGAATTTTGATTTTCGCTGTTCACAATTTTTTTAAAAATTGATATTTTTAAAATTCTCTCGTTTTGAAGCAAGATTATTAGATACTTAATAAGCCCACAAAAATATATGATGATCGGTTCATTCGTTTTCGCGCTATAGCCAACACCGCAAAACGATTTCTTAAAAAAGGGGGTATCCTCTCAGTGAGGTGGTCGCTGAAAAAGAGAAATGACACATTCGTCTGCAAACCTCTGCAGTTGGCACCTTTATATATTTGAAGTACTCACTTTTTACTACTCATACAGCAAAAAATATCGATATACACTTTTATACAATTTTTTTCCCTCTCCACTCAATTTAAAATTTGCTTCAGAAAATTAATAAACTTAGTAATACATGTTTGGGTAAATGTGGTTAATATTTACATGCAAACAAAAGTGTAGCCAAGTTTATTACATCCCAAGAGAACTTAGAAGCCATTTCTGCAGCGACCGTTACTTTTAAATTTTAAATAATAAGGCATAATATAATTATATATAGCAAAAACTACTTCACGTATCAGTATCAAAATTCATATTCTTCTTAATTAATATGTTTTCTATCACTCCCCATCAATAAATTTGTTCAACGCAGTATTTAGTTTTTACCATTTTTGGCCACGGTCGTGACACTGTGGAGCGCAAGATAAGTCTCGAACAGATCTGCCGATTGGGTCCAATTTTTTTTTAGTAATATTTTGTTCAAACCAGGGTTTCGGAGTCGAGGTATTTTTGGCTCGACTCCGACTCCGACTCCAGACGAGTTTTTTTCACGACTCCGACTCCGGGTCGACTCCGAGAGTAAATTCCTATACCACTAAAAATGAATAAAATTTGCACAAATTGTTAACTTTTTCCTATATTTTGGCCTATATAGCCTAATATGTTAGTTTTTCCTTACACATTCATTAGAAAGGACATTCGTTCGAATACATTCGAACATATCAATATTGTTTCTGCCGAATCTTACATTGAAAAATAGCAAAGTTAGAACTTTTTTCCGGTTTTCCTTTTTTGCACGAGTATATTCTGGACGGAATTCTTCCGCGTGAGAAAATCGATAAGCTTTCAAAATATGTGAAAATGAAGGAGCAATATAAATCATAAGGACTTCATGCAATAAAAATTATAAGCAATTCGTGACCATGTTTCAAACTGGATGTAAGCCAACATTTTAGTGTTCTTAGCCTCAAAAGGAGAACCCCAGTTGTAAAGCTCAATAAAAGTCATTTTTCATGATTTTTTCCGAGAAAACTACGTAACTTTTTGGCAGATTTTTTCTTCATCTGGAAGAGAAAGATATTACGAAGTTTTGAGGTCGTTTACGAAATCCTGTTTTTATTAAAGCTTTGTGCGGTGCCAAATCTAGCTCGATAACAAATAAAGCAATTGTCACATTTTTTGTGGGAGATTTTGAGAAAAGCACAGTTTATATGCTGCATACAAAATAAAATAAATTGTTCCCATCCAACGCTCACACTAAGACAATATTGTTCCGATCGACTTAAAAATTTGACCACCTATTCTATGATATTTATACATTCTACTTTTCTCTGAAATTTATAAGTAGGGATCAACCCTTAAACTAAAATGCAGCGCTCACATTTTGAACTTGGTGTGGAGTTCATAATTTTATTGAAATATTTGAGATATAGTGTGTATTCTACCCAGCACTTAGGCAGATGGATGTTTTCTGAAACTGAAAATTTAGCACACGATGACATTTCGTGCATGAAAATATACTACAAAAATGTTGCTAGGAAAATTTTATGTAGGGTCGGTCCACTAGGACAAGAAATCGATATTACCATGTTCTCAATGTCCTTTATCACTTTTACCCGATCCTTTCTCATGAAAACTCCATGATTATGTATTTCATTGAATGTCGTATATGATTGTGTAGAAAACTGGGATACACGTGAACTATATCTGTTCCTGGCGGACAGATCCGGTTATTTAAATGTCTACATCTAAAGCCCTCATCGAGTATATAATGAATCCTAGAAGAAAGATTCGTCGTTTGTCAGACTTCTGAGTTATGGCGGGATGAATCTGTCGTTAACCAACAACGAATTTATGATGCCCTAATTCAGTAGCGTAACCATCCGAATTTCATATATAGTTAATATATTATGCAAAATTTACCGAAGTACATAAACATACGTTTTTTGAGAAAGTAACGGTAAAGGACAATGAAAACGTGACAGTATCGATTTCATGGATATGGGAAACCTACATATAATTTTCGGGGAACATTTTGTAGAAAATTTCATTTTGTTTTACTTTTTGAGTTCAAGAACAAAAAGGACATGGAAGGAACTGAGCTAGAAGGACAGCATATTCGACAGAAAGGTTCCTTATTATATTTAACTGAAAACATGTCATCCAAAAATGATGAAACAATATCTCCAAACAGAGATATAAAGCTATTTTCTCAATGATTGATGGGGGTCAATGAAAAAATTCATCATGTCACAACTCGGAAATTTCAGCTATGGGATCATTTGGGGTTCTCAATTGGGGCTTTCATTCCGAAAAGGAATTTTCCACCCCTAGATCTTGAATTCCATTTTGTGTCACAGGGTATTCAGTAAGATTTCCCATAGAGACCACAATGTCTTTAATAGAAGACAAGGATGACTTCTCATAAAAAACTAGATGAGACTACCAATAGACCTTTGTGAGAAGAGCAGTAAGACTTCTGACGAAAGAGGTTAAAGATCCAATCTTAATTCGATTGTCATAGAACTTTAAAGAATCAATTGGATCAACAAAATAGGAATTAATAGACTACACTTCAGAGGATAGTAACTATCCTGTGAATTGCCCTTAACTTAGTATAATATACCGTTTGCATATATGGTTTCTTATACATTTCTTTTAAAATAAAAAAAAATTATTTATAAAAAAATGTTCTTGTTCCAAATTTAATGTTATATTTCTATAACGTGGAAAAAATTTTGCCCGGAGTCGGAGTCGAGTTATTTTTTTCGACTCAGACTCCGACTCCGACTCCAGCAAAATTGCTCGACTCCGACTCCGACTCCGAAACCCTGGTTCAAACATAGTTTAAGTTCGAAGATAAGCCATATCGGTCCACTCCTTCAGGTACCTCCCCCACAAAATTTCAAAAATGTTCGGAAAAATTGTTCGTACGGTAACTATTGAAGGGAGTGGCCGAATTGGTTCATACTTTACACATCCTAATATATCTACCAGATATAGATCAGGTTCAAATATGGACTATATCTGTCCACTTCATCCAGTACCTCCCAAACAAAATTTCGGATAAGTTCACTTTAAGACCTACTATCGAATCACTTTGATTACGAAGGTAAACGTTTTTTTTTTTAGGGGCAAATCCACACTTCTTGGGCAAACATCCCGAAGGGTGTAAAAACCCCCTATGGCACCATATGTAGTCGCTGGAGATCCACTTCCATAATGGTCAACGTCGATCCATTCCTTTAAGTATATCTTCCGCAAAACTTCTGCTCTTTAATCCTAATCGACATTTTTGTCGTTTCATACGCCCAAAATTTTTAAAACCCTCTAAATACACACGTTTTTTGGGAAAAATTGTTTCAATATACACAGGCTGAGGGTATATTTCTGTCGGCCAAGCCTACTGATACTTTTTTACTTGTTAATTTTGAAATTTTGCTTGTTATTGAGATCATATGTAGCATACGCTTTGGCACCACTACATTGAATTTGAACCATATTCAACGTTCGGAAAAAATCTTCTAGTTTTCATCTTAAGCAAAACCTGATGCACTACTCTAATTATTTTTAATCTCTCTTATTTTTACTTCTCACACTCACTTATTTCTTTGTTTGAAATTAAAACGAACAGTTTCTTCATTAACGTACTTATTTTCATGGCACATGTTTTGCAATGGATTAACATTAATTGTCATATAAAATTACATTTCTTTATTTACGTAGACAATAGATATGTATACATGCATATTTCACAGTTATTTAATGAACTCAATATACTTTTGGTATTAATGCTCTACAAAGAAACGCCCAAGTTTATATAAATAACAAATTGCAACAAATATATAGCTACTTTATTTAACTGCTATTGTTTACTCTATTGTCTCTGGCACCCTATGACGTATAAATGGTGATTAATTGCAAAATTATTCCTTTAACTTAACAATTGCATTTGTTTATTATTTACCTTTGCTGTGGAATATCAATCAAACTTAACTGAAGTGGATTTGTTGCAATAAAAATGTTGTCTTATCGATTCGTTTTCTGTTTTTGCTTTATCGGAGACAATTGTAACTTTGTTAAGTGAGTGTTAAATTAAATACTTGTCAATTGCCGTTGTTTAAATAATCAATTATACTTCATAATAAAATGCATTCGAAATTGATGTGTATTGAATTTCACACCAAATGACACATATAGATAAACGATATTAAGTACCTACTTGGTTAAGAAAGAAGTTTTGAATAAAAACGTGATGAATTTATATTTTACACCATTGCCAGGGACCAGCTATAAGCCTCAAATAGCTTTGCGTTCTTTAATAATAAAATACTACATAAAAGAATCTACCCTAAGTGTGAGCCAAATATGGGGAGAACACAATTCGGTTTCAAAGAAGGCATGGGAACGCGGGAGGCACTACTAAGTATCCAAGTCCTTATTCAAAAATGTAGAGATGTTCAAAAAGATATATTCTTATGTTTCGTCGACTACGAAAAAGCTTTCGATACGGTCAGGCATGAAAAAATGATGGATATCTTGATGGATACCGGAATAACAGAAAAGGAAATAAGATGCATAAAAAACCTTTATTGGCAACAAACTGCAAACATTCAAGTTGATGGAGAACTCACTGACAATATCCCAATATCCAAAGGCGTTAGACAAGGGTGTATCCTATCACCTCTATTATTTAATTTATACTCCAACAAAATATTTCAAGAAGCAGTTGAAAACGAGCAAATTGGCGTAAGGGTGAATTACTCTGAATTAATAAACAATATACGATACGCCGACGACACAACATTAAATGCCACTAGCCTATATGGTCTACAGAAACTGGTTAACTCGCTTACTCAAAAAAGCGAATTGTACGGTCTTAAGATTAACATTAAGAAAACGAAATATATGGTAATAAGTAGAAAAACTTACCAAAACAACACATCATTGAAAATAAAAAGTGACGAAATAGAACGGGTAAGGAGTTTTAAATATCTTGGGGTCCTTATAAATGACCAATGGGATGCCTCGAGAGAGATAAAATGCCGAATAGAAGTAGCTAGGCAATCCTTTTTTAACCATCGCAAAATATTAACAAGTCATGACGTCAACATCACAACAAAAATGCGCTTCATAAAATGCTATGTATGGTCAACTCTACTATATGCTGCCGAGACATGGACAATAAAGTCAATAGACGAACAAAAATTGAACGCATTTGAAATTTGGATTTATCGCAGAACACTGAAAATTCCTTGGACTGACCGAGTATCAAATGAAGAAGTCCTGAGAAGAATGAACACTAAACGACAACTTCTTGATATCATAAAAAGTAGGAAGATATCCTATATGGGACACATAATGAGAAACGAAAAGTATTCTGTCATCCAGAGCATAATAAAATGTCAAATTGAGGGAAAAAGGCCAAGTGGAAGAAGAGAAATATCCTGGATAAAAAACATTTTGGAGTGGACAAATCAACCAAATGAAAGAAGCCTTATCAACGCTGCGAGGAATAGAGAGATCACCATTGCTGAATAATTTACCACAACATATTCATAAACATATATCTATATATACAGCTAAAAAATAATTAATTTGTTATTGTATGATCGCCAAAATCCGAATACGGATCGGCAAATAAAGAAGAAGAAGAATAATAAACTCATTTTATTTACGCTGAAATATTTTGCAATAGCTATTGCAAATAAAACTTGAAAATGAAATCTAATCCATGGTATTTTCATCGCATATTAAAACTGATTCAAAACACATTTCATAGTAAGCATTTTAATTTAGTGCAATGAACAAAAGCTAAAGACGCGCTAAGGAATCAAATTGCAACCCAATTACATACCTTCTTGTAAAAAAATCATGGGTAATTCATGCAAAAAAAGATGCTGTGCAGGGACATTTGCAGTGGTAATTAAACTAATTTTTTCTAAGCAAATCATTTGTGTATTACTAGTCACTTGATCTAAAAACTCTTAATAAACTGTCATTCTCAAAAGTTTTCCAACAAACACACTTTATTGCCCATCATTGCATTTCGTATTAAATTCTCTTCACAATTGAATTAACTATAGACAATGTCATATTTTCAACAATATCACAGTTACAACAATAACAAAAAATATGAAGAAAAACTTTTTAAAAATTATTACAGTGCGCATTTGAAGTTGGAGTCGATGGCGGTCAATGTTCGTGTACGAGTACATGAACTGTTTGACTTTTTTGACTTTACACAAGAAGAGCCGTATCGAACTCCAAAGTTCAACAGCGACCAACCGTAGCATTCCGACATAAATGACATAAAAATATACTTAATTATCATCGACGGCGTAACTGTGGCATGTTGTATTGTTTTCTTTTTTAATTAAAATGGTTGCCTATCTACCACCAAACACAATTATCTGTACAGAAGTTCAATCAATTGAAGTTGATTGGTGGAGGCGGCCAATTACAAGTATTTTAAAGTTTTTTATTTTTCAAGCCCACAGGCATTTTACAATGTAATGTAGCTTTTATTTACTTTTTCTGAAGAATTGTTATCAATTTATTTTTGTGGGTGTAATAATTTCCCTGGAGAATTGTTATTTCAAGTTGAATGACCTATTCTTCTGAGATATGAAGAATATATTTTCTAGAGATAAATATTGTAAGTGTGCAATCAGTCATTGATAGAAGCTTGTATTAGGTAGAAAGTGTGCTGCAATACGTATTGCCTTTTGTTGTTACCTTATATCTTCAGAGATCCTCATTTATAAAAAAGGCTTTTGCGTTTTCGCACTTTCGCACGCATCTTTTGTGAACTCTGAGCTGTGGTAGTAATCGTATTTTTATACCCTCAGCATTTATGCTAACGAGGCACTTTCATACGGGCAAAATGTGCCTCATCGAAATAATGGTTTTAGTATGTTTGGACGAAGTGTGTTTCAGACAATTTGAAGTTGATTTAGCCATGTCCGTTCGTCTGTCTGTCTGACTGGAGCGCACGATAACTCTCGAACGGATCAACCGATTCGGTCCACAATTTGGCTTTCGTAATATTTTGTCCAAACTTAGTTTAAGTTCGAAGATGGATTGCATTGGTCCACTCTTTCCAGTACCTCCTCCACAAAAGTTCCGAAATGTTCAGTTTAGGACCTGCTCACGAATCGCTTTGATTTTTGTTGTAGCAACTTGTATTCACTGTCCCCCATACGACGCTATAAGTTTTATCAGGCGCAAGTCCATACTTCTTGAGAAAATAGCCTGAAAGGTACAAAAAACCCTATGACACCGTGTGTAGTGGTTGGAACCCAAGATAACTTTCGAACGGATCTACCGATTCGGTATAAAATGTGGCCTTCGTTATATTTTGTGCAAACTTAGTTTAAGTTTGAAGATAAGCCATACCGTTTCCATCTTCAGGTACCTGCCCCACAAAATCTCAAAAATGTACGGAAAAATTGTGCGCACGATAACTCTTGATTGGAGTGACCGATTTGGTCCATACTTTACACATCCTAATATATCTACCAGATATAGATCAGGTTCGAGTATGGAATATATTTGTCCACTCCTTCGGGTACCTCCCACACAAAATTTTGGATAAATTCACTTTAAGACCTGCTCTCGAATCACTTTGTTTTTTGTTGAAGCAACTTGCATTCGCTGCCTCAATGACGACAGTAAAAGTTTTTTCAGGGGTAAGTCCATACTCCTTGAGAAAACAGCCCGAAAGTTGTAAAAAACCCCCATGTCACCATATGTAGTGGCTGGACTGCTCGAACCGAATACTGCGTTCGTCCACACTTTGGATATTATAGTATTTCTTCGAATATTAGATGAAACTCGAAGGTGGTGCTTATAGGTTCACTCCTTCCGATACCTCCCCCACAAAAGTTCGAAAATATACGCTAAAATGGTACGCGCGATTTCTCATAGACGTAGCAAACCGATTTGGTCCAAACTTTGGATCTATACAAACTATCGAAACTTAGTTTATGTTCAAATTTGGGCCATATCTGTCCAACATTTTTGTGTGGTTAAGGGTCTGTTCGAGGATCCTTTGGACATTTTTACCGAAGGTTTTCCTAGTGGACCTGTTTACAGCGATTAAAAAAGTATTTCAATCCACACAGGTTGAGGATATATCTCTGTCGGCAAAGCAGACTGATAATTTTTTACTTGTTTATTGTGTCTTATCTACGAAATAATTATATAGCTTTAAATAAGACCACAAGGAGCACCTTCATTGCAAGTCCGGAGAGCATTTAAACCCTACTTACGCTGGTAACTCGGCCACACCACAACGCACCGACGTATTATGAAGGGGCCGAATTAGTAATTTTTAGACAGTTTTTTGTATATTTTACTTGCAAATGTTCAAATTTTAACTGCGTGTTGCTGCTTGTATTTTTAGCGGGTTCATAATCACTCATTCTTATGGCATAGTCTAGCCAACGCAATCGTTGCAACTCGATACGTTCATACTGATGTCATTGTTTTGGCGATACAGCTCGTGGTTCATAAGACGTCGACATCCACCGTCAACGTGGTTTGGCCCATAGATCTTTCGAAGAACCTTTGGAACCATACATTAGCACGGGTAGTATGGGTGTTTTGTAAAGAGATATTTTTGTTTGACGAGATGTGGCTTTATTCTTAAGATGCTTACTTAACCCAAAGTAGCATAGGTTGGCCAACACTCTTCTTAGATGACGAGGTAGACGAAGTCGTTTACTACCTCAAATAGCATCATGCGCAGTTGGTGAGAGATATGTGGGCGTATTACTCGTAGATACCATCAATTTGGTTTTATGGTCATTTACTGCCAGATTCTCTTTTTAGCAGATTCTCTTTTTAGCAGATTCTCCTTCAAACTTCTTAAAGGTATAAGTGACTTCTTTTACTGATCAACCCACGATGTCTATATCGTCAGCATGAACAAGTAACATGTTGCTATTGGTGTAGATTGTACCGTTTCCTTTGACGTTGTCATCTCGTATAACCTTTTCCAGTGCGATGTTGAAGAGATCACACGAAAAGCTGTCTCCTTGTCTGAAACCTCCTGTTCGGAGAGGTTCATTCCTATTTTAACACGAAATACTGTATCCTTGCCTGAAACCTCTTTTGGTACAAAACTGTTCGGAGACGTTCCATCCTATTTTAACTTTAATTGTCAGTTAAAGGCATTTTACAAAGCTAAATGAGCTTTGCGGGTATAACAAATTTAGACATGGTTTGTAGGGTATTCGAACGTAAGGAACTATCGAATGGTACTCTATAATTAAAAAAAAGATGGTAAGTGTCAATCTGCAGCTCTTGGGTCTTTTCTAGGATTTGCCGCAGGGTAAATATCTGGTCAGTGGTGAATTTGCCAGGTCTAAAGCCGCATTTAGTCGTCCGCACAATATCCCTGACACTATCTTATAACCTATAAGGATTAGACTTATGCCACTATAATTAGACCGCACAGTCTTTTCTCCTTCCTTGTGGGCGGGACACAGGATGCTCCTGTCAGATTGTTATAACTAGCTGAAGCATACCCCTTATAAGTATGTCGCCTCTGGGTTTGAAGAGCTAGGCTGGTAATCCATCAGTGTCTGCTGCCTGATTATTCTTCAGCCGGTTTATTGCGTTCTTTACCTTATCTTGGCCGGGCGGTATACATTCAACACCATCTTCTGGGATTGGATCTGTGGTATCTTCGTCGTCGTCGCTAGCATTGGATACCAACCGTTTGGAAAAATGCCCTTCCATATTATCAAATTATCTTGCTGGTCTCTTCAGCAGCATGAGTCTGTACTATAGCCATCAGTTTGATGTTTCACTCTTTGGTAGAATTTTCGGACTCCATTCTGGACTCCTGCTTTTCCATTTCTTTCTTTTTCCTGCTGAAAATACATTTCTCGTGCGCTACGTGTTGCTACTGATTGTAGAATAGCCATATATGCTGCATTTTGTTATCTTTGGTAGCAGCACTATACTCCTGGTCATTTCATGGGTTCAATTGTAGAGGTATCTGGTATCCAAACTTTCTATAAAGATCTAACCGGAACATTTTGAAATAAATACTAACAAGTAAGAAAGTATCAGTCAGCTGAGCCGACAGAGATATACCCTCAGCCACGTACCTGAAGAAAAAAGTTAACACAATACTTCTGTAGGTTTTTTAGCTGTTGGGAAAATTTTCCAGGATGGAAAGGGCCGGAAAAAACTACATGTTGCAACAAAATTCAGAATGATCCAAGACGAGTGCATTTTTCCAAACTTTGGGTAGGGTGTACCCATAGGAGTGATCCGATGTAGTACACATTCGGACCTAATACAAATCTGTTGGAAATATTTTTTTCTTTATTAGTCTATGGATATTTTCCTTACAGACTATATAATTAAATATGTTGTACTTAATTTTCTGAATTTAAATATATTACAATTTTAATTTTCAATTTACAAAGTTTGAGCTAAATCGATTTCTCTCTTAAAGGGTTATTTTACACATTAGCCAGTTTAGGTGGTGCCGGTAGGATTTTCTGGACCTTTTTGGGTCATTATCTCAGGAAGTATGGACTTTCCCACGAAAAAAAATTACAACGTCGTAACAGGGGCCGCAAGTGCAACCTGCTGTGTCACAAATTAATAAGATCAGAAAGGAGTTGTTAAACTATACTTTTTCCAAATTTTGTGTGGGAGGTACTCAAATGAGTGGACCGATAAAGTCCACATTAGAACTCGATCTATGCCTGAAAGTAATATTACCAATAGCAAAGTTTGGCTCAATTCGGTTATTCCCTCCTAGAGTTATCATGCCCACAATCTTGGCGAACAATTTTGAACCTTTGTGGGGGAGGTACCGGAAGGAGTGGACCGATATGGCCTATCTTCGAATTTAAACTAAGTTTGGACAAAATATTGAAAGACCCAAAATTATAACCAAATATGTTGATCCGTTCGGGCACTCCAACTACGACACATGGTATTATATGGGTTGTTTGCTGTTTTCGTGCTGATTTCTGAGGATATATGGACTTGCTCCTGAAAAAAATTATATCGTCGTAATGGGGGTAGTAAATACATGTGGCTGCAACAAAAATCAAAGCGATTCGAGAGCAGGCCTTAAACTGCACTTAAGCAAAATTTTGTGTGGGAGGTACCCGAAAGAGTGAACCAATAGGGTCCATATTGGAACCTCATCTATGTCTGGTAGAAATGTCACGATGTGCAAAGTATGGACTAATTCGGTTACTCCCTTCAAGAGTTATCGTGCGGACAATTTTTCCGAACATTTTTGAACTTTTGTGGGGGAGGTACCTGAAGGAGTGGACCGACATGGCCCATCTTCGAACTTAAATCAAATCTGGACAAAATATTTCGATACCCAAAATTTGAACCGAATCGATTGATCCGTTCGAGAGTTATCGTGCGCACCAGCCAGCCAGACAGACAGACGGACAGACAGACAGACAGACGGACGGACATTGCTAGATCGACTCAAAATTGTCTGAAACGGATATCGTACAAACATACTTGGGGTCTAAAACCATTATTTCGATGAGGCACATTTTTGGCCGTATCAAAGTGTAAATACCCTCTTTAGCCTAAAGGCTGAGGGTATAAAAAAACTCAATATTGCATTAATTCAACAGTTTCCTTTTTTTGGGCATGTGGGTTAGCCTGTTTTGGCGCTGACTGCCTCACTTGTTATTGCTATTATATTATTTGTGCACCTAGTACCTATGTTAACGTACTGGTTATTCAAACGTTGGTTCTGAATCATCGTACAGAAATATTTCGATTAACATTTACGGAAGAGTTTTTCAAATGTAACACGGTGCTTTTGAACCAATATTAAATGGAAGGTGCTTACACCTGGGAAGTTTTTGCGGATTCTGAAACTACAATGTTCATAGATGAGAAAAATCAAAAAACAAAAAAAAAAAAAAAAATCACTGGAGGGCTTTTTAAATAAATCGCGATTCAAGTTGATATTTTTAAGAGTTTTTTGGGTTTTCACGATTTTGCTTGAAAACCACAAGTGCTATCGAAATGAAACTGAAGAAAATTTAATAGCTGTGAAAATTCTCTACAAGATTCTCTTTCGTTATTTTTTGAAGGTTGTACAATTTTTGAGATATGTAAGTATATGTTGGGAAATTGCAGGCATTGTTTTACAAGAAGACGATACAGTCAATGCATTGCCCCAATTTGAACTTCTATATATCAATAACGGTAAAACCTACGAAAATATCATAAAGGGCAATCTTGTAGAGAATTTTCATAGCTAAAACATTTTCTTTAGTTTCATTTCGATAGCACTAGTGGTTTCCAAGCAAAATGGTGAAAACCTAAAAAACTTCTAAAAATGTCAACTTGAATCGCGATTTATTTAAAATGCGCTCCGGCGATTTTTTTTTTTTGTTTTTTGATTTTTGTAGTTTTAGAATCCGCAAAAACTTCCCAGGTGTAAGCACCTTCCATTTCAAATTGCTTCAAGAGCACCGTGGTAATTGTACTCTTTCACTTCTATAGTAACGATTGCAGGTTATTCCCTTATCAAGCCGTTTGTTAATTTAGAGACAACAACAAATATCACATTAACCTCATTTTACATGACAGACGTATCCATCCACCTGTTCGTTTGAATGGTATTTCATATTTAAATTTAAAATCTTGATATCACTCATTTCTTTGTTCTTTCTTTGTTATAACAGTTTTTATTGCGGGTAGGTTTTCAACACCCTCTTAAATTTATTTTATACCCTTTTTATTAGAAAGAATACATACATATTTCAAATAAAATATTATTGTCTTGCTGTAACAACGCCCCAAATATTTATTCATTTTTGTGTGTTTGACCCTATTATCGTATTGTGTGCATTAGAACGACAACGATGTTCTATTTTAGTTGTATTTTATGTGTCAGAGAAATATTTACATTTATTTGCCTTAGTTGTTTGCGTAACTGATCTGGTGGGGCTATGACGACATTTCAGTTATATGCAGTGCACAGAACATTGCAGAGCTGGCGTCTGGTTTTCCAATTCCCTGTTGCACTGGTGCCAATGAAAGTGGAGCATTATTTAATTGTTATTAAAATGATAATCTCAGTTGTTAATGGCTTTGGTTCATTCTGGTGGTTGGGGTCGTCGTTGGTTTTATTATTGGGAATTGTGTGGTTTGAAGAGAACCCTCCTCTAAATGTCCCAAATACATGCAGCAACATACCTTGCACGCATACAAACATTTCGAAACACTCCGGTCTTTCTTTTGTTTGGTCTTTATTATTAAAATCTAAATATTTAAATTTTTATAAAAGAATTCAATTAAATTTTTGATTTCAATTCCATTGTCCATTGTCACTGGTCTTTGTTTGAATGAAAAGCATGTACACAAAACAAAAGAAATAAAATGAAAAAGTAATTATAATGCATCAGTTGGAGACAATCATCATTGGATCTCCAATTGCTTGAAGCATTGCAAATGAAATGTTGCTGAAACTGAGAAAAAACCCAATAACCATATCCAGGTTGAATGGCTTCCCCAGTATTTTTGGTAACCATATGAGAAGTTAATCGATCAAGTAATAACAAAAGAAAGAAGGAAATGTGTAATACATACTACCTGTATGTATTTAAGTTGCATGCTGCAGGCTAAGAGTAGTGTAAACAGTCCATAGACATTGTCGTCATCATATTACCTTTGTTGTTGAGTATTTTTAATTAAATCATTAAAGTTCATGTCTACCATGTTATTTGTACAATTTCGTAAAATTTGTTTTTTCTCTCTTCCTGTTCTGTTGTGTGTTTTGGTTTCCCACAAGCCTGCTTGTGTTTGTTTGACTTTTTTCTTTTGTGTATATTTTAAAAAAGATTTACGAATATTACAAAACAATAGGCTTATTATCAGAACCAATATAACATAGGTTTTACTTTATACGTGAGTGTGTGTGAATGTACTTTGCATCCATTACTTGCAAAAATGTATGAAAGTACCCATTACAACAGCAGTTTCAATCCTTTCTGGTATTATCTTCTTTATTTGTACTGCAAATTCATAAGGGGTTATCAAATAAGTGTAATTTTATAACTTCTTTTATTCAAGTCATTAATGAAATTTCTTCCTTTTTTCTTTCAGGTATTTAAATTACTCTAGTCAATAATGAATCTTCCATACGTAAGTTGCAAATAAAATCAAAATTATAAAAGCAAAGAACTCCTTAGTTCAATTGGGACGTATTTTTCCTAAAGAACAAAACTCCTCAGTTTATTGAGGACACTTTTATCTATGGAAAATTTTTGGCCAGGCCGAACTTTTAATAGCCTCCACCATAAAATATTCTTAACAAAACCGAAAACGGAGATATATTCTGACCACTCATACCTAAATAAGTTAAAAAATGCATATAAAAATGTCTTTAATCGGTCGGCAACTTTATATGGGGCGATATCAAACTGCGGAGCTACAATGAACATTTTTGGTGGAGAAGTTTTGTGATCACTCGGAACCTCAAATGTGGAATTACAGATAGTTCGCTTTAAAATTGCAGCTAAAATCCTCAAAATGACGAAAATCTGGAGTTACCGTTATATGGGGGCTATACTAAAACATTGACCTATGGTGACAGATTTTGCTGGAGATGTTTTGTGATCACTAGGAACCTTATCTGTCAAATTACAGATAGTTCGGTTAAAATTTGTAGCTAAAATCCTCAAAATACCGAAAATCGGGAGTTACAGTTATATGGGTGCTATACCAAAACATTGACCTTCGTTGACAGTTTTTGGTGGAGCTGCTTTGTGACCACCGGGAACCTCAAACGTAAAATTACGGGAAGTTCCGTCAAAAAATATAGCTAAAATCCTTAAAATGCCAAAATCGGGAGATACCGTTATATAGGGGCTATACCAAAACATGGACCTATGTTGACAATATTTGGTAGAGTAGTTTTGCGACCACTGGGAACCCTAAGCGTAAAATTACTTTTATCTAGTCATGTCAAAAAATGTAGCCAAAATCCCCAAAATAACGATAACCGACGGACATGGATATATCGACTCCTGATCAATGCGTTACAATCGGAAAACAAACTTAATATACCCTCCATAATATGGTGGAGGGTATACAAAAATCAGCAGTTAAAAAATCCACTTTTCTCTATAGAAAAAATCCTCATTTGACTGAAGACGTTTTTTCTATATAAAAACAATTCCTCAATCCACTAAGGACACTTTTTTTCTAAAGAACAAAAATCCACAGTCACAGACGACATTTTTTCTATAGAAAAAAATCCGCAGTTCACAGAGTAAACTTATTTCTATAGAAGAATCCTCAGTTGACTTTTTTCTATAGAACAACAATTCCTCCACACGTTTTTTATAGAAGAAATTACTCATTTCACTGAAGACACTTTTTTCTATAGAAAAAAATTCCTCAGTTCACTGAGGACACTTTTTTATAGAAAAAATTCCTCAGTTCACTGAGGCCACTTTTTTATAGAAAAAATTCCTCAGTTCACTGAGGTCACTTTTTTCTATAGAAAACTATTCCTCAGTTAATTAAGAACATTTTTTTTTCTATAGAAAGAGTTTCCTCTGTTCACTGCCTTTTTTCCAAAGAAGAATATTTCTCAGTTTACTGAGGACACTTTTTTCTATAGAAAGAATTTCGTCAGTTCACTGATGACACTTTTTTATATAAAAAAATCCTCATTCACTGAGGCCAATTTTTTTTCCAAAGAGAAATATTTCTCAGTTTACTGAGGACAATTTTTTTTTTGGAAAAAATTACTCATATCACTAAAGACACTTTTTTCTATAGCAAAAAAATTAATCAGTTTACTGAGAACACTTTTTTCTATAGAAAAATATTCCTCAGTTCACTGAGGACACTTTTTTCTAAAGAAAGAATTTCCTCAGTTCACTGAGGGCATTTTTTTTCCAAAGAAAAATATTTCTCAGTTTACTGAGGACACTTTTTTCTATAGAAAAAATTACTCATTTCACTGAAGACATTTTTCTATAGAAAAAAATCCTCAGTTCAATGAGGACAATTTTTTCCAAGAAAAATATTTCTCAGTTAACTGAGGACACCTTTTTCTATAGAAAGAATTTCCTCAGTTCACTGAGGACAATTTTTTTCCAAAGAAAAATATTTCTCAGTTTACTGAGGACACTTTTTTCTATAGAAAAAATACTCATTTTACTGAAGACACTTTTTTCTATAGAAAAAAATTCCTCAGTTCATTGAGGACAATTTTTTCTATAGAAAGAATTTCCTCAGTTCACCGACGACAATTTTTTTCCAAAGAAAAATATTTCTCAGTTTACTGAGGACGCATTTTTCTATAGAAAAATTACTCATTTCACTGAAGACATTTTTCTATAGAAAAAAATCCTCTGTTCAATGAGGACAATTTTTTCCAAGAAAAATATTTCTCAGTTTACTGAGGACAATTTTTTCTATAGAAAAAAATACTCATTTTACTGAAGACACGTTTTTCTATAGAAAAAAATTCCTCAGTTCACTGAGGACAATTTTTTCTATAGAAAGAATTTCCTCAGTTCACTGACGGCAATTTTTTTTCCAAATAAACATATTTCTCAGTTTACTGAGGACGCATTTTTCTATAGAAAAATTACTCATTTCACTGAAGACACATTTTTCTATAGAAAAAATTCCTCATTTCACTGAAGACACTTTTTTCTATAGAAAAAATTCATCAGTTCACTGAGGATACTTTTTTTTATAGAATAATATTCGTCAGTTCACTGATGACACTTTTTTATATATAAAAAAAATCCATAGTTCACTGAGGACACCTTTTTCTATAGAAAAAATGCCTCAGTCCACAGAGGACACTTTTTTCTATAGAAAAAATGCCTCAGTCCACAGAGGACACTTTTTTCTTCAGAAAAAATGCCTCAGTTCACTGAGGACACTTTTTTTCAAAGAAAAAAATTCCTCAATTCACTGAGGACACTTTTCCTATAGAAAAAAAAATCCTCAATTCACTGTGGACACTTTTTTTTCTGTAGAAAAATTATCAGTTCACTAAGGACAATTTTTCTCTGTAGAAAAAAATCCACAGTTTACTGAGAACATTACTTACTTACTTACTTAGCTGGCCCATTACAGAACATTTGTTCTATAGGCCGAACTAAGAAGAGATCTCCATTCCTCTCTATTTGTTGCTTTGCACTCTGGAATACCGCGCCTTGTCATCTCATCATCCACTTGTTTGCGCCATCTATTCCTTGGCCTGCCAATTCTGCGTGCACCGCCATGTGGCATGTATTCATACGCCTTTTTAGCGGGTTCATCATCGCTCATTCTTATGATATGGCCTAGCCAACGCAATCGCTGCATCTCGATACGTTTAACAATATTGATGTCGTTGTATAGCAGATACAGCTCGTGGTTCATGCGACGTCGATATTCACCGTCAACGCAGATTGGTCCGTAGATCTTTCGAAGAATTTTTCTCTCAAACACACCAAGCACTGCCATGTTTGCTTGCGCAAGTACCCAGGCTTCGGAGCCATACATCAGCACGGGTAGTATCAGTGTTTTGTAGAGCGTTATTTTTGTTTGACGAGATTTGGCTTTGTTTTTAAACTGCTTACTTAATCCAAAGTAGCATCTGTTGGCCAATACAATTCTTCTTTTTATTTCACAACTGATGTCGTTTGTTGTGTTGACGGAGGTGCCGAGGTAGACGAAGTCTTTTACTACCTCAATATTATAGGAACCAACTTCCACAGTCGGTCCGAGCTCAATGGACGCATTGCGCGTCGACACCATCAACTTGGTCTTCTCACCGTTTACCGTCAGACCCACTTTAGCAGATTCTCCTTCGACCTTTATAAAGGTATCAGTTACTTCTTTTACTGATCGACCCATGATGTCTATATCATCAGCATAAGCAAGTAACATGTGACTATTGGTGTAGATTGTGCCACTTCTTTTGACGTTTGCCTCTCGTATAACCTTTTCTAGCAGGATGTTGAAGAGGTCACACGAAAGGCTGTCTCCTTGTCTGAAACCTCTTTTGGTACCAAACTCTTCGGAGAGGTTCTTTCCTATTTTAACTGAGGACCTCGTGTCAGTTAAAGTCATTTTACAAAGTCGGATGAGCTTTGCGGGAATACCAAATTCAGACATGGCTTGGAATACCTTTGAGCGCAGCGGACTGTCGAAGGCTGCTTTATAATCGACAAAAAGGTGGTAGGTGTCGATCTGCATCTCTTGGGTCTTCTCCAGGATTTGCCGCAGGGTAAATATCTGGTCAATGGTGGACTTGCCAGGTCTAAAGCCGCATTGGTATGGTCCAATAATCTCGTTGACCATTGGCTTTAGTCGTTCGCACAATATCCCTGACACGATCTTGTAGGCAATAGGGAGTAGACTTATATATATATATATATATACCTATAGTTAGAGCATACAGTCTTATCTCCCTTCTTGTGGACGGGGCACAGGATACTCAGGTTCCAATCGTCGGGTACTCGTTCTTCCTGCCAGATGGTGCTAACTAGCTGATGAATACACCTTATCAGCGTGTCGCCTCCGGTTTTGAACAGCTCGGTAAGCCATCGGCCCCTGCTGCCTTATTATTCTTCAGCCGATTTATTGCTGTCTTTACCTCATCTTGGCTGGGCGGTATACATTCAATACCATCTTCTGGGATTGGGACTGTGGTATCTTCGTCGTCTTCGCTGCTATTGGATACCAACAGATTTGAAAAAATTTTCCTGCGGAAAAGACGTTTCTCCTCTCTCCTTTTCTCCCTGTATCTCTCTCGTGCGCTACGCGTTGCTACGGATTGTAAAGTAGCCTTATATGCCGCATTTTTCTCTTCTGTGGCAGCACGACACTCCTCATCATACCATGGATTCCTTGGTGGAGGTCTCTGGTATCCAAGTATGGATTTTGCGGCTGTTTGCATGGAGTGGGCAATGCTTTGCCATTGCGCTGATATGTTATCGGGATGAGGAGGGCTTTGATTAAGCAATTGGGCTAGTTGAGTGGAATATGCTGTGGCTATCTGTTGTGATTGCAGCTTACCGATGTCTAACTTTCGTGTTGTGTCTGTTCGTACTTTGTTTGCTACGTTTAAGCGGGTGCGTACCTTTGCTGCAACAAGGTAGTGGTCCGAATCAATGTTTGCGCCTCGGAACGATCGTACATCCAACACGCTCGATGAATGTCTTCCATCTATCACAACATGATCAATTTGGTTTCTTGTTTTCTGATCTGGAGACAGCCAGGTGCCCTTATGAATATCGAGATGATTAAATCTGGTACTGCTAACTACCATGTTTTTTGCAGCTGCAAAGTCTATCAGTCTCATACCATTGTCAGATGTTTCACTGTGGAGACTGAATTTCCCGACTGTTGGGCCAAAGATATTCTCCTTTCCAATTTTGGCATTAAAATCGCCTAGAATGATGGACCGAATCGGCAGATCCGTTCGAGAGTTATCTTGCGCTCCAACCACTACACGCGGTGTCATTGGGTTTTTTGTAACTTTCAGGCTATTTTCTCAGGAAGTATGGACTTGCCCCTAATGAAACATACAGCGTCGTGTAGAGGACAGCGAATACAACTTGCTTTAACAAAAATCAAAGCGATTCGAGACCAGGTCCTAAACTGAACTTTTCCGAAATTTTGTGTGGGAGGTACCCGAAGGAGTGGACCGATTGAGTCCATATTGGAACCTCATCTGATTTTGGTAGAAACTACACGATGCGCAAAGTAAGGACCAAATCGGTTATTCCGTTCAAGAGTTATCGTGCGCACAAGTTTTGCGACAATTTTTGAACATTTGTGGGGGAGGTACCTGAAGGAGTGGACCTATATGGCCCATCTTCGAACTTAAATCGAATCTGGACAAAATATTTCGATACCCAAAATTTGAACCGAATCGATTGGTCCGTTCGAGAGTTATCGTGGGCACCAGCCTGCCAGACAGACGGACGGACATTGCTAGATCTACTCAAAATTGTCTGAAACGGATATCATACAAACACACTTGGGTCTAAAACCATTATTTCGATGAGGCACATGTTTGGTAGTATCAAAGTGTAAATACCCTCTTTAGCCTAAAGGCTGAGGGTATAATAAATACACAACAGAGGCTCAATTCTGTCAAATGATAAAAATTATAAAGGAAATATTTTTCATTTCAGGTCAACAATAACAACAACACAAAAAATCTTCAGTTCATTGACAATATTTTTACACTTTTCTTACTAGAAAAAAAAATCAGCAGTTCACTAAAAAAATCTCGGATCATTGAGTACACTTTTTATACCCTCAGTCTGTAGACTAACAAGGGGATTATTTACACTTTCATACAATCAAAATGTGCCTCATCGAAATAATGGTTTTAGGCATAAAGTATGTTTGGACGAACACCCTTGGAGTCGTTTTAGCCATGCCCATCCATCTGTCTTTCCAGCTGGAGCTCAGGATAAAATTGGGTTGTCGTAATATTTTGTCCAAGCTAAGTTTAAGTTACGTTAAGCACAAAAGTTCAAAATTCTCGCTAAAATGGTGTGCACGATAACTCTCGAAGGTAGTAACCTATTTGGTCCATACTGTGCACTTCGTAATATTTCTACCAGATATATGTATGTATATAGTTCAGATTCAAATATGGAAAATTTCGGTCCACACCGTCGCATACCTCCCAGACTAAATTTCGGAAAGCGCATTGATCCTTTTTCCAACAATCCAATTACGACGGTACAAGTATTTTCAGGTACACGTCCTTACATCCCGAGAAAATAGTGCGAATGATGTAAAAAGCCATACGGCCACCATGTGTGCGCTAAAATTGTGTGCACGTTGACGCTCGAAGGCGACAGAAACCGATTTGGTCCGTACTTTGCACACCGTAAAATGTCTACCAGACGTAGATGAAGTTGAAATATGGACTAGGTCGGTCTACTCCTTTCGGCACCTCACACACAAAATTTGGGAAAAGTGCAATGTAAGGCCTGCTCTCGAATCGAATTGATTCTTTTTCCAACGACCATTCTTGGCCCAATAGCTCTAAATCCTACGGCGACCAACTAATATTGCTGGTGGGCGTGAAAATAAGAAGGGAAAGAATCTCAAAATAAGATCCACTTTCAAAATGGACTATATTGGTCCATTCCTTCAGGTATCTATACCGCAAAAGTTCAACACTGTTGCCCTTTAATTCAGATACAATTTTTTAGCGAAAGGTATTTTATTCAGAACGTCCACAAAAGTTAAGAGAAATACATAAAAAAGCAAACCCACAAAATTCAGAGAACCACTTTAAATACATAATTCTTGTGAAAAGGATTTCGGTGGTGTAACCGATATTCGATCTTTCTATAGATGTCTCAATTCACACAGGCTGAGGGTATATCTCTGTCGGCAAAGCCGACTGACACTTTTTAACTTGTTTCTGTATAAATCCCCGTAGAAACCCCGTTGTTACAAATAGCACCTATGTTCGTCCATGCAAATGTATAATCATATGTATGTATATGCAAATTTATGTCTATATTTGTTGCTTCTTTGTATATATGTATAGCTGTCTACATTGTAGTTATTATTTTCGAACATTTGAATAGTTAGTCTGAGAATTCCATTTGCTTCGCTTAAGTGCATGCGTATGTATGGATGTTTGTATTTGGTTCATATTCTCAACAACAAAGATCCTTATAAACATCACTTACCATCACCACTACAGGTAACCAAGCAAATATCCTTCATTCCTTTGTCATATTTCCCACTCAATATTTTCATTCCTCTTGTCTTGTTTTTCTTGTTGTTGGGTTTAAAGTTTTACCAACTACCACATGCAGACAATAATAATGCACAACAACAAAAATGGTATATTGCCCGGCAGGATATTGCTTTAAACTCTAAGGACTGAGTCTGAGAAAGGGCAAAAAAAGGGAAACAAAACAAAAAACGTATGGATGGATGTTGTATATTTATTTGCGGTTTTAAGGGATCTTTACTCTTGTTTTTTTTTTGCACAAATATGCAAATTTCTGGAAAATTTGCTTCTGGTTATGTTGTGGTAGAGGTTGTCTTGGTTGCCAGGGTTGAGTTGTGCCATGGTAATGGTTGTGTGGTGTTGATATATTCTATAACTGGGAGTACAAAATCAATAATAAAAATTTTCAAATGCCAACAAAAGCCTCAACTGACATTCTGATATGAAATGTTGAGTGAGAAAATGAAGTAGTTTGAGGTGCTTGGAATTTCATTTATTCATCCATTCAGCTACTTCATCATGCTATTCTTTTTTCTTGTTTTACCTTTCGTTCATACCTTTGGGAAATTTGCCAAATTACAAGCGAATATAAACAAACTGTTTGTTGGGGATTGAAGGTAAGGTAAAGCAAGAAAAAAATTTAAGGTTTAAATTGATTTTGAATTTTTTGTTGCAGCAGATGTTTGTGTGTGTGTGTGTTTGGTATATAAACAATTTCATGAATTTAGGTTTTTCGGTTTAAGAATATTAAATAATTTGTATGCAGTTTGAAATTGAATTCTTTTATAAACACACACACACATTATTGTTAACTTTAATAAGAAAACAAGAAGTTAGCATTTAATTAAATTTTATAGCAATTTATTGCTATTATATTGGTATTTATAGCTGCAATTCATTGTTAAATGTGGTTGGTATATTAGTAAAAATCTTAAAGAATTAAATATTGGATTTGATATTTTTCAAAAATGAAGATAGTATTTAATAAAGATTCTTGGAATTTATTAAAGTGTATGATAGATTAAAAACTAAATAAAATATGGAAAGCCCAATTAGTAAGAACCGTAATGATCCCAAAAGCAAAATATCAACTAATTTTAAATTGCGACGAGACAACAATGGAATTTATAAAGATTTTTTAGTAGCTACCAAAACCGCAATAGGCGTGGATCTCTTAAAGATTTTGGGACCACATAAGGACTACAATAAACGTGAATTTTTAAAGCTTTTTAGGAGCACATAAGCACCACAATAAACGTGGATTTTTTTAAAGATTTTTAGGACCACATAAGGACCACAATAAACGTGTTTTTTTTTAAGATTTGTAGGAGCACATAAGGACAACAATAAACGTGTTTTTTTAAGATTTTTATTAGCAACCAAAGACCACAATAAACGTGGATTTTTTACAGATTTTTATTTGCAACCAAAGACCACAATAAACGTGGTTTTTTAAGATTTTTATTAGCAACCAAAGACCACAATAAACGTGGATTTTTTAAAGATTTTTATTAGGAACCAAAGACCACAATAAACGTGGATTTTTTAAATATTTTTATTAGCAACCAAAGACCACAATAAACGTAGATTTTTTAAAGATTTTTATTAGCAACCAAAGACCACAATAAACGTGGATTTTTTAAAGATTTTTATTAGCAACCAAAGACCACAATAAACGTGGATTTTTTAAAGATTTTTATTTCCAACCAAAGACCACAATAAACATGGATTTTTTAAAGATTTTTATTTGCAACCAAAGACCACAATAAAAGTGGATTTTTTAAAGATTTTTATTTGCAACCAAAGACCACAATAAACATGGATTTTTTAAAGATTTTTATTAGCAACCAAAGACCACAATAAACGTGGATTTTTTTAAGATTTTTATTTGCAACCAAAGACCACAATAGACGTGGATTTTTTAAAGATTTTTATTTGCAACCAAATAAACGTGGATTTTTTAAAGATTTTTATTAGCAACCAAAGACCACAATAAACGTGGATTTTTTAAAGATTTTTATTAGCAACCAAAGACCACAATAAACGCGGATTTTTTAAAGATTTTTATTAGCAACCAAAGACCACAATAAACGTGGATTTTTTTAAAGATTTTTATTAGCAACCAAAGACCACAATAAACGTGGATTTTTTTAAAGATTTTTATTAGCAACCAAAGACCACAATAGACGTGGTTTTTTTTAAAGATTTTTATTAGCAACCATAGACCACAATAAACGTGGATTTTTTAAAGATTTTTATTAGCAACGAAAGACCACAATAAGCGTAGATTTTTTAAACATTTTTATTACCAACCAAAGACCGCAATAAACGTGGATTTTTTAAATATTTTTATTACCAACCAAAGACAACAATAAACGTGGATTTTTTAAGATTATTAGTAACCAAAGACCGCAATAAACGTGGATTTTTAAATATTTTTATTACCAACCAAAGACCACAATAAACGTGGATTTTTTAAATATTTTTATTATTTTTTAAGATTATTAGTAACCAAAGACCACAATAAACGTGGATTTTTAAATATTTTTATTAGCAACCAAAGACCACAATAAAGAGGATTTTTTAAAGATTTTTATTAGCAACCAAAGACCACAATAAACGTGGATTTTTAAAGATTTTTATTAGCAACCAAAGACCACAATAAACGTGGATTTTTTAAAGATTTTTATTAGCAACCAAAGACCACAATAAACGTGGATTTTTTAAAGATTTTTATTAGCAACCAAAGACCACAATAAACGTGAATTTTTTTAAAGATTTTTATAAGCAACCAAAGACCACAATAAACGTGGTTTTTTTAAAGATTTTTATAAGCAACCAAAGACCACAATAAACGTGGATTTTTTAAAGATTTTTATTAGCAACCAAAGACCACAATAAACGTGGATTTTTTAAAGATTTTTATTAGCAACCAAAGACCACAATAAACGTGGATTTTTTAAAGATTTTTATTTCCAACCAAAGACCACAATAAACATGGATTTTTTAAAGATTTTTATTTGCAACCAAAGACCACAATAAACGTGGATTTTTTTAAAGATTTTTATTAGCAACCAAAGACCACAATAAACGTGGATTTTTTTAAAGATTTTTATTAGCAACCAAAGACCACAATAGACGTGGTTTTTTTTAAAGATTTTTATTAGCAACCAAAGACCACAATAAACGTGGATTTTTTTAAAGATTTTTATTAGCAACCAAAGACCACAATAGACGTGGTTTTTTTTAAAGATTTTTATTAGCAACCATAGACCACAATAAACGTGGATTTTTTAAAGATTTTTATTAGCAACGAAAGACCACAATAAGCGTAGATTTTTTAAACATTTTTATTACCAACCAAAGACCGCAATAAACGTGGATTTTTTAAATATTTTTATTACCAACCAAAGACAACAATAAACGTGGATTTTTTAAGATTATTAGTAACCAAAGACCGCAATAAACGTGGATTTTTAAATATTTTTATTACCAACCAAAGACCACAATAAACGTGGATTTTTTAAATATTTTTATTACCAACCAAAGACCACAATAAACATGGATTTTTTAAGATTATTAGTAACCAAAGACCACAATAAACGTGGATTTTTAAATATTTTTATTAGCAACCAAAGACCACAATAAAGAGGATTTTTTAAAGATTTTTATTAGCAACCAAAGACCACAATAAACGTGGATTTTTAAAGATTTTTATTAGCAACCAAAGACCACAATAAACGTGGATTTTTTAAAGATTTTTATTAGCAACCAAAGACCACAATAAACGTGGATTTTTTAAAGATTTTTATTAGCAACCAAAGACCACAATAAACGTGAATTTTTTTAAAGATTTTTATAAGCAACCAAAGACCACAATAAACGTGAATTTTTTTAAAGATTTTTATAAGCAACCAAAGACCACAATAAACGTGGATTTTTTAAAGATTTTTATTAGCAACCAAAGACCACAATAAACGTGGTTTTTTTAAAGATTTTTATAAGCAACCAAAGACCACAATAAACGTGGATTTTTTAAAGATTTTTATTAGCAACCAAAGACCACAATAAACGTGGATTTTTTAAAGATTTTTATTAGCAACCAAAGACCACAATAAACGTGGATTTTTTAAAGATTTTTATTAGCAACCAAAGACCACAATAAACGTGGATTTTTTAAAGATTTTTATTAGCAACCAAAGACCACAATAAACGTGGATTTTTTAAAGATTTTTATTAGCAACCAAAGACCACAATAAACGTGGATTTTTTAAAGATTTTTATTTGCAACCAAAGACCACAATAAACGTGGATTTTTTAAATATTTTTATTAGCAACCAAACACCACAATAAACGTGGATTTTTTAAAGATTTTTATTAGCAACCAAACACCACAATAAACGTGGATTTTTTAAAGATTTTTATTAGCAACCAAAGACCACAATAAACGTGGATTTTTTAAAGATTTTTATTAGCAACCAAAGACCACAATAAACGTGGATTTTTAAAGATTTTTATTAGCAACCAAAGACCACAATAAACGTGGATTTTTTAAATATTTTTATTAGCAACCAAAGACCACAATAAACGTGGATTTTTTCAAGATTTTTATTAGCAACCAAAGACCACAATAAACGTGGATTTTTTAAATATTTTTATTAGCAACCAAAGACCACAATAAACGTGGATTTTTTCAAGATTTTTATTAGCAACCAAAGACCACAATAAACGTGGATTTTTTAAAGATTTTTATTAGCAACCAAAGACCACAATAAACGTGGATTTTTTAAATATTTTTATTAGCAACCAAAGACCACAATAAACTTGGATTTCTTTAAAGATTTTTATTAGCAACCAAAGGCCACAATAAACGTGGATTTTTTAAAGATTTTTATTAGCAACCAAAGACCACAATAAACGTGGATTTTTTAAAGATTTTATTAGCAACCAAACACCACAATAAACGTGGATTTTTTAAAGATTTTTATTAGCAACCAAAGACCACAATAAACGTGGATTTTTTAAAGATTTTTATTAGCAACCAAACACCACAATAAACGTGGATTTTTTAAAGATTTTTATTAGCAACCAAACACCACAATAAACGTGGATTTTTTTAAACATTTTTATTAGCAACCAAAGACCACAATAAACGTGGATTTTTTAAAGATTTTTATTAGCAACCAAAGACCACAATAAACGTGGATTTTTTAAAGATTTTTATTAGCAACCAAAGACCACAATAAACGTGGATTTTTTAAAGATTTTTATTAGCAACCAAAGACCACCATAAACGTGAATTTTTTAACGATTTTTATTAGCAACCAAAAACCACAATAAACGTGGATTTTTCAAATATTTTTATTAGCAACCAAAGACCACAATAAACGTGGATTTTTTAAATATTTTTATTGGCAAGCAAAGACCACAATAAACGTGGATTTTTTAAAGATTTCTTGTAGCACCCAAAAGACCACAATAAACGTGGATTTTTAAAGATTTTTGTATCACCCAAAAGACCACAATAAATGTTGATTTTTTAAAAAAAATTTTTTAGCAACCAAAGACCACAATAAACGTGGGTTTTTTAAAGATTTTTATTAGCAACCAAAGACCACAATTAACGTGGATTTTTTAAAGATTTTTATTGGCAACCAGAGACCACAATAAACGTGGATTTTTTAAAAAATTTTATTAGCAACCAAAGACCACAATAAACGTGGATTTTTTTTATAGATTTTTATTAGCAACCAGAGACCACAATGAACGTGGATTTTTTAAAGATTTTTATTAGCAACCAAACACCACAATAAACGTGGTTTTTTTAAAGATTTTTATTAGCAACCAAACACCACAATAAACGTGGATTTTTTATAGATTTTTATTAGCAACCAAACACCACAATAAACGTGGATTTTTTAAAGATTTTTTTTTGCAACCAAAGACCAAAATAAACGTGGATTTTTTAAAGATTTTTATTTGCAACCAAAGACCACAATAAACGTGGATTTTTTAAAGATTTTTATTTGCAACCAAAGGCCACAATAAACGTGGATGTTTTAAAGATTTTTATTTGCAACCAAAGACCACAATAAACGTGGCTTTTTTAACGATTTTTATTTGCAACCAAAGACCACAATAAACGTGGATTCTTTAAAGATTTTTATTTGCAACCAAAGACCACAATAAACGTGGATTTTTTAAAGATTTTTATTTGCAACCAAAGGCCACAATAAACGTGGATGTTTTAAAGATTTTTATTTGCAACCAAAGACCACAATAAACGTGGATTTTTTAACGATTTTTATTTGCAACCAAAGACCACAATAAACGTGGATTCTTTAAAGATTTTTATTTGCAACCAAAGGCCACAATAAACGTGGATGTTTTGAAGATTTTTATTTGCAACCAAAGACCACAATAAACGTGGATTTTTTAACGATTTTTATTTGCAACCAAAGACCACAATAAACGTGGATTCTTTGAAGATTTTTATTTGCAACCAAAGACCACAATAAACGTGGATTTTTTAACGATTTTTATTTGCAACCAAAGACCACAATAAACGTGGATTCTTTGAAGATTTTTATTTGCAACCAAAGGCCAAAATAAACGTGGATTTTTTAAAGATTTTTATTTGCAACCAAAGACCACAATAAACGTGGATTTTTTTAACGATTTTTATTTGCAACCAAAGACCACAATAAACGTGGATTCTTTAAAGATTTTTATTTGCAACCAAAAACCACAATAAACGTGAATTTTTTTTAAAGATTTTTATTAGCAACCAAAGACCACAGTAGACGTGGATTTTTAAAGATTTTTATTAGCAACCAAAGACCACAATAAACGTGGATTTTTTAAAGATTTTTATTAGCAACCAAAGACCACAATAAACGTGGATTTTTTAAAGATTTTTATTAGCAACCAAAGACCACAATAAACGTGGATTTTTTAAAGATTTTTATTAGCAACCAAAGACCACAATAAACGTGGATTTTTTAAAGATTTTTATTAGCAACCAAAGACCACAATAAACGTGGATTTTTTAAAGATTTTTATTAGCAACCAAAGACCACAATAAACGTGGATTTTTTAAAGATTTTTATTAGCAACCAAAGACCACAATAAACGTGGATTTTTTAAAGATTTTTATTAGCAACCAAAGACCACAATAAACGTGGATTTTTTAAAGATTTTTATTAGCAACCAAAGACCACAATAAACGTGGATTTTTTAAAGATTTTTATTAGCAACCAAAGACCACAATAAACGTGGATTTTTAAAGGGTTTTTTAGCAAAAAATGTTGATTTTCGCCAAAAAGTGGAGATTTTCCTCGCACTGAGAACCAAAAATACATTATTACAGGCAATGCTGCAGGAAATGGTGATAAAATGCTATGAAGTAGCGGAAATTGGATGATGGTAACTCTATTCGGAGGCTGTGGTCAAAAGTGAACCGATATCATATTTCTTTATAAGGTGGTGTTCTGAACTTTGAGTTCATTATAAAAGTCTATTCGGTTTGTATATTTGGTTAACATCTGCCGAAATTGATCGATATAAAAATCATATAAAGGATATACCAAAGCATGGACGAATACTGACAATTTTTTTGCGGGAAGATTTGCTGTTCAATAAGAGCACCTAGTACCGGATTACTATGTGTTGGTAACAATAAAATACTTCAATTCAGGACGATTCGTTACATGTGAACCACGCGAAAATTTGGACCTAGGACTGCAATATTTTTGTTAGAGTGTTTATAGGACACCAGGAGCCATTGTCAAAAATTTCGGTTCGATATATTATCTATCACCACTGTGCAGTGGGTGTATGGAGGGTATATTAAGTTTGTAACACATCGAACTAATCATTTGCGACCCTATAAAGTATATATATTCTTGATCAGGATAAAATTCTAAGACGATCTAGCCATGTCCGTCTGTCCGTCCGTCCGTCTGTCCGTCTGTTGTAATCACTCTAGCGTCCGCAATAATTGAGATAGAGTGCTGAAATTTTGCACCCGAAGGTATTTTTTCCATAGGCAGGTCAAGTTCGGTCCACTCTTTGGTATAGCCCCCATATAACGGTACCTCCGGATTTGAGGTATTTTGACGTTCTTCGCCACATTTGCAGACCGAATTAGCTATAATTTGGCACTTAAGGTTCCTAGTGATCAACAAACTTACATCCCAAAGGATATGGGCATAGGTCCATGTTTTGGTATAGTCCCCATATAACGGTACCTCCCGATTTTCGGTATTTTGAGAATTTTAGCCACAATTTTTAACCGAACTATCTGCAATTTGACATTTGAGGTTCTCAGTGGTCATAAAACATCTCCACGAAACATCGTCAACATAGGTTTATGTTTTGGTATAGCCCCCATATATCGGTACCTCCCGATTTTCGGTATTTTGAGAATTTAAGCCACAAATTTTAACCGAACTAGTTGTAATTTGCCATTTGAGGTTCTCTGTGGTCATGAAATATCTGCACCAAGCATTGTCAACATAGGTCCATGTTTTGGTATAGCCCCCATATATCGGTACCTCCCGATTTTCGGTATTTTGAGAATTTTAGCTACAAATTTTAACCGAACTAGTTGTAATTTGCCATTTGAGGTTCTCAGTGGTCATGAAATATCTCCACCAAGCATCGTCAACATAGGTCCATGTTTTGGTATAGCCCCCATATAACGGTACCTCCCGATTTTCGGTATTTTGAGAATTTTAGCCACAATTTGTAACCGAACTATCTGCAATTTGACATTTGAGGTTCTCAGTGGTCATGAAATATCTCCACCAAACATCGTCAACATAGGTCCATGTTTTGGTATAGCCCCCATATAACGGTAACTCCCGATTTTCGGTATTTTGAGCATTTTAGTTACAATTTTTAACCGAAATAGCTGTAATTTGCCATTTGAGGTTCTCAGTGGTCATTAAACATCCCCACCAAACATCGTCAACATAGGTCCATGTTTTGGTATAGCCCCCATATAACGGTATCTCTCGATTTTCGGTATTTTGAGAATTTTAGCTGCAATTTTTAACCGAACTAGCTGTAATGATCGGTATTTTGAGAATTTTAGCTACAATTTTGTCTATTCAAAAATAATCGTCAATATAGGTCCATGTTTTGGTATATCCCCCCATATAACTGTACCTCCCGATTTTCGGGAATTTTCAGTGGTCACGAAATTTCTTCACTAAAATTCGACAACATGGGTCCATTTTTTGAGGGTCTACATTGTTTTGATGAAACTACCCTCAATTTGACTCTTGAAGTTCCCTGCAGCTATAAAACTTTTCCGCCAAAAAATTTAAAAATAGGTTGACTCTTTGATATAGCCCCGTATGTGGTACCTTTCACCTAGCTGAAAACATTTTTTTGATTTGATAACACTGTGCAACAAAATGGAGATGAAAGTCTGGGGCACGGAAAATTCCTCTTGGGGAAGAAAGGCCTTGGTGAGTATATTATGAACCCCGAAGGACAGATCCGCCGTGAGTCAAACTTCCGCGTTATGGCGTGATGAAATTTTTGTTAGAGACCCTGTGGGCCATCAGGAATTAGCGTTATATCTTTGTTCACTGTTGCTTAAGTGCTCTACAAAAACAACAAACAAAGATATAATGCTAATTGATGATGGCTTACAGGGTCTCTTGCAAAAACTTCATCACGCCATAACGCTGAAGTTCGACTCACGGCGCATATGTCCTTCGGGGTTTTTAATATACACACACCAAGGGCTTTCATATCCAAAAGGAATTATCTCTGCCCCAACATTTGTGTTCACAGTGTAATTCAAGCAATAGTGGGAGGCAGTAGGAGTCTATCCATTGTCGAAAAGTTGTTCCACCTAAAATTGTAAAAGAGAGAGAGAATTATTCCATTTTAATTAAGACTATTTTATGGTGGAGGGTATAAAAAGTTCGGCCCGGCCGAACTTAACGACTTTTTACTTGTTTAATTTTTTTGCAGCACCCAATTTTAGTAATTTTGATTCCACACCGCCTAAAGCCATTAGCATTTATTACAATGATGATTTTTTTAAATTGCAGTTAAATTGTATAATGCTATTCAACAAATTAAATGTTTATTATAATTAAAATTAAATTAACTTTTGAATTTCACACACCCTCCAAACAGATTAATGACTTTTTAATTAAAATTTGCCATTATTAAATGAATCTAAATACAGAATGAAATTAAAGTGGCTATTAGTTATGCTATCGTACAATTACAATCAAATATAATAATACGTAAGTGATACAACAATTATTACAACAATATAGACATATGTATGTAAATGAAATAGGATCGGCCTTCATATTTCGCAATTTATTCAATTGATGAAATTCCATACCATGGCATTTCACCCATTTTTCGCGCATTACATACATACATACATATATTTGTATAATAACCATAACACCCCATTGAATATGAATGCAAAATAGTATTTCAAGTATATAATATATCTACATATTTCTCAATAAATGTCTGACGTATCGTGGCACATTTACATTTCATCTTAAATCGAGCGAGCGAACGAACGAAGAACATTCGTTGTCAAAAGAAATTTTTCCCATCAATTAACCTCAAATCAATTAAAAACCACGGCACAAATATCCATGCAAACACACACACTCGCTGTGAGATACTTTAATGCATTCTCGTATGTTAGCCTTTTATGCAAAGATTATGGTGGATTGTGTTGTTGTTGTTGTTGGTTTTTTATACTCAATTTGTTTTTCGAATCCATGTTTTTTGCTGCTGCTGCTACTGCCACTTGTCTTCATTCTTCTAATCGAAAGTTCGAGCAACCATCCGACAGTCCAACCGACTGACTGACTATATGAATCAATGAAAAGGGGTAAATGGTGGAATGAACATGTGCTTAATTGAACTTTAATGGCTTTAATGATATTTTATGGCGTTTAATGGTAAATGCCTTGCCTTCATATATCGCATTTAGCCCACTCATAGATGGACATGCATTTCGGTGGAATTTTTTTTTTACAGATATAGCAACTTTTCTTTAAAGTGCACAAGCGCCAAGTAACAAATTCTGCAGGTGATGTGCACTAGAAATCAATATGTAAAGCTACTTGGGGTAATTTCCATAATTTTATTGAAAATTTTAACATTTTAATTTCTCACCGAATAACATTACAACAATTAAATGAAATATATCGTTCAAAATTACCCCAAAACGCCCACAACTGTTGCGAAAAATAAAATTAATTGGTCATATTTTAAAGACCAACAATTATATTTTGTTTATGTTTGCTGAGGTAGACCACTACCATGACGAGGTTTATTGAACCTTTTGCTTAATAAACAAAACAGAAACCGAAAATTTACTTAGCTAGCACTCAGAGACAATACGGCACCCCAAACATAAGATCCGCAAACATACGCAACATGCTGCCTGCCTACAGCATATTAGCGGATTTTTATTTTTTTTTTTGAATAGAAAACATAACAAAAACAGCAATGCCAAAACAGCCAAACTGCTCTTGCATTTAACTAAACAATCCGTGCTGTTTGCTCTTCATGTCGAGATAATGTCAAAATATATACTTTACATTATAAATATTTTCTTTGGCTCTGTCATAGCTCCATTCAATGTGACGATGATGATGATCGTTCAGTTTTGTTTGGTAAAGCGATGAGAAGAAGAACAGCTTAAATGGGGACCCAGCAAAGAGGAAAACATACCGGGATTTGTTACAGACTTTTGGGAGCACAAACTGACCACAATAAACGTTGATTTTTTAAAGATTTCTATGAGAACAAAGGGACCACAATTAACGTGGATTTTTAAAGATTTTTAGGAGCATCTACAACCCACAATAATCGTGAGTTTTTAAATGATATTTAGGTGCAACAAGAACCCACAATAAACGTGGATTTTTTAAAGATTTTTAGGAGCAACCACAACCCACAATAAACCTAGATTTGTTAAAGATTTTTTAATGCAAACTCAATCCACAATAAACGTGGATTTTTTAAAATTTTTTTGCAGCACATAAGGACCCCAAGCAAACGTAGATATTTTAAAGATTTTTAGGTGCAACCACAACCCACAATAAACGTGGATTTTTTAATGCAAACACAATCAACAATAAACGTGGATTTTTAAAGAGTTTTTAATCCAAACACAATCCACAATAAACGCGGTTTTTTAAAGATTTTTTAATGCAAACACAGTACACAATAAACGTGGATTATTTAAAGATTTTTAGCAGCACATAAGGACCCCAAACAAACGAGTTTTATGACATTTAAAGATTTTCAGGATCAACCACAAACCACAGTAAACGTGGACTTTTTAAAGATTTTTGGGAGCAGCGACAGTAAACGTGGATTTTTTAAAGATTTTTAGCAGCACATAAGGACCCCAAACAAACGAGTTTTACGACATTTAAAGATTTTCAGGATCAACCACAAACCACAATAAACGTGGACTTTTTAAAGATTTTTGGGAGCAGCGACAATAAACGTGGATTTTTTAAAGATTTTTAGCATCACATAAGGACCCCAAACAAACGAGTGTTACGACATTTAAAGATTTTCAGGATCAACCACAAACCACAATAAACGTGGACTTTTTAAAGATTTTTGGGAGCAGCGACAATAAACGTGGATTTTTTAAAGATTTTTGGGAGCAGCGACAATAAACGTGGATTTTTTAAAGACTTTTAGGAGCCACCACGACCCACAATAAACGTGCGATCCCACGGCAGCAGGTTCTCTGTACCGGATTGACCCGGGACCACACAACATCAGCGTTCCGGCCAGCGGCTGCCACCTCAGTGTACATGTGTTTGTATTTGTTTTGTTTTTCTGTGCTGGGAGCAGCATATACCGGAATGTCTGCTACGGATTCTTTTGGTCCGTGCCGGGACGGAGGAAAACCCAGGACCAATATATTTGTGCTCGGTTTGTCACATCCGCATCTTCACCCATAACCAATCTTCTGTGAGATGCAATAGATTTCAGGAGTGGGTGCATTTAAGAGGTTGCTCTGGACTTGCTCACGCGAGGGACTACGAGAGGGACTATGTTGCTGCATGCTGCGCGAACACAGCCTCCAGTGAGTCGTCGTCTTCAGATTACGAAACTCCCCCGCAGTCCCCCCAACAGCAGCCGCACGCGCAACCTAACAAGGAAGTATCGCACCAGATGTGGAGTTGGGGATTGGCTTTCCCTTTGCACCAGTCTGTTCAATACCAGTCTGTTCAATAGAGTTGCTGAACGTATACATCCGCCGAGAAATAGCTGTATCTCAGATTATAAGCCTGACATTAGCCCGCTTTTGGAAGGTCATAATCGTCTGGTACTGGAGGACTTTAATGCGCATCATGAGATGTGGCATTCGGCCTTCGGAAACGACCAGAGGGGTATAGCGCTGGCCGAGCAGATTGATAGCTCTACGTTTTGCGCGGTCAATGAGGACGCCCCTACCATAGGAGCGTGTCACAGTTCGCCAGACATAACCATCGTGTCACCTGGTCTGACAAATGACGTCACCTGGCAACCCGTCATTTCCCTTGGATCAGACCATCTCCCCATAAATGTCTCCATCAGCAGACCATCCGATTTCATCACCTCTGAACGCCGCACATTCGTCAATCATGGGAAAGCTAATTGGCCGAGTTTCAGAGAGTTCACCAATCACCGCTTCAGAGAATTGCCCAATCCTTCTGATGTTCGGGTAGCGGAAAGGACGTTCCGAGACATCATCAATGCTGCAGCTGCTCGCCATATACCTGCTGGTCGAATACCCGAAGTAAGACCAAATTTCCCAGCAGGGGCGACGGGATTAGCAAATGAGCGTGATGAGCTTCGTCGAACCAACCCCGACGATCCCAGAGTCAGGGTGCTGGCACTGGAAGTTAACAGGCTGGTCGGCGAACATAAGCGGAACAAGTGGTTAAATCATCTGAAGAGTTGCAACATTGGACCCAGTATAAGTAAATTTTGGTAGCAACGGTTAAGTCAGTCTCGAACCCCGGAAGGAGGGATGACAGGACCTCAGTCACGTTTGGCGACGTTACGTTAACTGATCCGAAGAGGTGTGCAAGTTACTTCAATCGACAGTTTGTCGAGCACCCCGAGAGTGACAGGGCGAAGAGAAGAGTGTTACGCCGCATTAGATCTCTTCCCGCCGAGGATGAACCACCACAGTTTACAATGGATGATGTTGCGAATGCCACCAGGAACGCTAAATCATCCAAAGCGTTGGTCCCTGACGGAATTTCCATTGTAATGTTGAAACAGCTGGATGAACCGGGAGTGGAGTATTTCACTAAAGTTCTCAACCTGTCGCTAGCCACCCTTATTATTCCCTAAGTCTGGAAAATGGGCAGGGTGGTCCCGCTACTGAAGCCAGGCAAGGATGCCAGCAAAGGTGAATCGTACAGGCCGATTTCGCTTTTGTTACCTGTAGCGAAGACCCTTGAGGCCTTAGTCCTCCTCATCATTAGAAATAGCTATCAAGTTGCCGATCATCAGCATGGATTGCGTAAGCAGCACAGCACGACAACAGCGCTGCACGCCATCTTCACACATATTTGTCGAGGACTCAACAAGGATCGGCCGTGTGATAGAACAGTGATGGTGGCGCTTGACTTATCAAAAGCCTTTGATACTGTCAAGCACTCCACGCTGTTCGAGGACATCGAGCAGACAACCCTCCGACCAAGCTTGAATCGTTGGATAGTCAATTATATGTGTGGACACCAGTCGTACGTGGAATTCAGGAACAAGAAGTCCAAACCTCGTAGAGTGAAACAGGGAGTTCCCCAAGGTGGGGTGATATCTCCGGAAAGGCATTGAGATCGTAACGTATGCGGATGATTGTACGATCTTGGCGTCAGGTACCTACCCTGATGACATCTGTGAGAGACTGAACTCCTATTCAACCAACTTTTTCCACGCGAGGAATATGCAGATATCCGCCACTAAATCGACGGCCACTCTGTTCACCACATGGACGGCGCAATATAGAAGAGAGTTGAATATCAGGGTCGATGGTAGCAGAATTCCTGAAGTCCCTAAAGAAACCTTGTTGACCACGTATAAAGCGATAGGTCGATCTGTGGTAAGCTATGCGGCCCCGAATTTATGTGACACGCAGTGGGATAAAATTCAAATTTGTCAGAACGCCGCCCTGAGAACAGCAAAAGTGTGCCTCCTCAAATCTACAGTGGACCATCTATATGAGGAGGCAAAGATTCTTCCAGTTCGACAACATAATGAGATGCTATCGTTGCAGTACTTGCTCGGGTGTCACCGTGAGAGCCATACCAATCACCATCCGCTGGCCACCGATACACCCAGGCATATCAAGAAGGATATTCATGCTCTAGAGACAGAGGTCCAACAATATAGGAGGGAACCTCTAGATCAACAGGTATATCAGGCAGGTTTGAACAGCATTCACGCGGACAATGTTGCCAAGGCCATAAGCTATTATTGTGTGAATGCAGTCATCGGAGTACATCCCCCATCTATTGCAGCTGAAGAGTGTCAGCTGCCACGACCAGAGTAGTTTCCCAATTACGCTCGGGATATTGCAGTCGCCTAAATTCCTATTGGAATCGATCGCACCGTGCAAGACATCTGCCCAGTATGCGGCATGGGCCCGCACGATACTAAGCACCTATTCAACTGCCCCGCCAAACCTACACATCTAACTCCAGTGGATCTGTGGTTACATCCCATCGAATTAGCCACTTTCCTGGAAGTGGAGATAGACCCAGAGCCAGATTGAACAGGAGAACGAACATACAAACATTATAATAAAACACTGTTACAACAACAACCCACAATAAACGTGTACTTTTTTTAAAGATTTTTAGTAGCTTATAAGGATAAAAGGACCACCAAGTAAAATAATAATATGGTATACTTTTCCTCTCATTGCTCTTGATATAAGAAATAAGTGCTCAAATAAAACATAACCTAAAAGTGTGCTCACTACAACTTGTACACTTGGATTTTTTTTTGGTTGAAGCCACCACTGAAACTTAAACTTAGACGTCACCGGCACCAATTGCCTGCCGCCACCACCTACATTAAAAATAAAGAAAGAAAATCACCATGGCATAGAAACACTAAGAAAATAGTTTAGTTGTTGCTGGTGATACAGCTCCAGCTGCCGCCATTGCCGTTGCTCATGGTGATTGAAGCACGTGATTCAATCTTTGTTTAAAATACGTGGCAGTTTTATTTGCTTCAGCATTGAGTGAGTAAAGAAGCCTGATTCGAAGTAACGTGCAATTTTGAAAATATTTTGCTCTACATGAAGACAGACAGATAGACATACAGATGGCGGACAGACAGACGGACAGATATTACGTGTTCGTCTTTGTCTGTACAATGATTTCCTTGGTGGTATTATACTGTTTTGTTATAAGTACGCCTGCCTGCCTGCCTAGTGCCAGTGGATTGCTGGCCTGATGCCTGCCTGGCTGCCTGTTGATCCAGTGTTTCGTTATGTCTTTTTTTTCGTTTTGTTTGATTTTGTTTTGTGAGTAACATAAACAAATCAGTTGTCTGCGATAATATTTTAATTAAAGAAAATGAAGAAAATCATGAAGAGCAGTGAAAGAAAGAGAAAAAAGAATGCCAAACCAAGACAGCACATCATTGGATATATCTTGACCACCTAGTTGGGGATAAGATGTACTTTCCTGAATATGTATGGACGTTTGGGTGTCATGTCTTGAAAGTTAACTTTTATTTTGTTGTAAATCGTGAGCAATGAAGTTATTTATTGTTTGAGATTTTATTTTATGTGAAATGAAAGGGTAATTCGAATAACATTTTGCACTGCCGTGACTACAACACCCACATTTTTGGATGACTATGGGTGGACGACTCTTGTAAAGATGAGAGAGAAATGTTTTTGCTGCTGGATTATAAGGTTTCCATCAGTACTCTATATTTATTAAGTTTAAAATGGAAGGATAAAAGTATCGCAGTTTTATTTGAAATTAAAAGGGGTCTTTTGCATTTTGGAATCAACCACTTATATAGTGGAGAAGTCTACAATATGGATATATAGTCAAAATATCGATGAGCTAATGAAAATTCAACTTGCATATCCACAGACTGTAGTAGAGTTGTTTAGATAAGAAATAAAGTACATTGTTCATTTGAACGATTCATTGGAATGAACATGTGAACTAGTTCAGCCGATATAGTTCATTAAAGTTCACTGATCTAAAATCATTGTGCGGCCGAACTATAGAGGGAGAAACGAATAACAATTAAAAAAACAACACACACAAACACAAAACATTTTTTCTTAATGTTTTTGAACTAGATAATGAACTATGGTATAAACTACTGAACTAGTTCAATTAAAAGAGCTGAAATATGTGAACTCTAATTTACAACTCCTCTCTGTAATAGACAATTTAATTTATATATGTATGTACATTCACATTTACACGCGTTTCACAAATGTTTTACAAATGTTTATTACAAGCCCCACTTAACTAAATTCATCTCTTATTACAAATCTGTGATTTTGTTTCGTTAAAAAAAACTTAATAATATATATTGTTACATCATGTTTACACTAGTTGTTAATTAACTTGTAATTTAGCTAAAATGTGTGTACCGCCACCCACAGTTTTTTGTGTGCGTCGGTGTATGTGTCGGCCGACACACAATTATGGTCATTTATTAATGATACATTTTCGTATTGATTCAAGATCAATATTTACATAATGATAGCCAGTCAGTGTAATTTTGTCGATTTGTATTTTAATATGCATAATATTTATTGTTTTTGTTGCTTATTATACAACTTCAATGATATATTCACACTTCCGCTAATTAAATATAAACTTGTTAACATTGCAAATACAGACACTAAATCAACAAAAGTAATGCAAAAATTTTGAAGCTGATTGTTATTTGTTATTGTTGATTGTGGTGCATAACAATATTTTCTCTTTGAAAGTGTCATAACTTTAATTGTGTTTAATATCACGAGTGAAAATTAATTTTATCAGGATTTTAATCAGATGAGTTGTTGTTATGAAAAGTACAATTTTATTACTTGTAAATTTCAGAAAATAGAATTTTTTATTGGCTTAATTTAAAGTAGAAGTACCATAGATTATGTGGTAAAATTTTCAAGACGATGGCTATAATGCAACATAGAAACTAAAAAGGGGTTTTTCGAAATGAAATCGGTGCCAATTCTAGCTCGAAAACTACTCGTAATGAAACGATTGCACTGTGGTCCAAGCCCGCGACAAAAATACAATAATCGATGTCTATAAATTATGATTGTAACTATTCAAATCTATTGTAGACACATCAAATTTTAGTATTCCGGCTTTCTTTTTACAACTTCTAACGGTACTAGCTACAGCAGAGCCAAGGAACTAGGCATTTCCATTTGAAGAAGTTGAGACACTGAAATTTCCTTTAACGTAGTGACAAGTTACAAGTGATGCCACAAAAAATGTAATGTGTAAAATTACTTTAGTAAGGAATGGAAGTTAAAGTTAATGGTATTGTTATTGTTTTTAATTGATAACATCATAAAGTTGTATCTTTATTCTGTAGTAAAATTTATCTCTTTTGAAATGTATTTTTGTGAGTGTTTTTTATTTAATATTGAGAAAAGAAATAGACTTTTAGTACCTTGGATCCTCGCGGATCCTCACGTTATTTTTATTTAAATGTTCGTGGAAGTGTCCAGGTTTAGAAAAAAATTTATCTCGTCTGCCGAAAGTTGCCGAGCGGTATTCAGTTTTCATTATACTGAGTATACTCGGAGTTTTGTGAATGTTTAGTATAGGGTTTTGGGTGCTTTCAAGCAATCGGTGTTGTTGTTGTTTTGCATTTTGTTTCGATCTTATTTTATAAAAAGGTATGTTTTTTAGGATTACAGTATATGTGTGTTTTTACATTTGTATGTTTTTGAAATATGGTGTTCAAAGAACTTTGTCAACGTCAGCATGGGGCGGACGGTATTCGAAGAAATTATAGCAAACCTTCAGGTGGATGTTGCGGGAAATGATTTCTCTAAGTTGTTAGATCGTATACACTATCCCTGCAAAGACACCATTAATTTTGAAAGATACATGCCACTTCAAGAATTATCTGACGTTGAAAGTAGCAACGCGGAAGTCCTGCTGGAGATATTAGCACCACACAGAAAACTAAACAACGTAGAATGGTTAAATTGGCAAGCAGGACCACATGTGTTGTTTTGTTTACTGTTTTTAGTCGATCTGGGAACTCTCCTAATCGAGATATCCTAAAGCTATTATTTATTGTAATAGATGCCAACCCATCCTAGCGACTAAAAAATTTCATAAAACATCTTAGTTTTCAGATATTCCCTTTTTGAGACCTATAGGATATTGTTTGCATCTAATATAATCTGGTACGCCCTTGGTCCATATGTTAACGCAACTAGTAAAAATATTCTGTGCCTCATATTGTTGATACTTGTTACCAATTAACCCTTGTCAGGAATAAAATTCATAAAATGTCATGATTTTTACAAACGTTTTGTAGAAAATTTAGGCCAAATGATTAAATATGTCAAATATCGGGATTTACATGATATAGGACTATACAAAAATGTGGACATATATTGATGTAACTGAAGGTTCGTCTATATGGGGGATATACCAAAACTTGAACCTCTGTCGACCATGGACCTACGCAAGATGTTTAATACTACCAAAGCACACAAAATGTCCAATTACAGACATTTCACTTTGAAAATATAGACAAAATCTTGAAATTAATAAAAAAGTGGAAGTACCGTTATGGGGGGTCTATACCTAAAAGTGGACCAATCCTGACGATTTTTGGGGAAAATTATCTTCTAGTCACTACGAGTTTAGGGTAAAATTTTCAGATCGATATCTTGATTAGAAATATTTTTGTCGCTCTTTCCCATACAAGCTAAACCACAGTGGATTGTAATCGATTTTATTTAAAAAATAAATTCTCGAAAATTGAAATGTTTGAGGAAAAATATATGACGATCGGATAATTAGTTTTCGAGGTAGAGTTCCCACCCCAAATAGCTTTTACAATAAAACGGTTTCATGGAAGGCCATTTGCCACAAAACCACATAATATTTTTCATCAAAAAAATTCAGACATTAGATTAGGATGTGCTCTGTCAGATGAAAAAAATCATGACATTATAGTCGACGAACAGGTGGTATGTGCCGATCTTTTTTTTATGGGTCTTCGTTAGAGTTTGTCTTATAGTTTAGACTTGCCAAGTATAAAACCGCGTTCTATCACCTGATTATTCTATTGGCCATAAGTTTTAGTCGTTCACACAACACCCTCGACATCGCTTTATATGCAACTAGCCGACCCGGTCCGCGTTGCTGGCCCTTGAAACAGTTTTATATTACCTAAAGTCAGCAATTGTATTTTTCTTGCATCGCTAATTAGTCGCGATCTGCAAGTGACTATAAATAAAAAATCTTCAGAAATGTTTGTGTCGATATGCAATTTTAACATACCGCCAAAAAGCTGATGACTTGAGGCATGCATTTATTTAATCTGCTTAAATAGTAAAACTGGAAGTGTTCGTCTGAAATCTAAACGTGAATTGCTTCGTAAATTTGTATGTGCCATCGTAAATTCGTTCCAGGTGATAACTTATATTTAATATTGCATATGTGCCCTTCATTCAAATTAATGTCCCGTGGCAACTTAAGGGCCAACTGTGTCGTCCTTCCACCTTCATATAATGTATATCTTTTATACCTGATGAAGCTATCTATCGATAGCTATCGATATGTTGCCTTCCAATTTAAATGCTTGCCTTCCAATAAGACCAACGCTTCGTTATGCCTAACATCTGGTAGTTCCACTGCTTTGTAACATATAGGGTAAACGTTCCGAGCGGAGTGGTTTGGAGGGTAGAAATTCGAACGAATTAATTCAATCTTTCGTGTCAGCTTTGCCAAAAAAGCGTTTAAAAAAATCAGGCATAGCGGCCTGTTTTCACCACGGGTCCTCCCTGTACATTCTCTAAAATTTTCAGGAAAATTGGTTCAGTAGTTTTGGATATATAACATATTTAAAAAGTAGATGTGCTAAAATAGATTTTTTTAGAAAAGTAGGGCATGAGGGATTTATCCCTTCCCTCCGAAATTCAACAAAATTTAGTTTTGGATATGTAATATATTTGAAAATTGGGCGTGCTAAAATATGGTTTTTAAAAAAGTAGGGCATGGGTGAGGTACGCCGCTCCCCCCACGGGTGTTTCCTGTACATTCCCTGAAATTTTCAAGAAAATCGGTTTAGCCATTTTTGAGTCTATACGGAACATACTAATTCTAAAGCCACACGCTGAAACTTTCATACGAAACTTTCCCATTATTTTGGCGTTCATAGATCGAGTTCCATACTAAAGTAATTTTATGAAATTGCTGTACTGGGTAACTCGACCTAACAACGTCAAAATAATGGGAAAGGTCCGTATGAAAGTTTCAGCGTGTGGCTTTAGAGAAACATACACACATTGTCTTTTATATATTAGATGTAATTTTATTAAAGTCTGAAATAGAGTGTAGTCTAAGAGTAAAATCGATTTGTGGGGTGGAAGTTCGGAATGGGGTGGTTCGGGGCAGGGTGGTTCGGAGCGGGATGGTTCGGAGGGCGGAAGTTCAGAGCAGAGTAGTTCGGAAGGTGGAAGTTCGGAGCAGGGTGGATCGGGGGTGGAAGTTCCCAGCGGGGTTGTTCGGACGGTGGAACTTCGGAGCAGGGTGGTTTGGGGGTGGAAGTTCGGAAGAATTAATTCAATCGTTCGTTTCAGTTTTGCTATGGTTTCGTTTTTAAAAAATGGGGCATGGCGGAGGTACCCCGCACCTCCGAAATTCAAGAAATATGTTTTCACCACGGATTTACAGGGACAATCTCTGAAATTTTCAGAAAAATCGGTTCGGTAATTTTGAATATACAACATATTTAAAATGTGGACTTGCTAAAGTAGGGTTTTTAAAAAAGTATGCCATGGGGGAGGTGTCCCGCCCCCTCCGAAATTCATAAAAATATGTAGCCTATTTTCACCACGGGTGTTCCCTATACATTCTCTGAAACTTTCAAGAAAATCTGTTCAGCCGTTTTGGAGTCTATACGGAACATACAAACATACTAACATACACACATTGTCTTTTTTATATATAAGATTGGTAGGAGATTTACTACTCTGTCGTTGGCAGAAACCGTCTTGTCTCCTTTCTTATGCACGGCACATATCAGACTGAGGCTACAATAGTTGGGTATGCATTCCTCCTGCCGCATTTTGCTTATCAACTGATGCATACTGATATTAGGGTAGCTTGTACATGGGTCTTGAACATTCAGTATACGCAGAGAAGAGCTATTGTAAAGGTGAGAGCACATTCAGCTCTTAGGTTAATTTCACTATGCAACACTGAAAATGCAAACAACTTTTAGTATGCATTTTTTGAAAGTACATATTTAGACTACAAAACCCCTAGTAGGGTTTTGTCCTGTCAGATCCAGTTCGGATTTTATGGCCTCATCTAAACCGGGCTAATCTACACTTTTTTGCATTTATCAGGCCTTTATCTCAGAAGCGAATAGGAATTTGGCCTTGCTGCCTTTAGCAATATTATAGCCCTAAACTAGTAGAACTTATCTCTTGAAAAAACAACATAAGAAAAACTCCATCTAGGGCATCAAAATCTATAAAATATAGAACATTTTACATAATTGCTGAAATTCTGGTCAGTATCGGCTAAACTATTGGGAGTTGAATCAAGTAGCCTTTTGCAAAAATCTTCCAAATAAAGTTCTCAACAATTCTTTAGAACATTTTGATACTCTAAAATGGTTACTTCATGTTGTTTCAGCGGTATTTTGCATCATATCTTTTACAAGACGTATTTCAAACACAGTTCACACCAACGGTTTATTCTCGCATTTCGGATTTCACTACATTATTGACATTTTTATTAAATCGTCGTTGAAAAATGTACTGAAAACAACGGCATAGAGGCATTTTGCAACAATGACATGTTCTGAAGAGTTATGTATTACATTCCAGGGAATATTTTTCCAAAAGAAAATATTCAGAAAAAAATTAACGGTTTCGGAGATACTGTGCGAAATGTATAAAAATGGTGGAATTTTTGCATATATTTTGAAATTTGAGGCAATAAATGTAGTTTTTCGAGTTCATTATTTCTCCAAATATTTTATTCTTGTCCTTATCTACAAATTTGCTTCAGAGGTCAGAAGAGGATTCACATTGGTTTCAGAGATATAGCCCCGCATTTCTTTAAAAACTCAAAATTTAACCATGTTTAGATAGGGCCATAAAATCCGAGCTGGATCTGACACAACAAAACCCAACTAGGGTTTCTTGTCGTTGGGTCTGTACTTTCAAAAAATCCTCAGTTCGAATTGTTTGCACAAGATCACCATAAAAATGTTGCACAGTGTTTTCCTGCTTAGCTTATTTCTACACTAGGCCGCCTATTTCTTGGTATCACACATCGAAGTGTAATTCATTCATGGGAGCTATAAACAAAATTATTACAATATATCAAATAAAATTATTTTTTTAAATATGAATTGTTTGTAAATAATTAGTAATATAATATAATAATTGTTCCACTAACATTCCAGATGGGACAAGGGAGACTCATATCAATGAGTGCATCCCGTTTCATATTAGCTCAATGATATGGGACCTACTGTTTATCGCCGAGTCCGACCGGCGTGTCTTAAGACACTACTTTTAGATAAGTTTTACATGGCTGAAAACTCAGGAAATGTCCCCAACATTACTGAGGGGCCACCGTTGCCACCGTTGAAAATTGTTTGATGTTGCTTGGTCGGGGAATCGAACCCAAGACCTTCAGCGTGTAAGGCGGGTGTGCATACCATTGCACCACGGTAGTACCGAACATAGAAATTACAGTCAAATTCTATTTTTTCACATTGAAAACGTGTTTATATCAAATTGAATGTCGAAACGAAATGTCAAAAATGAAGCCAGGCGAAGAATTCAAAAGTTCAAGAATTTTCAACTTTAAGGTCTGAAGCCTCGCTTCGTTGTGGTCTGTCCTATTGAAAACAGTACAGTTTCACTTTAGCGCTTTGAAACAAGGCGGAAAAAATAAGCAACAAAAATCCATTGTGTTCTCACCTTAAGAGCGATCATATTCTAAGAATAAAAAAAATCTGAAAATATATATTGTTGCTCCAACCATATATTTTGTGTCAGGCACCAAAATGGCATAAAACATATTGTTGAATTAACAATATACATTTTCAGATTTTTTACAATATCTCTTCTCTGCGTGTAGGCACCCAATCAGCTCCAGCTGCCGATTAATTGCTGTCATGATAAACATCCAATGCCATAGTTTGAAATTGGGTCTGAGGTATCTTCATCGCCGCCAATGTTGTATATCAAAAGCTTGATCTTATGCTGCTTCTACATCCTCAGCACGCTTTGTGTATCAGTTAACAGATTTCCTTCAGCATCTTTACAGGATTATGTGCCTGAACCATACCCTTTAGTCTAGTGCTTTACACTATCGTAACATTTCCATACTTCATTCTGACTCCAGCACATCTCGAGTTGTTCACGCTCACGTTTTTTCTGCTTTTTCATTTGTCCTCTGAAAACAAGATTCTCTTCACTCTTCTTCTTCCGATGTCGTTGTTGCAAACAGTTTGTTTATTACATGTTTGTAAGTTCGTTTTTCTGCTGGCTCTGATCTATCTCCAGGTCTAGAAATGTGGCTGCTTCGATGGCTTGTATCCACAATGCTACTGGAATTAGTTGAATAGGTTTAGCAGGGCAGTTGAATAGGTGCAGTGTGTCGAGCGGGCCTGTGTCGTATGCTTGCCCTATAGATATTTAGACGTCTGCACCATCCCGAACCTGATAGGAGGAACTTCTTCGAGGACCGTATTCAGACAGACGGTAGTTGGTTATGCCATTTGCGACTGCATCTGTGCGATAGGCTTGTTGATGTAGGAGTTATCTTTTGTAACGTTGGACCTCCCTTTCTAGATCATGAGGACCCTTCCTGACATGCCCTCCTGGGATGGCTCTCACGGTAACCCCTAAGCAAGTATTGTAACGAAGTAATGACATTATGTTGCTGTACTGGAAGAAGCTTTGTCCCTCATGTAGATGGTCCACTGAAGACATAAGGAGGCACCCTGTTGCAGTTCTCAGGGCGGCATTTTGACTGGTTTGAATATTTTTTCATTGCGTTGCAATTATACAGCGGACCATACAGACGCCGCATAGCTTAACATTTTCCTACATTTCAGCTTGTTGCAGATAGCGTTGGCATGCGCGGAAGGCGTGAACATGTTGTCGAATGGGGTTGTTGCTGGTCGGAATTCTGCTGCCATCGATCATGACATTCAACTCGGTACTCTGCCGTCCATGTGGTGCACAGAGTGGCCGTAGTTGCATTCTCCTTCGTGGAAAAAGATGGTAAAATCACTCAAATAGAAGTTCTGCCACAAATGACATAAGGCATACTTTACAATCTCAATGGCGTCGGGAATACAGGAAAGGTATACACACAGCTCATGATGTGCATTAAAGTTCCCCAAGACCAAATGGTTGTGACCTTCCAAAAGCGGGCTAATATTGGACCTATAACCCGGAGTATAACTATTTTTTAGCGGTAGGCGTACGTTCAACAACTCTACCTCGGCAGTTCCATATCTTTGGTCTAGTAGTTGCAGAGGAATTCAAGTCAAAGTTAAAAATTTGAGTTTTTTCATAGTTTGCATCAAAATATGAGCGTTTTTGAGTTTTTCATATGTTCCAACTATTTACAAAAGGTCAAACACCAATAAACAAACCATAAAAATACAAAAAAAAACTTTTTTTCAACAAATTTAAAATTTTCCCCCATCTTTTTCAAAACATATATTTTTTCCCAAAAATAAAAAAAAAATAAAAAACTCTTATACAAACTCATATATTAAAAAATTTCCATTTGTGTAAAAAAGCTATAATTTATATGGGAAACCGTATGGAAAAAACACACATTTTTACCCATGGAATTTCAAAACAGTGTTAAACGGACCGAACGGGACTTATACAAAAATATATATGGCCTAAAGGAGTACACTTTCGGGCATCATTCTGTGAAAACGGAACTTTTTGTTCCAAGCTGTTCCCTAAAATTACTAGTCCACAAAATTGGAATTTTACTAAAATTTAGTATCTGAGAAAAAATAAAATAGCTCACTTAGTATAAACTCTAGGGTAATTTATTAAAACGAATCTTAAAGAAAACAATCCTACCTACCCAACAAGAAACAATGAAAGCAATATATGTTATAGTTTCAGAGAAATAGCTGTTTCTTTCTCCAGGAATTTGCAAAAATTACGTATTTTTCAAAATCGCGAAAAAAATTGTCGTTTTTAGGTGCACGCCACGCCCACACCATCCAATATTTTGACCTAATTTTTTGGTTTCCTTAGTTTCAATATGTTTACTATCTAATCCCATATAAATATTAACAATAGGTGACGACAAAAAAATTGGTGTTCTGCCAGGAAAATCAATTCCTGAACCACTGTGTGTCGATCTTAAAGGATGTCTCCCATTTCGTGTACCAAAGGTCGTTGCCATAACACCCTGTTCTTGTTAATTTTTCTTGTGTTCTAAATCATTTTAAATTCCAGCTAAGTAGATGATTGGTAGGTTGTCGCCTGTCCTAGGTGATCCATCGTTGCCTTTGTTAGTGTTTAGTGTTCCATTTACCTATGGGTAGCGCCAAACTTGATTTACCCTCTAGTGTTGACGTTCTTGCCGAGGTTGCTTTTAGAATGTTGGTAATGTTGGTCTTCGGATGGATTTCATCTGGAGGGATATGTAGCATCTTTTTTAAATATTCAAAAACCACTTTGACATTTTCTTCTCAGCCGGAATTTAAAACCCCACCTCTCGGTTTCTAGTCTAGCACATTATCCTCGACACCTCCCCATGTCAGGTCTAAATCCGCTTTGATATGCTAAAATAAAGTGACCATATGGCTTAATCCTCTACACAGGATGCTGGAGACTGTAGTATTCACATATATGCGAAATATATTCGACGCTGACCGTACTTAAGTCCATCTGACTTCTAAACAAATATCGTCTTTACCTACCTAGGGCAATAATTTGTAATTATTTACACAAATATCTTGTCATTATGGTCAATTTGGTTTGCTCTCCATTCCAACGACCTAAATCGCTTTTGGATCGGCCACCAACGCCACAAATCAACATTAAATTTCTGTTTCATTTCAATTTTGTTGGCATTTGTCAGCTGTCAAAAAAAAAAAAAACATAACGGTTTTAAGAGCGTTGCTCATGCACTGAGATTACATTTGTTTATATGACGACGAATGGATTGCGGTGTCTGTCTGGCCAAGCCATGAATATATGGCGTGTGTCTCCTCCATAGCAGACAGATTTTTGCACGCTTAAAGGTGAACGATCATCATCATCAGAAAAATAATGTTCAATGGTCTGTGGTGGCACGGGTTTTTTTTCTACTTAGCGAGTAGTTCAACAAACAGCTGCTGTTGTCGTTGCGTTCAAAAGTTACAAATAAATAAATGGTTTCAGTTGTTTTCCTCATAACGAAATTGTATATTTCGTTGCAAGCACACGTTAATGTCCTTTGGGTAATGTATTTGTTTAAATGAATATTTTCAGTTTTTTTTTCAACTGCAACAAAAAGTGACACATGTCCATCAAAGTGTTTTGTGGCAAGCTAACATATTGCACCATGGTGAAACTTTTTCAGTTGTTGTTGGAAATTGTTGGAAATGACAGAGAGTTATACTATTTATTGCCTCAGACTGCTAGACAGTTTGTTAGAGGTTTTTTTGCACTCTCTGCACGGTGCTCTTGAATCAAATTTAAATGGAAGGTGCTTACACCTGGGAAGTTTTTGCGGATTCTGAAACTACAATGTTCATAGATGAGAAAAATCAAAAAACTAAAAAAATCGCCGGAGCGCTTTTTAAATAAATCGCGATTCAAGATGACATTTTTATGGCTTCTTTAGGTTTTCACAATTTTGCTTAGAAACCGCAAGTCCTATCAACATGAGATTGAAGGAAATGTTGTAGCCATGAAAATTCTCTACAAGATTGACCTTTACGGTATTTTCGTAGATTTTACCATTTTTGAGATATTGAAGTTCAAATTGGAACAATGCACTGACTGTATCGCCCCCTTATAAAACAATGTCATGAAGGGTGCGCCTTAACTAACTTTTAATGAAAACCGCTTACACAATGGAAGTTTTCGTGAATTCTGAAACAGCAATGTTCAAAGATGAGAAAAAATCCAAAAACAAGAAAAAATCGCTGTAGGGATTTTTAAATAAAGTGCGGTCAAAATTCACATTTTTATGTGTTTTTTAGGCTTTCACGATTTTGGTTGAAAACCGCAAGTCCAATCAAAATGGAGCTAAAGAAAATGTTGTAGCTGTGAAAATTTTCTACAGGATTGATGTTTACGATTTGTTCTCAGGCTGTACCTTTTTTGAGATAAAGAAACTCAGTTTACATTTTTAGGTTTTTTGTTAGGGTTTCGCGATTTTGCTTGAATACGGCAAGTCTTATCGGCATGGGACCTAAGAAAATCTTATAGCTGTGAAAATTCTCTACAAGACTGGCTTATGTAATTTTTCCTAGGTTGTACCATTTTTTTAGATATATAAGTTTAAATTGGGAAATTGCAATCTTGATATTGTTTTATAAGGAGAATTGAATTGAATTGAATTTTAGTTGCCCCAATTGAATTGAATTTTAGTTGCCCCAATTTCAACTTCTATATCTCAAAAGTTGTAAAACCTACGAAAATATCATTAAGGTCAATCTTGTAGAGAATTTTGATAGCTACAACATTTTCTTTATTCCCATTTTGATAGGACTTGCGTTTCCCAAGCAAAATCGCAAAAACCTAAACAACTCCTAAAAATATCAACTTGAATCGCGATATATTTAAAAAGCGCTCCGGCGATTTTTTTAGTTTTTTGATTTTTCTCATCTATGAACATTGTAGTTTCAGAATCCGCAAAAACTTCCCAGGTGTAAGCACCTTCCATTTAAATTTGATTCAAGGGCACCGTGTCTGGTGTTTCTTAAGATTATGATAAATATTAGGGGCGACACATTTATTGGCAATTTGCAACGAGTTCAATAATGTTTCCTTAATTGTGTGGTGCAGACATCAATGTTTTTCAAAAACCACAAAATTTTTAATCCATGGAATTTATTTTTATTGTTTATTCACGTATTTTTCATTCTATTGTTTCAGGTATGTTCTAATTTTGCAATATGATTCGCATACAACATCAGCAAGGTAATGTAGAACTATAAATTTTATTTTGAAATTTACAATTTTAAAGTTGAAACAATATCTCTTGAAATGATAAGAAAATTATTAGGCTTTGACAAGTAATAATGAGTAATTTATTTCATCAAAATGTTCATGAAAAGCCATATGTAGAAATTGTTATCATGTCTATATCTTAATTACTTACTTACAGAACATTTATCCTATAAACCGAACTAAGAAGAGATTTCCATTCCTCTCTGTATGTTGCTTTGCTGTCCCAAACATATTTGCAAACATATATTTGTTTCCAAGCAGTCCCAATAAAAACAAATATATGTTTGGTTGCAAACAAATTATATGTTTGGGTGCAAACAAATTATATGTTTGGGTGCAAACAAATACAAACCCAAAAGCCACAAAAAAAAAAAAAAAAACAAATACATGCACCAATGGACGGTTACTAAGAGAAGGGAGCGTAAATTTCAATGTAAAACACATTGAAATGCATGCTCACGTGCTCACAGTAAGCGCTCAGTGGCTATTTCCATTATATACACACATTTATAAAAGGTGGTTGTTTATTGAAAGGAAAAGCAAAAACAGACACATAGGTACATACAAAATTCCAAAGAAATACATAACACATTTTAATAAAAGAAAAAATGACATACACATACACACAGCTCTTTACTAACAACAGCATTCCGCAGCCGCGAGAGCACTGTTGTTACTCTCTTTGACAAACATCCTCTCTCCACCCATAAAAAATATGTTCTAACATAAAAAAATATGTTGCAAACATACACTGTGCAACATTTTCAAGGTAATTTTGTGCAAACAACTTCTGCTGCGGATTTTATGAAAGTACAGACCCAATCGACAAAAACCCTATTTGGGTTTTGTGTTGTCAGATCGGCCTCATCAAAACATGGCTAATTATTGACTTTTTATAGCAAGTCGGAGCAACATCTCTGAAACCAATTCGAATCTTGTTCGAACTTCTGAAGAAAATATATGGAGAAAAATTCATCTCGAAAAACTGTTTTTGTTGCATCAAAATCGATAATATATCTAAAAATTCCTTTATTTCGTATATTTCGCACCATATCTCCAAAACTGTCACATTTTTCGCTAATTTTACTAAGGAAATATCCGCTGGAATGTTGTTCACAACTGTTTAGAACATTCCATTCTTATCAAATGCCTCTACCACGCTATTTCTAGCACATTTTTCACAGGAAATTTGGTAAATATATGAAAAAAGCATTGAAATTCCAAATATGAAAATAATCAGCCAGTGCGAACATTGTTTTAAATATGTGTTATAGAAGGTATGATATGAAATACAGTCTAAACAACATGAAAAAAGTATTTTAGAGTTTCAGAATGTTCTGAAGAATTGCTGAGCACATTGTTTGGAAAAATTTTGCGAAAGGTTATATGGTTCAACTCCAAATAGTTTAGCTGATACTGACCATAACTCCTGAAATTATGTAAACTTCGATATATTTTGTCAATTTTGATTCAGCAGATGCAGCTTTTCTGGTTATTCTGTTTGACACCTAGGTTGCCCCTACTTTAGGGCTACAATATTGCTGAAGACCGCGAAGTAAAATTCGTATTAGTTTCTGAGATACAGTCCCGATCAATGGAAAAAAGGGTAGGTTTAGCCCGGTTTAGATGAGGCTATAAAATCCAAACCCGATCTAACAACACGAAACCCAATTAGGGTTTTTGTAGCCTCAGTATGTATATATAATTGTTCCACAAACATCCCAGACGGGTGAGACTTCTCTCATATGTCTCTCTCTCAGTATGTACTTTCAGAAAATGCCCATTAGAAGTTGTTTGCATTTTTAGTGTTGCATAGTGATATGTATATTTGATTGCAAACAAACAAATTATGTTTGGATTCAAACATATATTTGTTTGCAATCAGACCCCAAACAAATATTTGTTTGGATCCAAACATATTTCTAACATATATTTTTCTGCGTGTGGTCTTTCCATCTCTTCTTCCACATGTTTGCTTCATCGAAGCCTTGGCCTGCCAGTTCAAGTTCAAATTGGGACAATACACAGACTGTATCGCCTCCTTATAAAAAACAGTGTCCCGTACGGTGCGCCGCTTACACCTGGGAATTTTTTGCGGATTCTGAAACAGTAATATTCGTAGATGAGAAAAATCCAAAAACAAAAAAAAAAAAAAATTGCTGGAGGGATTTTTAAATAAATCGTTTTTTTAGGTTTTTACGATTTTGTTTGGAAACGGCAAGTCCTATCGAAATGGGACTAAAGAAAGTATTGTAGAGAATTTTCACTGCTACAACATTTCTTTCAGTCATATTTCGACAGATGCTGCGGTTCCCAGGCCAAATCATGAAAACCTAAAAACGCTAAAAATGTGTACTTTGACCGCAATTTATTTAATAAACGCTTCGTTGTTTTTTTTATTTTTTTTTTATTTTTTTCATCTATGAACATTGCTGTTTCAGAATCCGTAAAAACTTCCCAGCTGTAAGCGGTCCCTTCATAACAGTGTTTTATAAATGTACTGACTGTATACATTGTCCCAATTTGAACTTCTGTATCTCAAAAATGGTAAAACCTACAAAAATGTCATAAAGGTCAATCTTGTAGAGAATTTTCACTGCTATAACATTTTCTTTAGAAGAACTTTGAACGCGATTTTTATTTGAAAATCCCACCGGCGATTTTTATTATTTTTTTGATTTTTCTCATCTATGATCAATTTAGTTTCAGAATCCGGAAAAACTTTAAATTTAGTTAAGGCACACCGTGACAAGTAAAACGTATCAGTCGACTTTGCCGACAGAGATATACCCTTAGACGATGTGAATTGAAACTTTCTACGAAGAGATCCAATACCGGCTACAAAACCAAAATCCTTTCCCCCAAAAATTATGTTTCCGAATTTTGTGGTGCTTGACAACAAAAATGTGGATTAGGATTAATGCCCAAAAGTGTTGCAGAGTAGGTACATAAAGGAATTGATCGACATAGTCCATTTTGGGTCTTATTTTGGGAATCATTTCGTTTCGATATATTCGCGCCTACTGGTAATTTCAGTTGGACACCGTATAACTTAAAGCGTTTGGACAACTTTATCAGGAAGTATGGACTTGCTCACGAAAAACATAATATCGCAGTAAACAGGACCACAACGAGTAGAATCGGTATAAATTTCCAAAGGATCTTCTAACACTTCAAGCACTTAAACAAGCATGTTGAACTTTTGTTGGGGAAAATACCCTAAGGAGGAGACCGATATGGGCCATTTTCGAATATGTACAAAATATCAGGAGAACCAAAGTTAGGACCAAATCGGTTCGGGCTATTTTCACAGAAAGTATTGCCCCTGAAAAAAACGTGTACCGTCTTAATGGTGGCAGCGAATACCAGTTATTACAACACAAATCAAAGCAATAGAGTCCATATTGACACATTATCTATGTCTGGTAGAAATTTCACGATGTGTAAGGTATGAACCAAATCGATAACTCCCTTCAAAAGTTATCGTACGCACAATTTGTCCGAACATTGTTGAACTTTAGTGGGGGAGGTACATGAACGATCGGACCTATCTTCGAACTTAAACTAAGTTTGGACAAAATATTACGAGGGCCAAATTTTGGACTGAACTGATCCGTTCGAGAGTTATCGTGCGCTCCAGCCAGACAGACAGAAGGACGGACATGGCTTGTTACCATGGATTGCTTTTGCGACTGTTTGCATGGAGTGGGCTATACTTTGCCATTGTACCGATATGTTATCGGGACGAGATGTGCTTTGATTAAGCAATTAGGTCAATTGAGTGGTATATGCTGTGGTTATCTATTGTGATTGCAGCTTACCGATATCTGACTTTCGTGTTGTGTCTATTCGTACTTTATTTGCTACGTTTAACCGGGTACGTACCTTTTGCTGAAACAAGGTGGTGGTCCGAATCAATGTTTGCGCCTCGGAACGATCGTACATCCAACACGCTCGATGAATGTTTTCAATTTATCACAACGTCATCAATTTGATTTTTTGTTTTCTGATATGGAGACAGCCAGGTGCTCTTATGAATGTCGAGATGTTTAAATCTGGTACTGCTAATTACCATGCTTTTGCCGCTGCGAAGTCTATCAGCATCATACCATTGTCAGACGTTCCACTGTGGAGACTGAATTTTTGAAGACAACGGCCCGTCTCACTGTGGGCGAAATTCAAATCTAGCGGGGAAAAAGTCCGAAAACTGACCAAGAGCTAAGTAAAAATCATTAATGCAGTATTTTTCCAAACATACTGGTAGACCTAAAAAAACGATCAGTATTGTATTTAATGGTTATTGGCCGTTATAACGGTATATTTACTAGGAGTTTTTTTTTTGCAAGTGATAAAATCGAATTTTTTTGATGACTTGTATATTGACAAGTAATATGGACAAATAAAAATAAATATGACCGTAATTTAATTTTTTTAGATAGTTTCGAAGTAGTGCTTATTAAAAAAAATAATTGTAGCATTATTTGATGTTGTAAATATTCTGAAAAAAATCTTTAAACATTTATATGAGATTTTTTCTACTTAGAGAATTTTAAGTAAAGTGCAATTTATGGGAAACACACGGAAACACTACAGGACTTTTATAATATTACATTAAATACTCCGAGGTATATACTCCCAATATTTCTTCTGCCTTTTTTCATGTAATCAACAATTTTCTAAACCCATTTTTACATGAAAATACGTAATAGAAAGTAGGACATTTGTATGGGGGATATACCAAAACGTGAACCTAAGTGAATAATGTTTGGTGTGTAGATGTTTTGTCTATTAAAAACCCGAAAACAAAATTTGCAGTCATTTCCGTTGGAAAATTTTGCTAAAACCTTCTTAATTCTGGATATCGGGAGATACATATATATGGGCACTATATCAAAACGTTCATGTAGGTCGAACATTTTTGGTACGGAGGTTTTGTGTGTACTTTGAACCCGAAATACCAAAGTACAGTCAATTTGATTGGAAAATATGAAGAGTACATTCAAAATAACGAAAATCTCGGGGATAGACCAAAACGTGGACCTAAGACCCCCATCATTAGAACTAATGTTTTATACCCCCAGAGGATCCTAAATACCAAAATACAGCAAAATTAACAGTGAAATGTGGTCCACATACCCAAAATACCTTATATGCGGAGGTACCGTTACGAGGACGATATGCTTTAACGGTGAGCTATATTCGACATACTCAGTGTAATCATACCTATACAAATAAGTATACAAATAAGTTAACTTTAAACGCATGAGGGTTAATTTTTCTACAAAAAGAAACCCCGCATTGCTGTCAGCAATATTGCCTAAGACACTTTATACCAAAAATGCAAGGATTCCAAGGAATCTGATGTCGAATATTTCAAAACGTGTAGAAATGGGCGGAACTTGCCACGCCTATTTAGGTTACTTCCCGACGTAAACTTTCAAAACGCCGATACACGTGTCTTCTTTTTTTCGGCCCTCCTTCATAATCACTGCGGGGTTTCTTGTAATTTTAAAAAAGTTAGATTTTGTTGTACTGTGTTATTATTTCTTGGACCCAAACATATATTTATTTGTTTGCAACTAGTCCCAAGCATATATTTGTTTGTTTCCAAACATATTTCTAACTTATATTTTTCTGCGTGTACTCATATGTATGCATTAGGGTTATGTCTTTTTGACATTTTTCCTTAAAAATGATTTTCTGTAGTGAGAATAAATGAACTTTTGCCTATTAATGCCTAACATAACATTTACTCAATTATAAAAAAAGATGACTTCAACAAATTATTTAATGTTCTGAAATATAAAAACTTTAAAAGCTTTTTGTGCGGAAGCTTTTTTTTTATCGAATCACTTTATAATTAAGATTTTATGTAATCTTAGGTAGAAACTCATCAAAATATCATACAGAATATCAAAAGTCATAACCCTTGTGTGCATGTGTGTGTCAATTTATGTACTGGTAGTAATGCAGGTTATCAATTAGTGGGTTGTTCAATAATAATACTTTCTTTTTTCTGTTGTTGTTTTTCCTGTCAATAAATACCTATATTATTTTTAATAATTACCTTTATTTACTAAATACAATAAAAAAACACCCACAATTTAACAGCATCAACATTCTCACCTTACTTATTTTTGATATAAGTAGCTTAATATCTCAAACCAGAAAAAATATTGCAGTATCTTGTCATCAATTTAATACGAAAACAAAACAATGATTTTTTTATTTCAAAGGCAAATAAATTAACAAAAAAGTGAAATAAAAATGTCACGGCAAGAGTCAATATTATCGTTATTTAATGATTCACGCTAAAAATCAATTAAAAATAAAAGAGAAGAAAAAACACACAATTCCACATTAACAGAAAATATTATCTGTGAGGCTGTTGGACGTCATCGAATAAACTTACATACATACTGATATACAATTTTTTTTTCTTAAATTACTACAATTATAAGGTGAATGATCCTCACAGTTAAGTGACGCTGGGTTGTGCAAAAAGTCAAACAGTCAAGTATCATCGGTGATGAGAATACAACTCGATTCAGTCAGTATATCAAGCAACTAGTGTGTGTTTGTGTGTGTGCTCATTAAAGAAGCTAAACCAACTTCTGTGACTAGCTCTCTACTAGGAGACAAACAGCAGAATATTGTTTGTTGTGGTAATGCATCCATTGCATCCAATGATGGCAAAGGCTATATCATCAACTCGTGTAACTAGCAGCAATAGCACGGATGGGCTGCAAAGAGAAAAAATAAAAAAACGCATATGTAGCAGCATACTTCATAGAACATATCCACCAAATGAACACTTTAAAGGGGCGAGTCATAAAACCAATTGCACAATGGGACCTGGGTGTACGTGAATGAGTAGAATAATCCATTACAAAATAATGTAAACAAGCTATTTTTTGCATTACCAGTTGTAGTTGAAGGCAAAATAAAGAGTGTGTTCGCGGCCTTTAAAAGGTCTTTTATGTTCTTCATACTGATATAGCGTGTACTTTTCGGAGGATCAAGGGTTCTTTAGACTAATCTGGTGAAAATCGACCTCGTATAAATCGCGAGCGGTACCAGCTATACACCTACATCGAGATAGTTCAACGTATCATGTTGCAACGATTGTTTGGCTAGAACATGCCAACTTCATCGTTACACCCAAAGTCTCCCCAACATGCACTCTGGAAATACATTATTCCTTCATTCTCCTTCCTCCGATCTCGGCAACAAAGTCGGCGAGATTGTAGACTATATGAGTCGGATAAACATCGTTGTCGCCGCGATCCAGGAGCTTCCAACGTTGCGATCTCTTGTGGAAGGATCGTACAAGCAGCATAGGTGTAGAACCACTTTGCCTAGTACAGATCTATATCGAATTTGAATTTGACTCTAGTGTCCCATACATGATATGTATGCAGGTAGCCGTAAAGGGTATGACTGTGATTAATAACTGTATCGTGAATTATATGTCTGATATTAGTTCGCTTTTAAAGAACAATAACCGTTTGGTGCCAGGAAAGTCAACGCCCACCATGAGCCCTGGCATTCTGTCCTAGGCAACGGCCAGACCGCTACAATACTGGTCAAATAAATTTCTCGCTTCACATTTTGCACGGTGAAGAAAGGCGTTCATGCGAGGATAGGAGGATACTGCCGCAGCTCGCCATTGTGACTCCCCGTCTAATGAATGATGCGTCATGGCAATCCGTTTTATTTTCATCTCGTTTGGCTCAAACCACCTTACTATCAGTATCTACATAAACAGACCACCCGACTTTATAACGTTTGACCCTCAGTTTATAGAGCACCCCAAGAGTGATAAGGCTAAGAGAAGTGCTTTTAAGATCCTCCACAGGTGAGGAGGTATGAACTTTGTTACAGACGTCATCCGAAACGCGAAATTATCCAAAGTGTTGCACCTATACAGAATCTCATTCGGTAATGCTTCAGCAAGTGGGTAAACCCGGAGTTAATTATTTGACTAGTGTCCTCAAAAAAAAAAAAAAAGTGGTTCCGCTACTGAATCCAGGAAAGGATTTACCTTTTGTCACAAGTAGCGAAGATTCTAGAGTCATGATGAAAACCGGTTTTAAAGTTGCCTAACCTCAGCATGCATTCCGGCACGTACCACAATAGCCTTACACGCCGTATCATATCAGTGGAGGACCCCCCACCCCCTTTGATGAACCGCTTGAGGGTTTAAAATTTTAACAAAAATATCCCTCACCCGCAGTAAAGTTGCCAAAGACACTATATACCTCAAATGCAAGGATTCCAAGATATCTTAACCCGAATATTAAAAAAAAGCTATTAATGGGCGGAACTTGCCCTGCCTTCTTTGGTTACTTTCCCATGTAAACTATAACAAGTGAGAAAAGGCTATAGTCGGTACGGGGCCGACTATGTGATACCCTACACCACTAACTCTGTGAATAATCTTTTCATCCGAAAACATTTCTTTTATGGAGATACGAAAGTGTTCACCTATCTGGCTTTTATACCAAATGACTTAAGGCGAACTGAACCAAAATAATTAATATTTAATTTTATATTGACATCACCAACATCAATAGGCTTCTATCTCTGTGATCGTGATGATCCGATCAAAATTCCGACCTGTAGTGTGATTGCAGAAAAAGTGGAAAAAAGGGATGCATTAACGACTATTGCGATATCTCTATTATTTGACTACCTACGCCAACTTTTCATAATTTCAAAGATGGGATTTTCTACTTTCTTAGTCAGGCTTTGCTTTTAGAAGGTCCCCAACCAAAGGTGTGATATCCGTCATTATTATTAAAATCGCAAAAATGAGAAGTTGGGTTTTATTAGCGACTATTGCGATATCTTCGTTGTTAGACCACTTACGACAACCTACGTTACATTGTTGTAAAGGTGATATGTTATACTTTCATTGCCAGGTTTTGCTTTTTGTAGACCCCTTATAGACGCTGAGATATTTGCGTTGGGATAAAATGTTGACTTTTTCTCCAATTAAAGTTTTTGCTCATTCCGACCCCTAAATGTTGTCCGACCATCATCAAAATCAATAGGCTTCTTCCTCTGTGAGACCCTCATTAACTCTCGAAATTTCGTGACGATCCGATCAAAATTGCGCCCAGTAGCGTGATTTCCAAAAAAATGGAAAAATGGGATGTATTATCGAATATTGCAATATCTCCGTTATTTGGTCACCTACGCCGACCTAGTTTGCATCATTGTAAAGATGGGATCTTCTACTTTCACAGAAAGGCTTTGCTTTTGGAAAGTATCCAACCAAAGCTGTGATATTCGTCATTATAACTTAAATCGCAAAAATGAAAATTTGGGTTTAATTTGCGACTATTGTGATATCTTCGTTGTTTGATCACCCATGAGAACCTACTTTACATCGTTAGAAAGGTGATATTTTCTGTTTTCATTGTCAGGTTTTGCTTTTGGTATACCCCTTATAGAAGCTGAGATATTAGCTTTGGAAAAAAACGTTGTCTTTTTATCCAAATAAGTTTTTTGCCCATTCCGACCCCTAAATGTCATTGAACCCTCACCGAAATCAATAGGCTTCTTCCTCTTTGAGATACCCAGTAACTCTCAAAATTTCGCGACGATCCGATCAAAATTGCGGCCTGTAGCGTGATTTCCAAAAAAATGGAAAAATGGGATGAATTACCGACTATTGTGATATCTCCGCTATTTGGTCACCTACGCCGACCTAGTTTGAATCATTGTAAAGGTGGAATCTTCTACTTTCATAGTCAGGCTTTGCTTTTGGAAAGTCCCCAGCCAAAGCTGTAATATTCGTCATTATAACTAAAATCACAAACATGAAAATTTGGGGTTTATTTGCGACTATTATGATGTCTTCGTTGTTTGATCACCTACAAGAACCTACTTTACATCATTAGAAAGGTGATATTTTCTACTTTCATTGTCAGGTTTTGCTTTTGGTATACCCCATATAGAAGCTTAGATATTCGCTTTGGAAAAAAACGTTGTCTTATTATCCACATATGTTTTTTGCCCATTCCGACCCCTAAATATTATCCGACCATCACCAAAATCAATAGGCTTCTTCCCCTCAGGGACCCCCATCAACACCAAAAATTGCGTGACGATCCGATCAAAATTGCGACCTGTAGCGTGATTACAAGGTTTAGATGGACAGACGGACAGACGGACAGACGGACGGACGGACGGACTGACGGACGGACACACATAGCCAGATCGACTCAGCTCGTCGAGACATTCATTTTGATATATATAAGTATGGGTCTACGACCATTATTTCGATGCGTTACAAACTTTTTGGCCAAAACCAACTTATAATACCCTCCCCACATAGTGGTGTAGGGTATAAAAACGCCGATACATGTGTCTCATATTTATACCCTCAGCATTTATGCTAACGAGGATATATGGAAATAATGGTTTTAGACCCCAAGTATGTTAGAGCGAAATGTGTTCAGACAATTTGGAGTTGATTTAGCCATGTCCGTCCGTCTGTCTGCCTGGTGCGGACGATAACTCTCGAACGGATGAACGGATTTGGTCCAAAATTTAGGTTTTCGCAATATTTTGTCCAATCTTAGTTTAAGTTCAAAGACGGGTTATATCGGTCCACTCCTTCCGGTACCTCCCCCACAAAAGTTCGAAATTGTTGGGAAAATTTGTGCGCACGATAACTCTCGAAGGGAGTAACCGATTTAGTCCATACTTTGCACATCCTGAAATATCTACCAGACTTAGATGAGGTTCCCATGTGGACTCAATTGGTCCTCTCTTTCGGGTACCCCCAACACAAAATTTCGGAAAAGTTCAGTTTAGGACCAGCTCTCGAATAGCTTTGATTTTTATTGTAACAACTTGTACTCACTGTCCCCCACACGACAGTACAAGTTTCATCAGGGGAAAACCCATACTTCCTGACAAAATAGCCTGAAAGTTGCAAAAAACCCCTATGACACCGTGTGAAGTTGTTGGAGCGCAACATAACTCTGGAACGGATCTGCTGATTCGGTCCAAAATTTGGCCTTCGTAATATTTTGTCCAAACATAGTTTAAGTTCGAAGATGATCCATATCGGTCCACTCCTTCAGGTACCTCCCCCAGAAAAGTTCGGAAAAATTGTGCGCACGATAACTCTTGAAGGGAATGACCGATTTGGTCCATACTTTACACATCCTTATATATCTGCCAGGTATAGATCAGGTTCGATTACGCACTATATTTGTGGGAGGTACCCGAACAACCCAAAATTTCGGATAAGTTCACTTTAAGACCTGCTCTTGAATCACTTTGATTTTTGTTGAAGCAACTTGCATTAACTGACCCCCTTCACGTTTTTTTCAGCGGCTAGTCCATACTTCTTGAAAAAACAGACAGAAAGTTGTAAAAATCCCTATGGCAACATGTGTAGTGGCTATAGCTCTCAAACTGGTCAACCAATTTGTTCCGAAATTTGGCCTTCGTCATATTTTGTGCAAACTTAGTTTCAGTTCGAAGATGGGCAATACCGGTCTACAGCGATATTATGTTTTCCGTGGACAAGTTCATGCTTCCTGGCATACTGGTCCAAATGTTATACGATGACCCGCTGAAATTACTAGTGTGTGCGATATCTATCGAAAAGATATGACTCCCAAAATAAGATCCACTTTCATAATGGACTGTGGCGGTCCATCCTTCAAGTATCTCCTCCGCAACACTTTTGAACTTTAATCCTAATCCGCATTTTTGTCTGTAAGTTCAAATGTTCAAAAAGAGGGCCACAAAATTCTGAAAAGACCCTAAATACATTCAATCTATCCGTAGATGAAAGTTTCAATTCACATAGGCTGAGGGTATATCTCTGTCGGCAAAGTCATAACCTAATCGGTTTTTCCCATCATTTAAAAAAATTCAATTTTGTTGCTCAGTGTAATTTAACACGTTATCTATGTATGCACGCTTCTTTGTTTGTCTTTAAAGAAAGAAGTCGTTGCTTTATTGTTTTACTTTATAATGAAATTTATTCGGACTTCATTCTGAGGTCTGTGTCTATTGGAAATGAAGTTAGGACAAAGATAAGTCCTTGCCTTTGACATGAAAGAAAGAATCAGGACAATTCTTTGCTATTTATCACCCGAAAAGCAATTACCCTCTAGTTTGAGTTTACTTCCAATCCATAGTGCAAGGCATGGCATCAAAAGGCAAGAAGTCGTGATATCAACATAAAGGTTAGTATTACTGCTATGTACGCCGTTTTTTTAAGAACCCCATTCGTATAATTTAAATACGTATGTATAAATTTTTGTCGTTGTTGTAGCACGTATTTTTGTATCTTATTTCAATGTTCATCAACAATACCCCACTCTACCCAAAATGTTTCTGATGAGTTGTATCTCATGGTTTCAACAATCTTAGGCATTAAGTAAAAATCTGGTTGGCGCTTTTTTATCACCATTTGTTCTGTTTTGTTGTTGTGCAAATGCAATTTTTTAATTTACCTATTATGCTGATATGTCACATCACTGGCACGCCAACTATTGTCATACGTGGTTTATTGGCTTAATTGCATTTTCGAAAGTTGTATATATCTGATGTTTTTTTTATATTTTGTTTATTTTTTTTGTCAACAACATCAACACGCAATAAGTTAGTCACAAAATTTTAATCACTCACCTTAATGACCAAAAAATGGCCTACAGATAATTCTGCATAGAATTGCGGTAAAAATGCAAAAAATATGCAGTTTTTTTCATAGGCCATATGGAGAAACGCTTGTGCAGCTGTGCAAATGTTTCGTTCGTTTTTCTGCCGTGAAGACAACTGACTTGGTTGGGTGATGGCCTACACTAGAATACAATGAACTTTATACAGTAAAAATAAAAAAAAAACAAGTAAGCAAAGGCTATAGTCGGACGGGCCGACCATGTGATACCCTACACCACAACCTCAAGGAATTGGCTATGTGGACGCTGAAAGTCCGGGTTCGACTCCCAGGCCTGGCCATATCAAATTTTAAACGGTGCCAAAATACCCCTTAGTAACGTTTTCGATATTTCCTGAGTATTTTAGCCATGAAAAACGTCTCTACAAGTGGCAACTTAGGACACGCCGTACAGAATCGGCGGTAAAAACTAGGTCACATATCAATAACTTAATATGAATCCATTGACATAAGAGAAGCCTCCATTGTCCCTCCCTTTTACAAATATCTTAGGAAGTATGGACTTACCCCGGAAAAATTGTACCGTTGCAATAGGGACCGTGAACCTCGTTCAAAAAATTCAAATAGATCAGATACGAGTCCTAAAACTGCACTTTTCCCAATTTTTGTGTGGGAGGTACTGGAAGGACGGGACCGGCATAGTCCATATTCCAACCTGATACATGACTGGATGAAATAATACGGTGTGCAAAGTTTGGAAATCCCCTTGAAAGTTATCTTGCGAATTTGCCATATTTTTAGGTTTCTTGTTTGTATTTCAGGGGTTTTGGGAGCTTTTTGGCCATAATCTCAGGAAGTATTGATTTGCTATTGCAATTTTACCATCGTAAAGGGGACCGCAAGGACAATCTGCTTAAAAAATTCAAGACGATTCTAGAGGACTCTTAAATTTTACTTTTCGAATTTTGTGTGGGAAGTATCCGAAGGTGTTGACCGATAAATTCTTACCCGATCTATCAATCGATTGCTCACTTCGCCAGTCATCCTTCACACAATTTTTCGAAGAATTTTTGAACTTTTGTGGGGGAGGTGTGGACCTATATAGCTTATATTTGAACTTAAACTAAGTTTGCGCAAAATATTACGAAGCATAAAATTAGGTTCGAATCGGTAGATCCGTTCGAGATTTATCGAGCGCACCAGCCATCTAGACAGTAAGAGTGACAGATGAACGGACAGGGCTAACGAAACGAATTTCGCCCAAACATACTTAGGGTCTAAAACCATTATGTCGATGAGACACATCTTTGGTCGTAAAACATCCAGTTGGACAACTGAACTGAAAACTCCTCTGCCATGATAGAGATAATTTGTAGCATGGGAGGAAATGTTGGTTCTCTACACAAAACCCATTATATATTAGGCAGTAGGCCCGTTACCTAGCAGATACATTATTGCAATTTGCATCAGGGGAAAGGTCAGTAGTAATTTGTCCATATTTTTCCGGTATATGCCCTCCAGGAATTAAAATATGGACCAAAAATAAAATTTGTATATTTTTCATACGAAAGTAATGGTCTATGTCACCCGCTAAATTATATCAGATCATCATGCAAAATTATAGGCATATACTTTTACCTACACTCTTACCTCGTGCAAAGTTTCGTGACTATTGAGCTATAATTGCGACCTCTAGCTGGTTTATGATTACACTACAAACAAAAAACTGGATATATTAGGCTGTAACTCTGTTATCTGATCATGTACATCAACATAATTGACAACAATAGAAAGATCAAGAGATTGGCTTACTAATATAACTCACGAGGGAGGATTGCGTCTTTCAGGAACAAAGATATAAGCTGTATATTAAAATTTTTCACAATTTTCACACAAAAGTTGTGGTCCATTTTACCCTCTAAATATGATCTGATCTCCATCTCAAATTGAAGGCATCTTCTTTGTCATATACTCTTACCTTATTTAAAATTTCGCGTTGATCGGACTATTATTGCGACCTACAGAGCCGCTACAAAATTGGATAAAAATTTTGTTTTTGGTCCATTTCACCCGCTAAATATTTCATGATCATCACCAATTAAAATAGCGATCTATTCTGATGTGAAACCGACCTACATACCAAATTTCGTGACAATCGGTCCATAATTGCGGCCTGGAGTTTGATTACAATTTATAATGGACAGACGGACACACGGACGGACGGACGGACACACATCTCAAAATCGTTTTATCTCGTCGAGATATGAAGATTGGTATACCACATTGGGGGTCTCCGACGAATATTTCGCGGTGTTACATGAATTTTTCCCAAAACAAACTTATAATACCCTTTCCACATAGTGGTGTAGGGTATAAATATTTTGGTATACGTTCGAACTTTTCTCTGTAACGAACATCTTTATAACGAATTGTCTTATACCCTACACAGGCGGTAACGTTAATTTGCATTAAGATGTGCATTTAATTTTAACCTGACAGACGACAGTTTCTGCATTTACGAAACAGCTGTTTGCTGGTAAACAACTGTTTTGTTGTTGTTTGCAATGCAAATTGTGTCTCAGAGCATATTCATGCTCTCTCTCCCACATGAATATGGGCTCTCTTTTACAGCATTCCCATATTGAAATACCTAAATTCGGTTTAAATTCTCTTTGATTTTGTGCATTAAGAATGTGGATAATGCACGAATTAATTTGAATTAAGGCAGTTAATGCAAATTAACGCAGCCGTCTGTCTAGGGTATTATAGACCAAAATATGAATTTTTGTACAAAATGTTCAGTTTCTCCATAACATGGATTCTCTGACCAGAAAAAATCACATCTTCAACGGTGGAAGTAATACACCACATGCTAGTGACATTTTTTGAGTATTTCAGCCTTGTAAAACTTATTTATACAAAATAGGTCCCATATCATTGAGCTAATAGAAAGCGGCGCGCGTTCATGAGATGAGAGAATTCCCTTAGGGGAATTCCCCTGTGGTTGGGACAGAGATATAATGAACGTCATACTTGTCACTTATGTACAAACAATCTTCTTTTTATATCTGTAGGGTTGGGCAATCTAGTTCCCGCAGCGGATCGATCCTTCTATTCCCCTTTCCCAAAAGGAACTAGTTCCTTAGTATAGTTCCCGGAGCGGATCGATCTTTCTAGTTCCTCTTCCCAAAAGGAACTAGTTCTTTAATATAGTTTCAAATAGTTCCGAGACTGTTATAGCAGCAAAGCTTTCTCTTTCATCGATGTTTTTGTTTCCTTCGTTCCAAATAGTTCCGATACCGAAAAAAGTTTAACGAATCTTTCTCTTTCATCATCATACACCACGATTAGACATCATAATAAATAAATTGCAGCGATGTAAAATAGAATGTGATTTACGCTTATTAAATAATGTGGCAGCATCTGAATAATGAATGAGAAAGATCGAGGTGTATGCAAAATTAAAGGAAGAAGAATGAAAGGAACTATGTGCAGCATCTGAATAATGAATGAGAAAGATCGAGGTGTATGCAAAATTAAAGGAAGAAGAATGAAAGGAAAGAGCTGGATTTAGTTCCAAAAGTTCCTTGCTGGGAATAGTTTCTTGGAACTAGTTCGTTCCGGAACTACATAACTCTATATATCTGCCTTTGGAGCAGCTTGTCTTCATTTCGGAAGTGTTTCAATTTTCATTTATGTATTCCTTGTAACACAGTGTTAAGTGCACCATTGACAAGAAACACATCTTTCATCTACACACTCTTTCCATAACTTCCCATATATCCACGGTCTGTCAGACAGTCAACAGAAGAAACCAGAACACAGACCAAAACAAGAAAATAGCAGTCAGCTGTTTTTTACATTTTCACGACAGACAAACAAACCAAACAGCCAACTAAGCAAAACAACTACTAAAAGGAAGATGAAAAATAAAAAGAAACATCACGGAGAATTACTAAACAGCAAAAAAGGGGAAACCACTACGTAAACGACCTCCTGGTGCCTGCCTGCTGCTGCCGATGCATTGCAAATGAATCATTCTTCTCTAAATAAACTTTAAAGTTGTCTTCAAAGTTGTTGCTGCACAAAGAGTAATGCCGCTGTTTTTGCAAATAATGCCATACCTAGCCTGTGGTAGTTTCCCCATAACCCCTTACACAGCCACATATTTTTCTTTGCCACTCAACGGCGACATGCTTCGCCAGAAAAACGAAGAACAAGAAGAAGGTTAGTGGCTTATGTAGTAAATTAAAAATGATCTATGGACGCCGTAAAACAGATAAACATCATCAGACCATAGAATTGATAAAATAAACGGCACCACCACCAAACTATGCTTTCAATTTTATAAGAAGAAAATGTGCACTTGAAAATGAACTCAAGTACAGATAAGGTTAAATGATGGAGGAGATGCTTAGGAAATTTATAATAGACAATAAAAAGTAAATTGGAGTGTGGTGATTTTAAAGATGGCATAAAAACGGAACATCTGAAACATTTTAGGTGTAACATAATTCAGGTAAGGTGAAACTATACAAGGATATGATATTTTGGCCAGGAAAGAAACATTCGTCTGTGGATGGAACAAAAATAATGGAGCCACATAGACATTGTTTAACATATCTCTACAAATTTATCATATTCGTTTGTCTTGGTGTAAAATAGGTACACAGAAACAGCCCAAAGGTACAATAACACTTCTCTTAGTTCAATGAGTACAGCCCGATTCATATTAGTTCAATGACATGGTTTCTAGTTTTTGTTTTCGAGTTCGATCATACAGTTTTACATGTCTAAAACAAGTAAGAGAGTATCAGACAGCAGCGCTGAACGTGATATACCCTCAACCAATGTAAAAAAAAACCAAACCTAACCTAATAATTATACCGTATATAAAATATATTGATTTTGCATCACGAGTTTGCTTTAAAATCTGTATGTACGGTAATGTAGCCCCACATTATTGGCATATACACAGATAAAAATAATTACTGCATTTCAGGAATAGTGTTCATAAAGTCTTGCCAAGGTTCAAATTTCTGCATTTCATGAACGCCTTTCATAAAAAAAAAGAAAAATACTGTTTTTTCTGAGAGATTGAAAGAAAAAAATGTTGGTGAGTTGTTGTCTTTGTTATTATTGACTAACAACCACCACACACCACCAACCAAACCAGAGACAAATTTTGCTACTTTTATTATTTTTTTTATTTGGTATTTTTGTAACTTACCGTTTCTTCTAATGATTTTCACTGTAGTTGTTATCCTCTTGTGAACATAGCAGAACAATACGAACCATATGTACATACATACATGTTGAGTCAATCAGCACTAGGTTCAGATAATAGATGTTGCCTTTATATTAAAGAAATTAAAAATTTGTAGTTGCGAACTATACAGCCAAACAATTTGCTTTTTTCGACACCAAATGCACTGTTTGTCAGTTAACTAACAACAAAAATGTTGCGACATACACTGGTAGTTTAGGTATGTTGTTGCGGTGTGTGTGGTGAGGTTTGTTGATATAGTCCAGCATTTGGCACACAACAACAACAATTTGAGCAAACACTGTTGTCAGTGCATGGTTTTTCAATTATTGAGTGGAGAGAGAAGCTGTCTTTGCTTGCTCGCGAGTAAAGAGGTGCCGAATTCTGATATAGTCTCAATGTGCTGGTGAGACGATGGTGGGGGTTGTGTTGTGGCTTGTTGATACATTGCCAATACGATGGTGAGACGACGGGACCATTGAAAAGAAAACGAGAACAAAGTTGAGAGCATTTACCAAAACAAGAGAGGAATTGTGAGAACAAATAGTGGAATATAGGGAAAAATAGGAAAGTGATTTTGCATCTCATGAAAATCTTACATATTTTGGAAAAAATTGCGACTTTCGGATGGAAATAAGAAACTGCACATGTATCTTATGTGAGGTACCTGTACAGTATGGAAAAACTACATCACGAACGAAAATATGTAAAAATTCTTGAAATATTTTTTTCTGTGTACGAAACATTTTTAGTAACCAAACTTTGTCATAAACGATTCGAAATATTAAATTACGTTAAAATAAGTTTTACAAAAAGTTTTACAGTTATCTTGCACAATATCCATTTTAGTATGTGCCGGTAGAGTTTTGTAGCTTTTGGCCACTATCTTAGGAAGTATGACTTATTCCGGAAAAAATGTACCTTTGTAAATGAGGCCGTTGGAACTACCTACTGACAAAAGAATCAGAACGATGCGAGAGGTACTCTTAAACTTCAATTCATCCGAATTTTTTGTGGGAGGTACCAGAAGGAGTGGACCGATATATTCTATATTCCAACCTGATACATAACTGGATGAAATAATACCATGTGTAAAGTCTGCAGCAATCAGAAACTCCCGGCGAGAATGATCTTGCGGATTTCCCATTTTTGATGGAGCCGTCAGGGTTTCTTGTAGCTTTTAGGCCAATATCTCATGAAGTGTGGACTTGCGCAGAAAAAAAAGTGAGCCGCAAGGAAATCTTACTGAAAAAAATTTCAAACCAATCCGAGAGTAGCTCCTAAACTTCACATTATCCGAATTTTGTGTGGGAGGTACCCGAAGGAGTGGATCGACACAATCCATATTCCAACCTGACACATGACTGGATGAAAAAATACGATGTCGTAAAGGACAACTTACAAAATTGTACTTTCGTAAAGGGAGCCGCAAGGAGAACTTACTCACAAAATTTCAAACCAATCCGAGAGGAGCTCCTAAACTTCACATTTTCCGAATTGTGTGTGGGAGGTAACCGAAGGAGTGGATCGATACAATCCATATTCCAACCTGATACATAACTGCATGAAATAATACCATGTGCAAAATCTGTACCAATCAGAAACTTCCTGCTAGAATTGTCTTGCGGATTTGCCATCTTGGTTGGTTCCGTCAGGGTTTCTTGGAGCTGTTAGGCCAATATCTCAGGAAGTATGAACTTGCGCAGAAAAAAATTTTACCGTCGTAAAGGACAGCTTACCGAAACAAATTTCAAAACGATTCGAGGAGCTCATAAACTTCACTTTATACGGATTTTGTGTGGGTGGTACCCGAAGGAGTGGACCGATATAGTCCATATATATTTGGACCAAATCAATTGCTCCCTTCGAGAGTTATCATTCACATCATTTTACAGAAAATTTTTAAACTTTTGTGGGGGAGAAGTGGATCGGACAGTTAAACTGATGCAGCGTATCGTGCGATCCCCGTACACGTGCAAGGCATGTGTTGGGTATCGTGCTGTCATATGGGCCCAATACGTTGGGAACTTAATTGAGCTGAAATCACTCATGTTTGCCTTAGCAGCTGGCGTTCTTCTGCTACGTCGGTTGGATCTCCGAGTACCTTTGAACGTCAATGAAACTACATCAGCGTTAATGGTATCCAAGTCTGCCTGCTAGACTGATATACAGGTTCCTGTTTGTAACATTGGACCTCTCTCTCTCTAGATTATGCAAATCTCTCTTGACGTGCCTGGGTAGGGGATGATAACGATCGCGGCAATAATACCCACCAAACTTTGTTGTGCTGAAGCACCGTTAAAGTCTTCACCTCTTCATGAAGGTTATCCACTGCTGTAATGAGAAGGCACCCTTCTGCAGTTCGCAGGGCGGCATTTTGGCTAGCGCCATATAGCTTACCAGCTTACGGCCTAATGGTTTGTAAGAGGTCAACAAGGTTTCTTTGTCAGCATACCAACTGCTGCCGCCCTGCGGCTTAAGGATCTTTTTCCTACATCTGAACTTTTTTAATCACGCTATAGAACGTTACACCCAATATCTTCGATTAGTTAGTGGTCGGAATCAGGACACCATTGTACAGCGGAACTTCCATAAAAAACGTTGCAAGCTACATAAAAAACGTTGCAAGCTACAGCTGATGAACAGCTTTGTTTACTGGACCATAATGTTTCTTAGCAATATCATTTTCATTCCCTACATCTATTACATCGCACCGATATTGACATGTGTTTGGATTCTTCTCCACCCCGGTGGGTTGGATTAGGTTAGGTTTTAGGATGCGTAGCTGCTGTGATGGCAGCCACTCCACTCGCAGACCTTGGGGTCCATTGTGATCATCCTGAATTTTGAAACGGATTATAGATGTGGTTGTGATATAAAGGAGATGTAGATGTGTGATGGTAGTTGTGGATAGATGAAGATTGTGAGTGATGTGGTTGTAGATGCGTAGAATCCAATGGTTCAGGTGTGGTGTTGATGTGAAGGTGATGGCGGGTGTGAGATGTTATGATGTATAGGCGATATCCATAGATTGGATGTAATTTCCGATGCAACTGTAAGAGTAGAAAGAGGTTGTAGATGAGAGTGTAGCTGTAATAGTTAGATATAGATGTAGTGAAGATTATTGGTTTGAAGTTTAAGTTAGTTGTAGCTGAGACGTGTTTGACAATACTACTGTGTAAAGATGGTGCTTGTCCTGTTCTCACCACGTTGGAGCCATTTCAGGCCTTTTGCCATGTGTAGTAGATCCGACGGCTCTGTTTGGCAAAATTCTGTTAAAGATTGGATGGTGTGCACACCCAGGGTGCGTTGTCTTCTAGAAAGGAGCATAGGACAACGGTATAATAGGTGCTCGATCGTCTCTGTTTCTTCCTCATCCTTGCACAGCCTGCAGTAGTCAGCCGTGTCGTCTTCTTCCAATTTGCTCGTCATGGATCCTATTCTGCAGTGACCCGTGATGGTCCCCAATGCTAGTTTCAGGTCTGATTTCCTCATTGAGAGCCGTGAGGCGGTTCTTGACTTGGACGGGATTGGCTAGATTGCCCTTGATATGCTGCAGTTTGGCGTGTTTTGCCAATGTTGGCAGAATATCTCCCGACATTTTTGCTCTATTGTTCTCCTGAAGTGGCACAGTGGTGGCTTGATGGAGTAGTCGATTTCAATGGTTTGTGACTCCGATCCACAGCGTGCCAGTTCGTTGGCTGCCTCGTTTCCTTCGATGTTGCAATGCCCTGGGACCCAACACAAGATGACGATTGATTTTAGTGGCTCCAAAGCGTGTTTGCAGTCTAGAACAGCCGCGGACTTTGTAATGGGACTTGAGTGATTTTAGGGCTGTTTGACTATCGACGTAGATAGTCACCGGTCCAACTATGTCCCCTCTCATGTTGTTAATCAGTTCCGCGGCCTTCCTGATCGCAAAAACTTCTGCTTGGAAGACATTACAATATTCGTTCAGCTTGTATGATTGTCGTAGCCCAAGGGATTTGCTGTAGACGCCTGCTCCTGTGCCTGTTTCCCTCTTAGAGCCATCAGTATAGGTCTCTATACCGTCTAGAGGTTGGCTGCTGTGTGTCCATTCATCCCTGTGGGGTATGTGCACCTTTGTTGCCTCGAAGCACATTTGTGGTGATATATAATCACTAATGTTCCCCGAGCCCGTTGATAGTCCGAATCGACGAAGAATTGCAGTTCTTCCGTGTTCGGAACTGCGCCATGAACCTAGCTCCTGGTACGTACCAAAAGAACTCGCAGCCGGCATTGCGAAATATATTGCTGCTCACAGAGTGAAATGGTTTTGTATTAGAGTTACATTTCAGGGTTTTTGATTGAATTAACTAGTTCATTGTTTATTATCTGGTTCAATCGTTTGAATCAGCATCGTCTAGTAATAATTTGATGGTTCCCCGCAGCTACACAACTTCTCCACCAAAATTTGTCGTTCTTGGTCCTCTTTTGTGTATAGCCCAGATATCAAATTTCTGTACAAGATTGGTTGGTTCAAACGTGCTTTAGGTAATAATTTTTCAGTGAACTAAAATTAAATCGATTGTCCTAGTTCCTAGACTCTCTTTAAAGAATCGTCCAATTCAACTACTTAGTTCATGAACTAAATTAATGTGATTGGCAATCTCATATTCTTATCGGTTAAGTTGGTTCAGTTGGTACGAGCAAGTAATCAATTGAATACTATACTCGTATGAAATAATGGTTCTGAATAGGTAAACCGAAATAAAATTTGTGAATAATTAAAATTAGCTTATTTTAAGACTACAGCAATATTTTGTTATTTCAATAGAATAAATAACTGAAATACTAACCTGTTGTATGTATTTTCACAGAAACAAGAAATCGTTCAAGAACAACTAAACAGAATTTAAAAGATGCTAGACAACAAAAGAAGAAGATGAAAACAAAACTAAACATTAAATTTCTTTTATTTGAACAGTAGTTTTAAGAAGAAGATGAACACGATAGTTTTTCTTTACTTTCCTCCACTTTGTGTTGATATTTGTATTTTCGTTTTGAGTTCAACGGTATCAGCAGCGGCAGCATCTTCATCTAGTTTTCCGTTTTCAATCACCCCTTTCACAAAAGAAGATGTGTGCAGAACGTTAACATCCAAAGCATGTCTTTTCTTTCAAGGTGCACAGCTTTTTGTTAAGCCATTGTCTTTAGTTTGAAAACCATTTGTTTGGTTTTCTATTTTCTTTGTATTTCAAATAAATAAATAAAAAAACATTTGAGTTCTTGAATAAGTTGGCTAAACTTAAGTAAATTGTACATAGAAGGTGTTTTTTGTTGTTTTTTCCACCTCTTTTCAAGTTTTCTTCCAAGGTTTCCAGACATGTTTCAATTGTCTTTTGTTCTTGTGGCGCTGTGAATAAAAGTTGTCGATATGTAGGTTGTCTTGTGTTTTTATCGTGGCAAAAGAATATGTATTGGAACATTTGAAGCTTTTGTTGTTGTAATTCACAGTCATAGACAGTTGCTGATGAAGATCATAATGAAAGACAGTTAACTTTAGTTTTAAATGGTTCATAATAAAAGTTGATACAATTATCGGAATTTTTAAAAAAAACTGCCAATGACGTACTAGTTGAAAGACACCAAGCAAGGCCCAGGACTTATCTTGGTCCCTCTTTCATCTCAAGTGAACACTGACCTCCCCGTGGTGTCACCTGGGGAGCTGCCTTTAACACCCGTTAACGGTAGTGAGCTAAAATGTGCTGAACGTTCACCCATAAGAACGATAAAAACTTGGGTTTGGGCGTCGGGTTACTAAACCAAAAAAGTAGCCTACTCAGAAAAAAAAAAACAAACGAAAATAAAAATAAAACCTCTCTAAAGTTGAGGACCCAAACATTTTAAGGACCATTATCTGCGAATCTGCACCTGGAATGTTCGCACTCTTTATAGAGAAGGCGCAGTTTACACATTGGCAGATGTACTTGAAAAGTACAAGGCCGATATAACCGCCATACGAAAAATACGATAGATTGGGAAAAGCGTCACAACAACACCTAAACACCTGTACTACACACCTGTATTATAGCTGCCATGACACAAAGCATGAGTTTGGATGCAGATTTGTAGTTGGTCGGAGATTAAAATATTTGGTCTCCAGCTTCACCCCAGTGAATGAAAGACTTGCTACAATGCGGATAAAAGCAAAATTCTTCAACATTGGCTTTATCTGCGCTCAGGCTCCAACCGAAGACAAGGACGAAGAGGCCAAAGGTATATTCTACGAGCGCTTAGAAGAAACATATGACCGTTGCCCTGCCCATGACATTTAAATTATTCTAGGCAATTTTAATGCCAAAATTCGAAAGACGAATATCTTTGGCCCAACAGTGGGGAAATTCAGTCTCCACCGTGAAACATCTGACAATGGTATGAGGCTGATAGACTTTGCAGCGGCAATCAGCTTGGTAGTTAGCAACACCAGGCATTCATCGAGCACGACAACAGCGCTGTACGCCATCTCCACATATATTTGTCAAGGATTCAACCAGAGACCGCCGTGTGATAGAACAGTGATGGTGGCGTTTGACTTATCAAACGCCTTTGATACAGTGAGGCACTCCACGGTGTTTGAGGACATTGAGCAGACAAACCTGCAGCCAAGTCAACTGTGTGTGTGGACGCCAGTCGTACAGTCGTGGAATTCAGGAACAAGAAGTCCAAACCCAGTAGAGTGAATCTGGGAGTTCTCCAAGGTGGGGTGATATCTCCGGAACTGTTTAACCTCTACCTCTCCTGTATTCCGCCCCCTCCAGACGGCATCGAGATCGTAACGTATGCTGATGATTGCGCGATCCCTTTTTTCCACGCGAGAAATATGCAGATTTCCGCCACAAAATCTACAGCCACTCTGTTCACCAATTGAATGTCGTGGTCGACGGTAGCAGAATTTCGACCACAAACTGCCTCAAAATTATAGGGGTCACATTCGACACTACTTTCGCGACAAACTGAAAAGCAGGAATAGGTCCTCAAGTCCCTAGCCGCAGCACTTGGGGTGCAGTTTAAGAAACCTTGTTGACCACATATAACGCGATAGGTCGGTCTGTGGTAAGCTATGCGGCTCCAGTTCGGTCCCCAGGATTATGTGATACGAATTGGAAAAAGATTCAAATCTGTCAAAATGCCGCCTTGAGAACAGCAACAGGGTGCCTCCTCAAGTCTTCAGTGGACCATCTACATGAGGAAGCAAAAATTCCTCAAGTAAAGCAACACAATGAGATGCTTTCGTTGCACTACTTCCGTGGGTGTTACTGTGATAGCCATCCCAATCACCATCTGCTGGCTAGGCCGACACATTCAGGCATATCAGGAAGGATATCCGCGCTCTAGGGTGAGAGGTCCAACAATATAGGAGAGAACCCCTAGATCAACAGGCATATCGAGCAGGTTTAAATATTATTCACACGGATGTAGTAGCTAAGGCCACAGACACATCAGAAAGGATATTCATCCTCTAGAGAGGGAGGTCCAACAGTATAGGAGAGAATCCCTAGATCAACTGGCATATCAAGCAGGTTTAAATAGTATTTACACTGATGCAGTAGCTAGGGCCACAGGCATATCGGGAAGGATATTCATGCTCATGAGAGCCATACCAATCACCATCTGCTGGCTAGGCCCGATACATTCAGGCATATCAGAAAGGATATCCACGTTCTAGAGTGAGAGGTCAAACGATACATGAGAGAACCCCTAAATCAACAGGCATATCTAGCAGGTTTAAATAGTATTCACACGGATGCAGTAGCTAAGAGTAGGGGAAAGAGGTAGGTCCAACAATATAGGAGAGAACCCCTAGATCAACAGGCATATCAAGCCATAGGCAAATATAGTGTGAATAAAGTCCTCGGAGTACATGCCCCATCTATCGCATCTGAGGAACGTCAGCTGCCACGACAAACCACCCAGCAAACCAAATGTCTGATGTCCGACACTTCTGAACAGTTTCGGAAGCAAAGTCGCTAAGATTTCATTCCGATTTCTAAACGATTTTTCGGAGAGGAAATAGTTCAGATTTTGTACCGATTTCGTTCTGATTTCGGAACGAAAATCGGTACAGAAATAAATATCCTTTTAAAGAAATATCCTTTTAAAATTTCCCATGGATTTTCTTCAGATTTCGTTATGAATCAATCTGATGTTGCTCCGATAATTCGTTCCGAAATTATGTCAACCACTTCATACAACTTTCGTTACGATGTCGGGGCGATTGGTTTGCTGGGCGGAGTAGTTTTGGCTCAACTACGCTCGGGATATTGCAGTCGCCTAAATTCTTATTGGGCGGAAATCGACCTCGCCGTGCAAGACTTCTGCCCAGTATGCGGCATGGGCCCGCACGACACAAAACACCTTTTCAACTGCCCCGCCAAACCTACTCATCTAACTCCAGTGGATCTGTGGTTACATCCCATCGAAGCAGCCACTTTCCTGGAATTGGAGATAGAGCCAGATTGAACAGAAGAACGAACATACAAACATTCTAATAAAAACTGTTACAACAACAACATTGTGAAATAAGAAGAAGAATTGTATGGCCAACAGATGCAACTTTGGCTTACGTAAGCAGTTTGAAAACAAGCCACATGTCGTCAAACATAAACAACGACTTTCAAAACACTGATACTACCCGTGCTAATGTATGGTTGCGAAGCCTGGGTACTTGCGTAAGCGGATACGGCAGAGCTTGGAGTGTTTGAAAGAAAAATGCTTCGAAAGATCTACGGGCCAATCTGCGTTGCCGGTGAATATCGATGTCGTATGACCACAAGCTCTATCTGCTATACAACGACATCAGTATAGTTAAAGGGTCAGGCCATGTCATAAGAACGAGTGATGAACCCTCTAAAAAGGCGTATAAATACGGGGCAAATGGCGGTACACGCACAGCCAGCAGGCCAAGGCTTCGATGGAGTAAACAAGTGGAAGACGATATTAAAAGACGCGGTATTCCAAAAACAAAGGGCTTATAGGACAAATGTTCTGTAACAGCCCAACCAAGTAAGTAAGCTGGCATTGTCTATTTACTTTTATCTCTGGCCTTGAACCATAACCCTTGTTATACTCAACTAATTAGTTAATTATTTAATTACAATTATATGCTAATAGTTAACACGCAAATTTGTCTCTACACTTCCCTATAAAAACACAAAACATAAAAGGCCTTGACTCCCTTTTTTTTGGGTTGGTAAATATTTATTATTTATTTATGTTTAAATATGAATTATGTCACAAAGTCCCACACCCACAGCAAACAATCTGAAACGCCATGAATAATTATTATATTATCCTCTTTTGTTATTCTATATTCATTAATATTGTTGTGGGAAACCTTTTTTTTGGTTGCTTTTGTAAATGTGTGCGGTGGTAAGCTCCTCACACTTTTTTGTGCGGAAGAGTAATTTAAATAATTAGCCCAGTGTTGTAGCAAAAGCAAAAAAAAAAAAAAAAGAAGAAGAAAAAAAAATGATGACTTTATTATGATGCTATTCATATTTAATATCAAATTAATTTGTCATTATGATATTAACAGTTATTGTATACGTTAATTAATTAATAATGATTTCCACATTTTTTTTTTTTGATGAGAGAAAGAAAATCGTAAAGGCTGGGATGCCAACTGTTCTGGGGTAAAAATCGCTATATACCACATACGTAGCATTGTGCGTCTGTAGCGATATTTACCTCAAACCAGTTGAAATCCCTGCTAAAACAGTGGTTTTTGTATGCCAAAAATCACCACAAGTATCGGGAAAACCACCACATTGGCATCCCTGTGTAAAAGGTTATTTATAAGTTTTAATACCTTTTACTCGGAAGGGTAATAAGGATTATTTTAGAGCAATCATAAATATTTCTAACTTTTTATTACATTTCATAAAGTTTTTATATGTTATTAAAAACATGGGAAATCTTTTTCAATAATTCCTAGTCAATGTGGATTTAATCTTGGTCTAAATTCTGAAAGAAGTAATAATAAAACTATTTATGAAGTTTAAATCAGTTTTTGTTTCCTTTAGGTAACCTGCATATTTAATTAATCATAAAACTTAATATATAATTTAAAATTTCACTCGATATTTTATAGCTTTTAAATAATCTCACTAAACCCATTGTCCCCCGGACTACTTTCAAAACAGTCTGCATTTTAAGCTTCTTGGCATAGTTCAAATAAATTGTCTTTGGCTTTGAATTTTACACTCTTCTATTGTCGTTTTTGTTGTAAAACCACAAAAGACACTTCCCCCCGTTTTTTGGCTTAGGTGGCGACAAAAGATATCGCCAGGTTTTCTCTTTATTAACCATAAACACACCCTTAAAAGTTCTTAAAAGAAAACCAGAAAGCTTCAATGAACCACAAAACTGTGGAAAATATTTATAGGAATTGAAATGGTATTTCAGCAGTCATCACTCCGCTCCGTTCCACCCCACCATAAACCTTCGTAGGCTGATAAGAAGAAACCACAATGTAAAGTGAAATTCAACACAGCCAAGCCACAAGTCAGTCAGTTAGCTAACCGACAAAACAAACCCATTTATTGAACCCACCAGATGCCACCAAGCTGGCACATACATACCTTTGTTTCTTCCCATTTGCGGCAATGTAAATGTAGAAAACTTGAAAGAAAACAACGGCCCATTAAGCAAATAAAACAAAAACAACAATATGAACAAACAAAAAGTTATGGAAAATACCTTTAATTTTCCACATCATCATCAACATCGAGCGACAAAGTTGTTGGCAACTATGTGGTGTAAGTTTTTTTTTGTGTGTGACACTATATTACATATTTTTTTTGTGGCGTCTTTAGCCACCTCATGAGTCTTCTATTATATACAAAAAAAAATCGTATAGAAGACCTCCAGGGTCTTCGATCGGATAGAAGACTTAAGAGTTTTCTTCAATCGTATGTAACCCCCCAACGGCCTTCTTCTATCGTATGGGACACCTCAAGGGCCTCTTCTTCTACCATATGGAAAAATTCAGTGTCTTCTACAGCATAAAACTCCTCAAGGATCTCCTTCTATCGAATGGAAGACCCCAAGGGTCTTCTTCTAACGTATGGAATACCTCAGGGTCTTCTTCTATCATACGGAAGACCTCAAGGGGTTTCTTCTATCATACGGAAGACCTCAAGAGTCTTCTATAGTGTAGATGATCTCAAAGGTCTTATATGGTACAAAAGATCTCAATGGTCTTCTCTCGTATAGAAGACCTCAATAGCCATTTATCGTATAGAAGACCTGAAGAGTCTTCTATTGTATATAAAATATCTAGATTCTTCTATTGCATCGAAGAAATCAAGGGTATTGTATAGAAGACGTCAAGATTTTCTAGGGTGTAGAACATCTCAAGGTCTTCTAGGGTATAGAAGACCTCAAAGTTTTCTAGGGTATAGAAGACATCAAAGTTTTCTAGGGTACAGAAGACCTCAAGGTCTTCTAGGGTATAGAAGACCTCAAGATCTTCTACGGTATAGAAGACCTCAAGATCTTCTAAGGTATAGAAGACCTCAACGTCTTCTAGTATATAGAAGACCTCAAAGGTCTTCTAGTGTATAGAAATCCTCAAGGTCTTCTAGTATATAGAAGACCTCAAGGTCTTCTAGTCTATAGAAGACTTCAAGGTCTTCTAGTGTATAGAAGACCTCAAGGTCTTCTAGTGTATAGAAGACCTCAAGGTCTTCTAGTGTATTGAAGACCTAAAGGTCTTCTAGTGTATAGAAATCCTCAAGGTCTTCTAGTCTATAGAAGACCTCAAAGGCCTTCTAGTGTATAGAAATCCTCAAGGTCTTCTACGGTATAGAAGACCTCAAGGTCTTCTACGGTATAGAAGACCTCAAGGTCTTCTAGTGTAGAGAAGACTTCAAGGTCTTCTAGTGTAGAGAAGACTTCAAGGTCTTCTAGTGTAGAGAAGACCTCAATGGTCTTCTAGTGTATAGAAGACCTCAATGGTCTTCTAGTGTATAGAAGACCTCAAGGTCTTCTAGTGTATAGAAGACTTCAAGGTCTTCTAGTGTATAGAAGACCTCAAGGTCTTCTAGTGTATTGAAGACCTCAAGGTCTTCTAGTGTATAGAAGACCTCAAGGTCTTCTAGTGTATTGAAGACCTCAAGGTCTTCTAGTGTATAGAAGACCTCAAGGTCTCCTAGTGTATAGAAGACCTCAAGGTCTTCTACGGTATAGAAGACCTCAAGGTCTTCTACGGTATAGAAGACCTCAAGGTCTTCTAGTCTAGAGAAGACCTCTAGGTCTTCTAGTCTAAAGAAGACCTCAAGGTCTTCTAGTCTATAGAAGACCTCAAGGTCTTCTAGTCTAGAGAAGACCTCTAGATCTTCTAGTCTAAAGAAGACCTCAAGGTCTGCTAGTCTATAGAAGACCTCAAGGTCTTCTAGTCTATAGAAAACCTCAAGGTCTTCTAGTCTATAGAAGACCTCAAGGTCCTCTAGTCTATAGAGGACTTCAAGGTCATCTAGTCTATAGAAGATCTCAAGGTCATCTAGTCTATATAAGACCTCATGGTCTTCTAGTCTATAGAAGACCTCAAGGTCTTCTAGTCTATAGAAGACCTCAAGGTCTTCTAGTGTATTGAAGATATCAAGGTCTTCTAGTGTATAGAAGACCTCAAGGTTTTCTAGCGTATAGAAGACCTCAAGGTCTTCTAGTCTAGAGAAGACCTCAAGTTCTATAGAAGACCTCAAGGTCTTCTAGTCTATAGAAGACCTCAAGGTCTTCTAGTCTATAGAAGACCTCAAGGTCTTCTTGTCTACAGAAGACCTCAAGGTCTTCTTGTCTACAGAAGACCTCAAGGTCTTCTTGTCTATCGAAGAACTCAAGGTCTTCTTGTCTATAGAAGACCTCAAGGTCTTCTAGTCTATAGAAGACCTCAAGGTCTTCTAGTCTATAGAACAACTCAAGGTCTTCTAGTCTATAGAAGACCTCAAGGTCTTCTAGTCTATAGAAGAACTCAAGGTCTTCTAGTCTATAGAAGACCTCAAGGTCTTCTAGTCCATAGAGGACCACAAGGTCTTCTAGTCCATAGAAGACCACAAGGTCTTCTAGTCTATAGGAGACCTCAAGGTCTTCTAGTATATAGAATACCTCTAGGTCTTCTAGGGTATAGATAATCTCAGGGTCTTCAAGTCTAGAGAAGACCTCAAGGTCTTTTAGTCTATAGAAGACCTCAAGGCCTTCTAGTCTATAGAAGACCTCAAGGCCTTCTAGTCTATAGAAGACCTCAAGGTCTATAGAAGACCTCAAGGTCTATAGAAGACCTCAAGGTCTATAGAAGACCTCAAGGTGTTCTAGTCTATAGAAGACCTCAAGGTCTTCTAGTCTATAAAAGACCTCAAGGCCTTCTAGTCTATAGAAGACCTCAAGGTCTATAGAAGACCTCAAGGTCTATAGAATACCTCAAGGTGTTCTAGTCTATAGAAGACCTCAAGGTCTTCTAGTATATAGAAGACCTCAAGGTGTTCTAGTCTATAGAAGACCTCAAGGTCTTCTAGTCTATAGGAGACCTCAAGGTCTTCTAGTCTATAGGAGACCTAGAGTTCTTCTAGTCTATAGAAGACCTTAAGGTTTTCTAGTCTATAGAAGACCTCAAGGTCTTCTAGTCTATAGGAGACCTCAAGGTCTTCTAGTCTATAGGAGACCTAGAGGTCTTCTAGCCTAGAGAAGACCTCAAGGTCTTCTAGTATATAGAAGACCTCAAGGTGTTCTAGTCTATAGAAGACCTCAATGTCTTCTAGTATATAGAAGACCTCAAGGTGTTCTAGTCTATAGGAAACCTCAAGGTCTTCTAGTCTATAGGAGACCTAGAGGTCTTCTAGCCTAGAGAAGACCTCAAGGTCTTCTAGTGTATAGAAGACCTCAAGGTCTTCTAGTGTATAGAAGACCTCAAGGTCTTCTAGTGTATAGAAGACCTCAAGGTCTCCTAGTGCATAGAAGACCTCAAGGTCTTCTTGTCTATAGAAGACATCAAGGTCTTCTTGTCTATAGGAGACCTCAAGGTCTTCTAGTCTATAGAAGACCTCAAGGTCTTCTAGTCTATAGGAGACCTCAAGGTCTTCTAGTCTATAGGAGACCTAGAGTTCTTCTAGTCTATAGGAGACCTAGAGGTCTTCTAGCCTAGAGAAGACCTCAAGGTCTTCTAGTCTATAGAAGACCTTAAGGTTTTCTAGTCTATAGAAGACCTCAAGGTCTTCTAGTGTATAGAAGACCTCAAGGTCTTCTAGGGTATAGAAGACTTCAAGGTCTTCTAGTATATAGAATAGCTCTGGGTCTCCTAGGGTATAGAAAATCTCAATGTCTTCAAGTCTAGAGAAGACCTCAAGGTCTTTTAGTCTATAGAAGACCTCAAGGTATTCTAGTCTATAGAAGACCTCGAGGTCTTCTAGTCTATAGAAGACCTCAAGGTGTTCTAGGGTATAGAAAACCTCAAGGTCTTCAAGTCTATAGAAGACCTCAAGGTCTTCTTGTCTATAGAAGACATCAAGGTCTTCTTGTCTATAGAAGACCTCAAGGTATTCTTGTCTATAGAAGACCTCAAGGTCCTCTAGTCTATAGAAGACCTCAAGGTCTTCTAGTCTATAGGAGACCTCAAGGTCTTCTAGTCTATAGGAGACCTAGAGGTCTTCTAGCCTAGAGAAGACCTCAAGGTCTTCTAGTCTATAGAAGACCTCAAGGTCTTCTAGTCTATAGAAGACCTCAAGGTCTTCTAGTCTATAGAAGACCTCAAGGTCTTCTAGTCTATAGAAGACCTCAAGGTCTTCTAGTCTATAGAAGACCTCAAGGTCTTCTAGTCTATAGAAGACCTCAAGGTCTTCTAGTCTATAGAAGACCTCAAGGTCTTCTAGTCTATAGAAGACCTCAAGGTCTTCTAGTCTATAGAAGACCTCAAGGTCTTCTAGTCTATAGAAGACCTCAAGGTCTTCTAGTCTATAGAAGACCTCAAGGTCTTCTAGTCTATAGAAGACCTCAAGGTCTTCTAGTGTATACAAGACCTCAAGGTCTTCTAGTGTATAGAAGACCTCAAGGTCTCCTAGTGTATAGAAGAGCTCAAGGTCTCCTAGTGCATAGAAGACCTCAAGGTCTCCTAGTGCATAGAAGACCTCAAGGTCTTCTAGGGTATAGAAGACCTCAAGGTCTTCTAGGGTCAATGGTCTTCTAGAATAAAAAAGTCCCCCATCGTCAAGGGGTTTTAGTAGCTGTTTAAGTGGATACACATTTGGTTCGTTGTAGACTAGTGTTGTTTCGTACATTATCCTATATGTGGATATGTTTTTGTTGTTCTTGTTTATTGTGACTGGAGTTTTTTTTTATTGTCTGTTATTATTATTATGATTTGGAAACGGCCATAAAGATCTTACGCACAATTTGCTTTTATTCAGTTCATATTGTTGCACTGCACACACTCGCAACGGATGGTGGAGCATTACCGCAACCATTTTCAGTTTGAAAAGCAAACATTGATATCTATGAATTTTCAAAGCTTTGGCGACATATCCTAACCATGATGATGGTACGTACACACGAACGTTCTTGTACCTATGAACTCAAACAATATTTAAAAGCACCAGCAGAACCATTTACCATGTACCAAGTACGTCAAAAACACGTGCTTATTCAAGCATGCAGCCAGAACGAAACCTCCAGTTACAACCAAAAAGGCATTGAATGAATGAATGACAACGTAAGCGAATGACGGTGATAAACCATTCAAGCATTTTACGGACACAACAACAAATTGACAGCTAGTAGCACAGACGCACACACCAGAAAGTCAGTTAGTCGTGGGTTTGTTAAAAATGTTGCGGAGGATTTCATTCACATGATTACGAGTATGTAGGTGACTAAGTGTGTGTGTGAACATACATGGTCCATTTGCATGGCCTCCACGCCTAAGAATCCCCTTTAGGCGTTTTAGAGGTTTTGAACTTCTGTCGTGTTAAATCTTCCCCCAAAACGATGATGGTCGGTGTATGTACGACATATAAACACTCAAAAACGGCGAACTGCAAACAAACAACATCCACACCACAAAGTCGACAACGACGATGGTGATGGTGATGATGACTGTGACAGAAATCATAATGTTGTTGTTGCTGTTGCTGCTGCCTATTTCTATACCTAAACCATGTCAAAAGATAGATAAGTCAAAAGGATGATTTCGAAAAAAAGAAAACCGGCGACGTTGTCGTCATCATTTTTGTCATGTAAATGTTAAAATGCCCAGACCAAAAACGAAACAGCGACAAACAAACAAATAAACAAACACCCAATTGAACAACAAGTAAAACGCAACATACTGCAGATGATAGAAAGAAAAGCGTATGCCCATACTCGTACTTACATACATACATATGTACGCATTTTACTATCTTTAACATTGTGTTTTATTTAACTAAAGGTAGGTAGGGAAGGTAGTTGGTTGGTCGTTAAACACATTTCTTTACTCATCGTTCAAGCCCCCCCGTAGAATGAAAGTGTACCCAGAGAAAGAGTACCACTTTGGTAAACATAAAAAAATCATGTTTATTTTACGTTCCATAGACGACACTTCAATCGTTTGCAAAGGCATGCATGCATGCATTCGTAGTAAAACAGCATCATTTTATGCTTTTTTGAAGGCATGGATGATATAACGAGGGTGGGAGTTGAAGTTGGGACTATACATGACAATCTTATGTCGATGTCATCTGCGTAGACCATTGGCATGTTAGGGTAAGGAGGGAATATACATTTTAATACGATATAAATGTGCCTTATCGAAATTTGGTCTTCGTAATATTTTGTCCAAATTTAGATCAAGTTCAAAAATGGAAAATTTTTTAAATAAATTTTGAAATATGGACCGATAACACTGTGCAGCAGCATTTTTGGGGGTGGAAAATTTCATATGGAGATGAAAGCCCTTGATGAATATACTAAGAACCCAAAAGGAAATTTTCGCCATAGGTCAAGTTTCTGAGATATCGCGCGATGAAGTTTTAGATTTTTTCCCTATAATACTTGGGAAAATAGCTCCATATCTCCGTTTGGCGTTGTTGTAGCTTCGGTTTGAGGTGACATGTCTTCAGTCAAATCGATTGGCGAATCTTTTTGTAGAACATTTCATTCTTCTAACTCAATGCCATTCATGTCCTATTCGTCCTTTATTTCTTGAACCGTAGTGAAAGTACCACAAGATGAGATTATTCAGCATCCAAATATTCAACATAAATGTTGCTCAGAAGCTTTTAGGTACGGTTCTCTTTGACAAGTTTGACCTATGGAAAAACTGTCCTTCCGGGTTTGTCATATTATTTTCATCAACATTCATCCCCAAAAAGAAATTTTCACCCCCCAGCCTTTGATCTGATATTTTTCCTTAAAAACGGTTTAGGAAAGCGGGTTTATTGTTCTAGATCTGCAACTAGCAAATTTTTCATAAGCGAATTAATTTATTTTGATTGAAAACTCTATAAGCTTTTTAATGGTATACATATAAGTTTAATCGGTTACTTAAAACCGGTTCAAAAGTAGATTTTAATGTTGGAATATCCGATTCAAAAATTGAGAAAACGAAGCTACAACAACGCCAAACAGAGATATGGAGCTATTTTCCCAAGTACTATAAGGAAGAAATTAAAAACTTTATCGCGCGATATCTCAGAAACTTGACCTATGGCGAAAATTTTCTTTTGGGTTCTTAGTATACTCATCAAGGGCTTTCATCTCCAAAAGAAATTTTCCACCCCCAGACTTTGAGTTCCATTTTGTGTCACAGTGTAATCAAAAGTCTTCATTTGTGAGGATAAACTAATTGAGGGCCTGCCTAAGCGAAATTTGTGGAACATAGGGATACATGGCGAGTGCAGCTAACTTGGCCATTGGGTCCACTATAAAAATATAATAATCCCCTTAGAGGTTGATTGTATAAATTTTGAAACATGGACCGATGATGAAATGTCTTCATTTATGAGGATAAACCTATTGAGGCCCCCCTAGGCGAAATTTATGAAGCGTAGGAATACATGGCGCGTGCAGCTAACTTCGCCATTGGGTCCACTATAAAATATAATAATCAGCTTAGAGGTTGATTGTATAAATTTTGAAATATGGACCGATGATGAAAAGTCTTCATTTATGAGGATAAACCTATTGAGGGCCCCCGAGGCGAGATTTATGGAGCGTAGGGATACTTGGGGAGTGCAGCTAACTTGGCCATTGGGTCCACTATAAAAATATAATAATCCCCTTAGAGATTGATTGTATAAATTTTGTAATATGGACCGATGATGAAATGTCCTCATTTATGTGGATGGCCTATTAGGACCCCCTTAGGCGAAATTTCTGGAGCGTCGGGATACATGGCGAGTGCAGCTAACTTGGCCATTGGGTCCACTATAAAAATGTAATAATCCCGTTAGAGGTTGATTGTATAAATTTTAAAATGTAGACCGATGATGAAAATTCTTCATTTATGTAGATGGGCCTATTAGGACCCCCTTAGGCGAAATTTATGGAGCGTAGGGATACATGGCGCGTGCAGCTAACTTGGCCATTGGGTCCACTATAAAAATATAATAATCCCCTTAGAGATTGATTGTATAAATTTTGTAATATGGACCGATGATGAAATGTCCTCATTTATGTGGATGGCCTATTAGGACCCCCTTAGGCGAAATTTATGGAGCGTAGGGATACATGGCGCGTGCAGCTAACTTGGCCATTGGGTCCACTATAAAAATATAATAATCCCCTTGAAGGTTGATTGTATAAATTTTGAAATATGGACCGATGATGAAAATACTCAATTAATGAGGATGGACCAATTGAGGGCCCCCTCTAGGCGAAATTTAGGCTAAAAACTGTCAAACTCTCCACAAAAAATGCATAGGCCGGAAGTTTTTTTAGTGCCCCTCGTTCATTTGTTGACCAAACTATCTTTGACATTTTAAATTTCTAGTGTTCACAAAACCTCTCCAGCAATAATTGTCGACATACTTTCGTCCACGCTTTGATATAGCTCCCACATAAAGATACCCACCGATTGAAGACGTTTTTAGATACATGATACATGACCTTATTTTGGCATTTGGGGTACTTCTCCGCCAAAAATTGTGGACAGGAAAGGAAACTATTTATTCCCTTTTAGTTGTTCAGAATATGTTATGGTGGAGGGTATAACAAGTTCAGCCTAGCTAATCTAAATGAATTTTTACATTTATATTAATACTTCCAAGAAGCGAAACCGTCGCCTATCGTTTTCCACGATAGCCGGATGTCAAATCTGGATATCAAGGTATATCTGGTCTTTGACGTGTAAATGCGAATCATCATCTATGTCAAACCATGTCAAACCAATAAGTTGGATCCATACGTTGGACCTTTGTCTTCCACGATGCCCTTCTTCTCAATACCGTGAAACCCTCATAACTCAATCAGTTAATCTGGTTATCCACATCCATGTTGCACACTAAACTACTCAAAAACACACGTTTTATTTATCTCTGAAGGTTTTTCGTTTTGATGGAAATTTTTAAATTATTCTTTTGCCACATGTCAAAGTATAAATTCACGAACAATTTTATGTTTTGTAAATGCATAGGTGAGACAGTCGCCCAACAAGCTTTCTAGCCGTTTGTTGTGACCGCAAATATGAGGAGAGGAGTTAAGTGTTCCCTTTGTACTTCCCTCTATCCTACATACTTTATACAAGGTACTCCCTTCTGTTTCTCATTTCCAAAGCTTCCATTTAATGTTCGTTTTATAATATCTGTTATGAGTTTGCATTTGTTGGAAAGACATTCAAATATAAGTCAACATTTAAATTTTTTAACACAACATGTGAAGAAGATACAAACGAACCGATCCGTGACTAAATAAATGTTTACTGCCTTCCTAACTATAGTTCTAAGGGTTTTTGGGTCTTTGTTATTGTCATAGCTGCAGCGAATAAAGAAAAGTTCCTTTGAAATGCCTGCAATGTTTGGTTTTTACGTTTGTTTTGATTGTTTTGTGGTTATCACTTTGGCTTCGTTAGGTACAACTCATGTTGATGTGAGAGCTATCAACTCAAGCGTAAATGATAAATGTGTTCGGCTATTAATTTCGATGCTCTTGATTTCCATTTCTATTTGGTTGGATTTGTAAGATTCAATGTGGAGATTCCTTGCAACAAAATAGATGACCTATTTGATTTTTCAATTATGTAATTTTGTTAGGTTTTATTATTTGTCACGCTTAAGGCGTTCATAATCGATTAGTTTTTCACTTTTGTTGAGGTGAAAACTTTGAACATGTTTTTTTTCACGATATCGAAAAGTATCTCCTTCTGACTATACGTATTGTTGATGTGATCATACATAATATAAAAGGGACCAATTAGACCATGATGAAAGAGAGCGTCTGTGGGGGGATTGATCTTCATGACTTTGTCTCGCGTGTTAAGTGGCTGAAGGAGTGGTTCCTTGGCCATTCTTCACATACAAATTTAATTTGGTAATTGCATCAGTTGAGACCGGCTGAAGCGATGTGGATATTTTTTTTCGTCAATGTTCCAATTCAGGTTTTTTACGGAAAGACGAATTCAGATTCGGATATAGTTCCCATATATATTTCGGCCGATTTCAGATTTCATGTATTTGATGCATCAAACACGTTATTAATGTCCAATTTCAATGAATTTTGGAATGTGTGACGGAATTTGATTCAGAAACAAATTTGCCAAATTATATTGAAGTCGGTTCAGATTGGGATATATCGTATATACACTAATACCTCGATTTGCGTTGTTTCGACTATTGTTAAGCAAAAAAATATTAGATTTTTTCGATTTGCGCTGCTGAATAGATTTGCGTTATTAAAACTAATATTTGTGGCGTTGAATTTTGTGGAAAGATTACATTACACTTTCAAAACTACTGAACCTAATTTCATGCAATTTTTAAACAAGTAAAAAGTCGTTAAGCTCGGCTGGGCCGAACTTTTTGTACCCTCCACCATAAAATAGTCTTAATTAAAATGGAATAATTAGGGTCCTTTCACAATTTTAGGTGTAACAACTTTTCGACAATGGATAGAATCCTAATGCCAGCCACTATTGCTTAAATTACACTGTGAACACAAATGTTGGGGCAGAGATAATTCCTTTTGGAGATGAAAGCCCTTGGTATGTTTATATTAAAAACTCCGAAGGAAAGATGCGCCGTGAGTCGAACTTCCGCGTTATGGCGTGATGAAGTTTTTGCAAGAGACCCTGTAAGCCATCATGAATTAGCATTATACCTTTGTTTGTTGTTTTTGTAGAGCACTTAAGCAACAGTGAACAAAGATATAACGCTAATTCGGGCGGATCTGTCCTTCGGGGTTCATAATATACTCACCAAGGCATTTCTTCCCCAAGAGGAATTTTCCATGCCCCAGACTTTCACCTTCATTTTGTTGCACAGTGTTATCTAATCTAATCTAAAAAAATGTGTTCAGCTAGGTGAAAGGTACCACCTACGGGGCTATGTCAAAGAGTCAACCTATCTTAAAATTTTTTGGCGGAAAAGTTTTATAGCTGCAGGGAACTTCAAGAGTCAAATTGAGGGTAGTTTCATCAAAAAAATGTAGACCCTCAAAAATGGACCCATGTTGACGAATTTTAGTGAAGAAATTTCGTGACCACTGAAAATTCCCGAAAATCGGGAGGTACAGTTATATGGGGGATATACCAAAACATGGACCTATATTGACGATTATTTTTAAATAGGCAAAATTGTAGCTAAAATTCTCAAAATACCGATCATTACAGCTAGTTCGGTTAAAAATTGCAGCTAAAATTCTCAAACTACCGAAAATCGGGAGATACTGTTATATGGGGGATATACCAAAACATGGACCTATGTTGACGATGCTTCGTTGGAGATGTTTTATGACCACTGAGAACTTCAAATCTCAAATTACAGCTATTTCGGTTAAAAACTGTAGCTAAAATTCTCAAAATACCGAAAATCGGGAGGTACCGTTATATGGGGGCTACACCAAAACATTTACCCATGTTGACGATGTTTGGTGTAGAAGTTTCATGACCACTGAGAACCTCAAATGGCAAATTACAGCTAGTTCGGTTAAAAATTGTAGCTAAAATTCTCAGAATACCGAAAATCGAGAGGTACCGATATATGGGGGCTATACCAAAACATGGACCTATGTTGACGATGTTTCGTGAAGACGTTTCATGACTACTGAGATCCTTAAATGTCAAATTACAGCTAGTTCGGTTAAAAATTGTAACTAATATGCTCAAAATACCGAAAATCGGGAGGTACCGTTATAAGGGGGCCATACCAAAACATGGACCTATGTTGACGATGTTTGGTGGAGATGTTTCATGACCACTGAGAACCTCAAATGTCAAATTGCAGATAGTTCGGTTACAAATTGTGGCTAAAATTCTCAAAATACCGAAAATCGGGAGGTACCGTTATATGGGGTCTATACCAAAACATGGACCTATGTTGACGATGTTTGGTGGAGATATTTCATGACCCCTGAGAACCTCGAATGGTAAATTACAGCTAGTTCGGTTAAAAATTGTAGCTAAAATTCTCAAAATACCGAAAATCGGGATGTACCGATATATGGGGGCTATACCAAAACGTGGACCTATGTTGACGATGTTTCGTGGAGATGTTTCATGACCACTGAGAACCTCAAATGTCAAATTGCAGATAGTCCGGTTAAAATTTGTGGCTAAAATTCTCAAAATACCGAAAATCGGGAGGTACCATTATATGGGGACTATACCAAAACATGGACCTATGCCCATTTCCTTTGGGATATAAGTTTGTCGATCACTAGGAACTCTAAGTGCCAAATTATAGCTAATTCGGTCTGCAAATGTGGCGAAGAACGTCAAAATACCTCACATCCGGAGGTACCGTTATATAGGGGCTATACCAAAGAGTGGACCGATATAGCCCATCTTCGAATTTGTCCTGCCTATGGAAAAGAGACCCTCGGGTGCAAAATTTCAGCACTCTATCTCAATTATTGCGGACGCTAGAGTGATTACAACAGACGGACAGACGGACATGGCTAGATCGTCTTAGAATTTTATCCTGAATATATATACTTTATAGGGTCGCAAATGATTAGTTCGATGTGTTACAAACGGAATGACAAACTTAATATAGTAGTATGGAGGGTATTAAAAAATGTTCAGGATTCTCTCTTGGAGAAAAAGGCTATATATTTTTGTGGTGAATTTTGGAGGGCCTATTTTTTCAAAATTGGTATATAGTATTTGCTTTATGAACGCTTGCAGATCTATTTGCCAGACAACTGAGGTTGCGACCCCGATCACATTTTTTTAGTTAAGGCCGAAGTCCTGGCCACACGTGGTGCACGGGGTTCGGAGATGGCACGGTACCTCCCCTGTTAAGAAAAACGATATACATATTTACAAATTACCTTAAATGTTGAGATTCTACGGCATATACAACGTTTTAATTTTTATAAATATGTCGCGTTAGGATAAAGATAGCGAACAGGGACGATCGTCGAACACCACCACTGGGCGGAAAAATCCGTGATGGTACGTTAGAGAAAGCAAAGATTACTGATAAAATCTGTTGATAAATTCAATATTCTCAATAAATAACTCGTTTTGACAATGGGCCAGAAGTGAAATGAGGTTGAAAATGTCTATTTTTAAATTGTAAAGTATAAGAGGCAATAAAAAGTTGCCTTTAACAACAAAATGATGGTCCAATAATGTTTGAATATTTGCAAAATTATTCTCAAATATTTTTATTTTAAAATAAGAAAGTTTTTACAAAAATACATACATATTTTCTCTATTTGTTGGATCTCTTGAGAATAAAGATTTACAATGCACATATATATGTATGTTCATACGTATATTTCCATTGTAAAATTTACATTGTACAATGATAACACTCGACATGTCTGCATGTAACGAACGCATGAATGGCATGACTAAGACAGCTTGACTTGTTCCAAGAGATGTGATAACTTTACTGCATGGCTTTGGGGAAATACATACTTACAACTAACTAAAGGTTAATGCAAGACGAAAATAAAACTACAATACACAACATTTATTGGCAGAAGAGACTAACTATTACTGCATGACTGACTAAATGGAAGACGTTTGTTGTTGCTGTTGCTGTGACTTTGGTATTGCTTTGGCTGCAGCAAACACTAAGGTGAATGTTTTGTAAAAATAAGAACAGTATCATTTTTCAATTTATTGATGATGTTCAATTTCTTTTCATGTTCTTGCTGTTTGTTACTTCTTGTATCATCTCCGTCGTTACAAATGCAAGGGGCCAAAAGAAACTTACACAAAATGATATTTTTCTTCAAAAGAAAGTAAAAGAAGGTTATTAGGTTGATTAGTTTTCCTTTGTTGGGCGGCGAAACAGTAACAATGCACAATGCAATTATATGAAGGCACAAGGAGGGGGAGAAAAGAAAAAAAAAATTGCATCATGACTAGGTGGTGGGGTCATGAGACCTAGAAAAATAAAATAAATAATAGAAAATTGTAGGATTTTATACAAAAAAAAAAAAAAAAAAAAAAAAAAAAAAACACCAATATTGCATTTTAAGGGTCATTGAATGTTAGTTGAACTGAATATCCTGTCAAATTGGAATTTAATTTTTGTTACATTTTGTTTTTCTATTTTTGACTCTTTTCTTTGTACTCAATTACAAAGAAACTTACTCATTAGATACATACAATTGTCTAACAACTTTGTGTCGTTGGAAATCAATTATTATTGTACGCCATTGTAATTGGGTGTAAAACATATAATTACAAAACAAATGATCAAACAATAAAAAGTTACGTTGAAAAATAAGATATACTACATACATAAATAAATTTAATAAGGGAATATTAATAAAATATTAATAAATGTTTGATTGTTATAGCTGGTTTACATTCTGCATTATTTCGTTTTACCATTTTTGAGATACAAAAGTTCAAATTGGGACAATTCTCAGCGCATTTCATCCTACTTACAAAACAATGCCATTACTAGCATTTTCAGAAAGCATACGTTGGAGTCAGCGCATTGTCTCAATTTGAACTTCTGTACCTCAAAAATGATAAAAGGTGGGAAGTAGCATAAAGGTCAATATTGTAGAGAATTTTCACAGCTACGATAGTTTCCCAAGACAATTTTGATAAGACTTGCTGTTTTGAATCAAAATCCTAAAAACTCAAACAAGTTAACATTTGACCTCGACTTATTTAAACATCTCTCCTGCGATTTTTCTGTCCAGGTGTAAGCACTTTTTTAAAGTTAGTGTGAATACCCTCAAAAAGACTGGTTTGCTTTTATTCTGATGCCAGGAACTCGGAGCAAGTTGCGTAAAAACTATTTATTAATTTCTTACACATGGACTGATCATTGGATCAGTAGTCAATTGTTCCGCACTGCAGATGTCGAAGAAGTTTCAAATGCTTTCATATTTACTGGATCCAATCATCGTTGCCAGAAGCAATCATTGATGTGAGCGTGCGATCAACGATTTATATGACTCCTGCCTCTACAAGGACAGGAGGTTTATCCTCTTCAATGACAACTTCAACATTTAACTTCCTTATTTTCCCGAGACCCATTTCGATAAGACCTGCGGGTTTTAAGCAAAATCATAAAAAACTCAAACAAGTAAGAACGGCGTTAAGTTCGGCCGGGCCGAACTTGTTATACCCTCCACCACAAGTTGTATTGAAGTAAAATGGAATAATTAGTTTCCTTTCGGATATGAAGAAGACTTAATACTAAATTTCAGCAATTTCGGCAAAACAATGTGAGGCACCATTCTATGGGGGCTATTTCAAAACGTCGATCTATACCGAAAAATTTCTGACGGAAAGTTTTTAGGCTCAAAGAAGACTAAATACAAAATTTCCTATATTTCGGAAAGAGAATGTGGCTAAAACTTAAAAAATATCGAAAATCAAGAAGTACGCTTCTATGGGGATATAGGAAGACGTGGACCTACACTGATAATACTCTTCTGGAATATTTTATAACTCTTGGAAGACGAAATAACGAATTTCAGCCATTTCGGTTGGATATTGACGTCACAGTCTTCAGTATTACGAAAATCGGGAGGTACCGTTCTATTGGGGCTATATCGAAACGTGAACCTATACCGACGAATTTTAGTCAGAAATGGGGCAATATGAAAGCGTGGACATGTACAGACATATTTCTGGCGAACAGTTTTATATCACATTGAAGACTAAATACCAAATTTCAGCCATTTTTAGTGGAATATTGAAGACACAACCTTCAAAATACGAAAAATCGGGAGGTACCTTTCCATGGGGGCTATATGAAGGCGTGGACCTATACCTATACAAATTTAAAGGGGAAGTTTGAGTACCCCCAACGAAGTCTAAATACCAAATTTCAGCCATTTCGGTGGAATATTGAGGCCACAACGATCAAAATACCGAAAATCGGGAGGTACCGTTCTATGGGGGCTATATGAAGGCATGGACCGATTCCGACAAAGTTCTGGGGGAAAGTTTTGTACCACCAACGTAGACTACGTACCAAATTTAAGCCATTTCGGTATGATAATGAAGCTAAAACCTTCAAAATACCGAAAATTGGGAGGTACCGTTATGGGGGCTATATGAAGGTGTGGATCGATACCGACAAAGTTCTGGGGGAAAGTTTTGTACCACCAACGTAGACTACGTACCAAATTTATGCCATTTCGGTGTGATAATGAAGCTAAAACCTTCAAAATACCGAAAATTGGGAGGTACCGTTATGGGGGCTATATGAAGGTGTGGACCGATACCGACAAAATTCTCGGTGAAAGTTTTATACCCCCAAAGAGGACTACATACCAAATTTCAGCCATTTTGGTAGGTTAATGAGGCTAAAACCTTAAAAATACTGAAAATCGGGAGGTACCGTTCTATGGGGGCTATATGAAGGTGTGGACCGATACCGACAAAATTCTGGGGGAAAGTTTTATACCCCTATAGAAGACTACGTACCAAATTTCAGCCATTTTGGTAGGATAATGAAGCTAAAACCTTAAAAATACCGAAAATCGGGAGGTACCGTTCTATGGGGGCTATATCAAAACGTGGACCGATATATCCCATTTTCAATACCAACCATCCTGCAAGTAATAAAAATTTCTGTACCAAATTTTGACTCTCTATCTTTAAAATTGCGAGCTGTATCTTGATTTCAACAGACAGACGGACGGACTGACTGACGGACGAACGGACAGACGGACATGGTCAAATCGACATAGAATTTTATGCTGATCAATAATATATATATATACTTTATAGGGTCTCCGACGAATATTTCGATGTGTTACAAACGGAATGACAAATTTAATTATACCCTCCATATGGTGGAGGGTATAAAAATGTAACCTTTGACCTCGACTTATTTAAACATCTCTCCTGCGATTATTTTTGTTTTGTGATTTTTAATTCCTGCCACGAGCGGAACAGAAAAACAAAACGTTGATTCATTGAAGTAACTTTTTGACATCTCCAAGGCGAAAGGCAAATGAATGTGCCTCCTCAAATTGAGAACATTGGCCACATTGGCTATTCTAGCGGCAAATCTGCTTATGCAAATACCATACACCTATTCAAACGAAAGAGGAAAAGGAAGCGACTGTGTTCTCGCTTACCAGCTCAGATATATGTACCTGATTTTCTCGAAAGTAGCACGGTTTCATGTGACAGCTATACCGACAGTCCTTTGAAGGATGAAAATGCAGCATCAACGAGCAAAAGAAACAAGACTGCAATACGCTTTGTTATAAGCTCAAAGCTGTCGTCCCAAAAACCAGCAACGGCATTGAAATCTTAATACCACGACAGTCAGAAATCCTCAGGGCTATCAACAAGGAAGTTGTTCGGCTGATGGTTGGCAAGCACGCTTTCTCTGGAGCAGTGGAGCATGCACCTTTACGACAAACACCTTGATATTCAGTGGGCGTCAAGGATTAGTCTATAGAATACATATCGCTGATTTACACCAAGAGTGGCATAACTCGATAAATGAGTTAGCAATTTCTATTTTTTCTTCGACTTCTACTTTATCTTGCGTTAAATTTTCATGTCGATATCTCTAAAACTCAATAGGTTACAGCTTATTTTCTAGGAGATTGGCATACATCAACAAACAAGCTTTTTGACTTAATGAAGCACTAAAATCATGGTTGATCTTGCACAGATATTTAGCACTGATTAGCCCTTTGCAAATGATCGTTTAAGTAGTTATTTTATTTTTTAAATGCTCTTTTTATGTTGGGAAGTCAAATTTCAATCGTCAACTTTAAACGCCTTTTCTCGAAACGTCATTTTTTGAGATGTGTCATTCTTTGAGTAAATGAGCGATATGTTTGTATTGTTGTTGTAACAGTCATTATTATTGAATGTTTGTGTATTCGTTCATCTGCTCAATCTGGCTCTGAGTCTATCTCCAGTTCCAGGAATGTGGCTGCTTCGATTGGATGTAACCACAGATCCCCTGGCGTTAGATGAGTGGGTTTGGCGGGGCAGTTGAGAAGGTCCAGTGTGTTGTGCGGGCATATGTCGCATGCTCGGCAGATGTTTTGCACGGTGGATCGATCTTTGCCGTGTAAGAATTTAGGCGACTGCAATATCCCGAGCGTAGTTGAGCCAAACCTACTCTGGTTTGTTGTGTCAGCTGACGCTTCAGCTGCTATAGATGGGGCATGTACTCCAAGGACTTTATTCACACTATTGTTGATTATGGCCTTAGCAACTGCGTCCGTGTGAATGCTAATCAAACCTGTTTTATATACTTGTTAATTTAAGGGTTCTCTCCTGTATCGTTGGACCTCCCTCTCTAGAACGTGAAGACCATTCTTGATGTGTCTGGGTGTGTGTAGGGTCTACCCACCAAATGGTGATTGGGATGCCTTTCACGGTAACACCCAAGCAAGTACTGCAAGGTAAACATCTCATTGTGTTTCTGTACTGGAAAAATCTCTGCCTACTCATATAGATGGTTCACTGAAGAAGTGAGGAGGCACCCTGTTGCTGTTCTCAGGGCGGCATTCTGAAAAGTTTGAATATTATTCCATTGCGTATCACATAAATTCGCCTACCAAACTGGCAGCTCACCAAAGACCGACCTATCGTGTTATATTTGGTCAACAAGGTCGGCCGGAACACGGATGTTGTGTGGTTCCGGGTCATCCGGTATCGAAGAACCCGCCGCCGTGGGATTGATGTTTGTATGTTTGTATTTATATAATTTTTCTATGTTGGGGACAGCAAATAGCCGAATGACTGCTCTGGATTTTTTTGGTCCTTGCTGGGAAGCAGTTAAACACAGGACCAATATGAATGTTCTCAGTTTCACATTCGCATCAATGCAATTCCAAAATTGTAGTCGTAAACGCAGCAGTTAACAACAGCCTTTGTTGCTCCAGTCTCTGAAAACACATCCACAGTACCCCAGATATAACCATCGTGTCCCTTGGTTTGACAAATGACGTCTCCTGGCAACCTGTTGTCATATCTCTCTGGTCAGAGAATCTGTCCATAATTGTCTCCATTAGAAGATCGCCTGATTCCATTATCTTTGAGTGCTGCACTCTCATCTATCATGGGAAAGGTAATTTGAATAGTTTCAGGGAATTAACTAATCACTGCTGCAGAGATTTGCCCGAATCTTCTTCGGAGGCAGTATGTTCCGGAATATGATCACAGATCACTATATACCTATTGGTCGAATACCTGAACCAAAATTTCCTAACAGAGGGGCTGACACTGGTCGGCGTGCATGAACGGAACAAGTGTCTGAATTACGTGTCTGAAGAGTTGCATTGGAGCCGGAATATCTGAATTAAGGGTAACGGTTAAGCCATTCTCGAACCCTGAAAAGAAGCAAGATCACGTTTGCTCACGCTAAGTCGAATGATCCGAAGAGGTGCGCAAGTTATTTTAATCGACAGTTTGTCGAGCATCCCGGGAATGATAAGGCAAAGAGATGAGTACTAAGTCGCATTAGATATCTTCCTGCCGAGGATTTACAATGGATGATGTTGCAAAAACCATCAGGAGCGCTAGATGAGTTCAACCTGTAGGGATCAATCGTAAAGACTGATGCCGATAAAACAAGTGTGAGTAAAAGGACAGGCGTTGATAATATCGTGCCATTCTAGCTCTGCTTGAGTTCATTTTGATGCCTGGAACTTGGAGCAGGTTGCAGCTTTTAGGCCATTATCTCAGGAAGTATGTACTTGCGCCCGCAAAAAAATTGTACCGCCGTAAAGGTAGCAGCAAGGACAATCTGCTGACAAAAATGTCAAAATGATCCGAGAGGAGCTCTTAAACTGCACGTTTTCCGTACTCTGCGTGGGTGGTACCCGAAGGTGTGGACCAATATAATCCATATTCGAACCCGATCAATATCGGGAAGGAGTAATACGATGAGCAGAGTTTCGACCAAATCGATTGTTCCCTTTAAGAGTTATCGTTTACACCATTATACAAAAAATTACAAACTTTTGTGGAGGAGGCACCCGGAGTGGACCAATATGGCCCATCTTCGAACTTAAACTAACTTTGGACAACATATTACGATACCCAAAATGTGGTTGGACTCGGTTGATCCGTTTGAGAGGTATCGTGCAACCAGCCAGCCAGACAGACAGACCGACGCAGATAGCTAAATCGACTCCAAAATGTCTGAAACTATTTTCGTTCAAACATACTTGGGGTCTAAAACCGTTATTTTTGGTCGTATCAAAGTGCATATACCCTAGTGAGCCTAAAGGCTGAGGATATAAAAAGTGCTTCAACAATTGGTTCGAGCGAAGTGTATAAATCATGCTGGAGCATTCTTTAGAAAACAATAAAAATACTTTTGATGATAAATATTCGCATGTTTATTACACTGTGCGACAACAAAGCAAAAATGACAAGGAAAATTGAGTAGGATATGAAAGTAGAACTAAAAATGTAAGACACGTGTATCGGCGTTTTTAGCGTTTACATCTCAAAGTAACCAAATTAGGCGGGGCAACTTCCGCCCATTTCTATTTTTTCGAAATATTCGAGTTAAGATATCTTGGAATACTTGCATTTTAGGTATATAGTGTCTTTGGCAACTTTACAGAGGAGGGTGTGGGCAATATTTTTGTAAAAATGTTAACCCTCATGCGGTTCATCAAAGGAGTTTTTCGTTTTTTTTCGAAAATCTTTCAAAAATTTCTTTAAAATGTGGACATATCAAATCCAAATATTCTATAAAATTGTTCGTCATATTTTACTATATGTCTCAGAATACACCAAATCTGTAAATCTTATCTAATCACCAGAAATCTCTAAAAATGAAAAACATGTTTTAGGGTTAAAGTCGGACTTCATTTTAGTTTATTCAAAATTGTCCTACAAAACATAATTTTAGAAAGATGACGTCAAAGACAAAAATATTCTTCGTCAAATTTCACTGTGGGTTACCAAAAAGATGAAATGTCTACTAACATTATATATCATAAAAATTCAGTATCAATTTTGCTGAAAAAAACATGAAAATAATTCCTTTTTTTTATGAAATTTCTTCTTTTTCGAGTTGATACATGAAAGTAATACGAAGCTTGGTTCTAGGTGAAAAGTAACAAAAAAAAAAAAAAATCTGTAAATCTTATCTAATCGCCAGGAATCTCTAAAAAAGAGAGATGAGGTCACAGACAAAAAATTCTTCGTGAAATTTGACTATGGACCACGCCAAATCGTGTATGTGAGTGCCCACATGACACCAATATTTTCACTGGACCATAGCCGTAGACCTCCTATGTATTTTCACATACAATATAAGCAACCAATGGCTTATCCTAACTACGCAATTTAAGTTAAAAGTACTAAAAATATGCAATTTGTTATACATCCATTCTAGGTTGTCCACATTTTTTAAATATATATTCACCACAAATATTTCAAAATCCGTTTAAATGGAACGCGCAAATTCGTCCGTATGAACTCATAACGAAAAACATCAATTAGGTATGTATTTATAGTGTCCAATCACAACGACAATCTGGATAAAATTTGTAAAATATGGCCCTAAACCCTATATCAAAAACAATGGCTGCTAAGAATGTTATCTGTTATGGTTACAGATTTCTTTTATTCAGAGACTCATAATGAAATTTGATTTCGAACATTTCTTCTTTTTACCTTATCCCCAAAAAGTTAAGGATTTTGTTAGATTTTGATCCCGTATCGAATTATGTAAAATTAACAGTCCAAAATTAAAACAGGTAATTTCATTCTAAAATATATAAATTTCTAATCTAATTTTCTCAAGGAAATAGTATAGCTAGATATATGGTTTATTCTGAAACGCATAGTGAAATTTTGTGTTGAATTTTTCTTCTTTTGACACTTTTCACCTAGAACAAAGTTTCATATTACTTTCATGTATCAACTCGAAAAAAGAAGGACAAATTTTCTTCAAAAATATTGGGAACTTTTATTGCTTTTTCAGCAAAATTTATACTGATATTTTCATGATATATAATATAAATAGGCATTTAGGGTGACCCATAGTGAAATTTGACGAAGAATATTTTTGTCTTTGACGTCATCTCTCTAAAATTATGTTTTGTGAGACAATTTTGAATAAACTCAGATCAAGTCCGTCTTTAACCCTAAAACGTGTTTTTCATTTTTAGAGATACCTGGCGATTAGATAAGATTTACAGATTTCGTGTATTCTGAGACATATAGTAAAATTTTATGGCTAACAATTTTGTAGAATATTTGGATTTGATATGATCACATTTTAAAGGAGTTTTTGAAAGATTTTCGAAAAAAGGACGAAAATCACCGCTTTGATGAACCGCATGAGGGTTAAAAATTTTAACAAAAAAATTCCCCACATCCTCCTCTGTAAAGTTGCCAAAGACACTAGATACCTAAAATGCAAGGTTTCCAAGATATCTTAACTCGAATATTTCGAAAAAACTAGAAATGGACGGAACTTGCCCCGCCAACTTTGGTTACTTTCCGATGTAAACGATAAAAACGCCGATACACGTGTCTCATATTTCTATCTCTTCTTTCATAATCTACACAGTTTTTCCCATCATGTTGAAAAAAAGAATTTTGTTGCACAGTATTACACTATGCAACACTGAAAATGCAAACAACTTCTAGTGTGAATTTTTTGATAGTACATATTTAGACTACAAAAACCCTAGTAGGGTTTTGTCCTGTCAGATCCAGTTCGTATTTTATGGCCGCATCTAAACCGGGCTAAAATTACACTTTTTTGCATTTATCGGGCCTTTATCTCAGAAACGATTAGGAATTTGGCCTTGCTGTCGTTGGCAATATTGTAGCCCTGAACTAGTAGAACTTATCCTTTGAACAGACCATATAGGAAAAACTCCATCTAGGGCATCAAAATCTATAAAAATATAGAAAATGTTACATAATTGCTAATATTCTGGTCAGTATCGGCTAAACTATTGATAGTTGAACCAAGTAACCTTTTGCAAAAATCTTCCAAATAATGTTCTCAACAATTCTTTAAAACATTATGAAACTCTAAAATGCTTACTTCATGTGGTTTCAGCGGTACTTTGTATCATATCTTTTACAAAATTAACGGTTTTGGACATACGATGTGAAATGTATAAAAATTGTGGAATTTTTACATATATTTTGAAATTTGAAGCAATAAATGTAGTTTTTCGAGTTCATTATTTCTCCAAATATTTTATTCTTGCTCTTATCTACAAATTTGCTTCAGAGGTCAGAAGAAGATTTGCATTGGTTTCAGAGATATAGCCTTGAATTTCTTTAAAAACTCAATATTTAACCAGGTTTGGGTGGGGCCATAAAATCCGACCTGGATCTGACACAACAAAACCCGACTAGGGTTTCTTGTCGTTTGGGTCTGTACTTTCAAAAAATCCTCAGTTCGAATTGTTTGCACAAGATCACCGTAAAAATGTTGCACAGTGTTATTAGAGCAGAAACTTCATAGTAGCCTTCGTAATAAGATTATTTGGTATGTATATATATTTATTGGCGTTAGCCACTTGGCCTAGTATACATCGAGATGTCCGAATGTGCTGCTGACGACTACAATGTTTTGTTTTTGGATGTCTTCCTTTATAAACCAAATATCCCGATAAAATATCCGAAGATACTGCTCTTGTAAATGTGGCTTTTCCCTGGAAATGTAGCCAACACTATGCTGCGGTTTTTATGAATCTCTGAAAGCACCACGGTGGTTCGCATGGCTTCCCAAGTTTAGCTAAAGCCTAAAGTAAAAAGTTAATTACCTTTACCTTCACTTTTTTGTAAATATTTCGTAAGCTAGCATGTGACACAATTCTCTTGTTATTGTTGTATTGCGCTTATTGCACTCTATAATAACAACGACAACAACAACAATATACAATAATCTTTTGCCATGGGATATGGTTTGATACAGATATGCCTTTCTATTTAGTTTCATTCATCCTTATCTGTTGACAGTTGAGTTTTTTTCTTATTTTTTCTATTTCTGTTGTCTCTCTTTTACTTTATCACATCATTGCAGCAATAATCTTGTTGTTTTCCCATTTTTTATGCTTCGGTCTATAAGTGCAATCAATCTATAGCTAGAAATTGATCCGATCCATGGATGACGACGGCAATGGTCGTTCAATGGATCATTTGAAGAAATGGCTGAGTGTGCTGTTGTTACTGTTGTGTTGTCGAGGCTCTCAATTTAAACTGATTATTTGTAATCAGTGATCATTTTTCATATTGTTTTCTGTGTTGTTTCGTTTGCTGGAAACATACATTTACTTTTCTGTCAACTAAGTGAGACTTCCGGTATCTTTCATAATTTTATTTTTAATTATTTGTGTGTATGTATGTGTTTAGGGTCTTTGGGCAATATTCATTACAGCCTTTTGATGTTTTCCCTCTCACCAATTGGTTGATATTTCTAATCCAAACGGAATCTATTTTTGACTTCATTGTAAGTTGATACTTTATGCCTCCACCGAGAAGCAGTTACGTTAGGAAAGTGTCAACTCTACAAGTTTCAAGTGCAATTCTATTCCATTAAATTTGAAATTCGGAATTGTTTGAATAATGTATAACGAAGAAGAACACGAAAAATATGACCATAAACAGACATATGTGGGCATTGGTCCACGTTTTGACATAGCTTCCATATAATATTGCCAACCGATTTTTGGTATTTTGGTTTTGATTTTGGCTGCCAATAATTCATAGAATGCTGTGCGGTTAGATATCCTACTATTTTCAGTCCATAAAATTCCACATTTAATCTTAGAACTAAAACAAATATTTATTTAAGTCCCAACTAAACTATGAGTATTTATAATGCCTAATTCATAAACTATAATTAAATAAAAATTTCAAGGGGATCTTCAATTTCGAAGGCCACGTCGATGTTATGGATTCCTACCCTACATCTGTCACAGCATCCATTTAACCCTTTAATCTTTTTTCTAGGGTTGAGTGTGTGTGTGTTTATTTACCTAAATACATTCCCATAGAAGTAACAAAATTCCTAAGCAAATATTTATCCGTTCTAGCTTCAAGACACATAATGCAACTACATCTACAATTTTATCTCTGTTTACCAATTTTACAACAGAAATTCCATTAAAATATGAAATCTAATCCAAATATTTCCTTGTTTACTTTACAGATATGAAAACACCGACAATACACATTTGATTGGATTTGGATTTGTTCTGTTTGCTAAATAGAAGAAAGAAACAACCAAACGAAACTTAAAGTTTACAATAACAAAACGCATTCTACATACACTCATCTTCCTTCATTCTTGTTACAAATCTCAACGAGGTAAGTTTTTTTTCTCTTTTGCAACATTTACTTTACTTTTCTTTCTTCTTTTCGTTTGTCCTGTGCTTCTTTAAGTTTGAATGGTAGTACTGGCACAGTTTCCTGCTGTTGCTGTAGAAAAATCATAAATAAAAATTTATTATTAAATATGTTTGTTTATTACTTGAACATCATTTTTTTTGCTCAGTTTCAAGATTCGATTTTGTGTGGTTTGAACGAATATTTTTGTCGTTTCGTATGCTCTTTTAGTTAGTCTTGTTAGAGAATGAAATATGTATGCAGAGGATACAATTGCTGCTGCGAGCAGTAAATATCGTCGTTTACAATTGAAGCTATAATTTATCCATTGTTACTACGCATCTATGGTCTGGAGGAGAATGCATAGAATATTTATAAAGATATTTTATAGAATCGATGGTATTGTACAAAACATCCCAAAAAAAGTTGCGAGTCATATAAGCTGAACCCTCCTATCCCATAGTTTGTCTGGCCAGCTTGGATCCAACTTTTCCATTTCACCGTTTTCGTATTTTATTCCATTGGAGTCCTTACCTTCCCGTGCTGGGAATATCGTTATGATGCTAGTTTTCATAGGTCTATACTTTTCTAGAAGGGACACTCTCAGCGCTTGAATAAAATATTAAATATAAGACATAAAATATAAAATACTAGCCGACCCGGTCCGCGATGCTGGCCCTTGAAACAGTTTCATGATATAATAATATAATGTTCCACAAACATCCCAGGCGGGACAAGGGAGACTTCTCTCATGTCAATGAGTGCACCCCGATTCATATTAGGTCAATGATATGGGACCTACTGTTTATCGCCGAGTCTGAACGGCGTGTCTTAAGACACCACTTTGTGGAGAAGTGTTACATGGCTGAAATACTCAGGAAATGTTGCCAACATTACTAAGGGATGGATATTTTGCCACACGGTGCTCTTGAATCAAATTTGAATGGAAGGTGCTTACACCTGGGAAGTTTTTGCGGATTCTGAAACTACAATGTTCATAGATGGAAAAAATCAAAAAACAAAAAAAAAATCGCCGGAGCGTTTTTTAAATAAATCGCGATTCAAGTTGACATTTTTAGGGGTTATTTAGGTTTTTGCGATTTTTCTTAGAAACCGCAAGTCCTATCAAAATGGGAATAAAGAAAATGTTGTAGCTATCAAAATTCCCTACAAGATTGACCTTAATGATATTTTCGTAGGTTTTACAACTTTTGAGATATAGAAGTTGAAATTGGGACAATTCAAATTCAATTCAATTCTGTATCGTCTCCTTATAAAACAATGTCAGCTATAAGATTTTCTCAGGTCCCGTGCCGATAAAACTTGCCGTATTCAAGCAAATTCGCGAAACCATAACAAAAAAACCTTTAAATGTAAACTGAGCTTCTTTATCTCAAAAATGGTACAGCCTGAGAACAAATCATAAACGTCAATCCTGTTGAGAATTTTCACAGCTACAACATTTTCTTTAGCTCCATTTCGATAGGACTTGCGTTTTCCAAGCAAAATCGTGAAAACCTAAAAAACACCTAGAAATGTGAATTTTGACCGTGATTTATTTTAAAATCCCTACAGCGATTTTTTCTTGTTTTTGGATTTTTCTCATCTATGAACATTGTTGTTTCAGAATTCACAAAAACTTCCCCTGTGTAATCCGTTTTCATTAAAAGTTAGTTAAGGCGCACCCTTCATGACATTGTTTTATAAGGGGGCGATGCAGTCAGTGCATTGTCCCAATTTGAACTTCAATATCTCAAAAATGGTAAAACCTACGAAAATACCGTAAAGGTGAATCTTGTAGAGAATTTTCACAGCTACAAAATTTTCTTTAGCTCCATTTCGATTGCATTTGCGGTTTCTAAGCAAAATCGTGAAAACCTAAACAACCCCTAAAAATGTCAACTTGAATCGCGATTTATTTAAAAAGCGCTCCGGCGATTTTTTTTGATTTTTGATTTTTCTCATCTATGAATATTGTAGTTTCAGAATCCGCGCAAAACTTCCAAGGTGTAAGCACCTTCCATTTAAATTTGATTCAAGAGCACCGTGTCAATGATATGGGACATACAGTTTATCGCCAAGTCCGAACGGCTTGTCTTAAGACACCACTTGTAGAGAAGTTTTACATGGCTGAAATACTCAGAAAATGTCGCCAACATTACTAAGGGGTATTTTGCCACCGTTGGAAATTTGATGTTGCCTGGCCTATAATTCGATCCGCAGACCTTCTGAGTGCAAGGCGCGTGTGCATACCATTGCACCACGGTGGTACCTCAAAGTTTTATGTTACCCTTTCTTAAGTCAATAAATTTCTTACATCGCTAATTAGTGGGGATCTGCAAATGCTATTATAACATTCCGCCAAAGAACTGATGACTTGAGCCATGCATTTATTTCATCTGCTGGAATAAAATACATTCATCAAGAATTGATCTAAAGCTTCTAGGGTATTTTTGCGTGCCATCGTACATTCGTTCCAGATGATAACTTCTGTTTGATATTGCATGTGTGCCCTTCATTCAAATGATACTACGCTCTTATAATGTATTTTATATATCTGATGAAGTTATAGATTTCGATATGTTGCCTTCTAATGTAAACACTTGCTTTTCAATAAGACCAAACTTCGTTATGCGTAGCATCTGATATTTCCACGTTTAATTGGAATAAACGGGTCTTATGGCTAAAATATGTATCCAGGCCCAGGGAAACGGACACGTTCGTAAGTTTTACATATATAGCACATTTTAAAAATATGACTTAGGGGATAACCCGCTCCTTCGAAATTCAACAATATATATCATATTTCCTCACTTGGTCAATCTGTACATCATCTGAAAATGTTATGGAAATCAGTTAAGAAATTTCGGTCTAGAATGGGAGATTCAACCACTGTTGCCTCGTTAATTTTTTTCAAACCGATAGGTTCGTAAGTTTTTCAGAAATAGGACTTTTAAACAGTTGGGCCTAGGGAAAGTCCCCTCAGAAAATAAAAAAAATATTTTACCTATTTTCAATACTGATCAGACAAATACATTCTCTGAAATTTTCAAAAAAATCGGTTAAGTAGTTTTGGATATACAGTTGAACCTCAATTTTACCGGAACCTCCATTATCCGTGATAGAAAAGAAATGTTGGACCTTTTTCCATTTCTTCTATTTTTCGTTATAAACTTCATTGCCCGGGAGTAAAAACACACTTTCCAATTAATCTGATTAAGCAAACAAAAGGTAAACAAACGAAAACCGGAAATTCTCCAGTGTTACACAATTTGTGTATTTATGGTATCACAAAAACCATGGGGCAAAGTCAATTCAGATAAATCTGATGATGATGATATTATGTATCCTTTTGAAATTTGACGGATTACAAATTTATTAAAAATAGCAAATTTTCATTTTATTGTACAATATTATGTCACTTTTACTTAAAAATATGTTCAGCATTGCCTCCATTATCCGGGAAAATCGATTATACGTAATGCCTCCGGTCCCGACCATCACGGATAATCGAAGTCCGACTGTATAACATATTTATAAAACTATGTGTGGTCGGGTCTTTAGGCTCCAAATGAGTATTTAGGGTCGGAGACACAACCACTCTCATTTTATAAATAGAGCATAGGGGAGGTACCAACAAAACATGTAACCTATTTTCATTATACATATACATTTTCTGAAATTCTCAGAAAAATCGGTTCAGCCGTTTTTGAGTCTATACCGAACATACATACAAACGTAATATATAAATATAAAATATAAAATGTAGAAAAATAATATAAAAAATATAAAACATAAAATATTAAATATAAAATATAAAATGTGAAATGTGAAATGTAAAATATAAAATATAAATTTAAAAATATAAATAAAATACAAAATATAAAATATAACAAGTAAAAAAGCGGTAACTTCGGCCGTGCCCTCCACCACCAAATACTCTGGTCGGTCGGTACCGTTATGGGGGCTACAAGAAATCGTGGACCTTTTTTTTCTTTTATTGTTCCTCTTGGGAGCATAGAGCTTCTACAAGAAAATTATATCTTATTTTAGTGTATATAGTGTTTGGCCAAAATATGCCACAGATTATTCGGAGACATTTGTTGATGAAGGTTTGCAGTTTTTAGGCTAACGTTTTTGACGTGAACCATGTTTCACTGCCATAAAGAAGTGTTGACTTCACTCATGAGTTGAAGATTTTTAATTTGGTATTCTGATATATTTGCGTTTGTTTAAGCGGCCAAATGCTGACCTAGCTTTTTATACCCTATACCACAATGTGGAAAAGGGTATTATAAGTTTGTTTTGGTAAAAATTCATGTAACACCGCGAAATATTCGTCGGAGACCCCCAATGTGGTATACCAATCTTCATATCTCGACGAGATAAAGCGATTTTGAGATGTGTGTCTGTCCGTCCGTCCGTCTGTCCATTATAAATTGTAAACACGCTCCAGGCCACAATTATGGACCGATCGTCACGAAATTTTGTATGGAGGTCGGGTTCAGATCAGAATAGATCCCTATTCTTATTGGTGATGATCGTGAAATATTTAGCGGGTGAAATGGACCAAAAACATAATATTTATCCAATTTTCTAGCGGCTCTGTAGGTCTCAATAATAGTCCGATCAACGCGTAATTTTAAATAAGGTAAGAGTATATCACAAAGGAGAAGCTTGCAATTTGAGATGGCGATCGGATAATATTTAAGGGTTAAATGGACCAAAACTTTTGTGGGAAAATTGTGAAAATTTTTAATATACAGCTTATATCTTAATTCCTGGAAGTGACATTCCGGACAAGTGAGATATACTTGAAAGTGGAACGCTTGACCTTTCAATAGATGTCAATAATGTTGGTGTGCATGATCAGATAACAGAGTTACAGCCTAATATATTCCGTTATTTGTTTGTAGTGTAATAATAAACTCGCTAGAAGTCGCAAGTATACATCAATAGTCACGAAATTTTGCACCGGGTAAGAGTATAGGTCGAAAAAGATGCCTACAATTTTGAATGATGATCTGATATTCTTTAGCGGGTGAAATGGACCATTACTTTTGTATGAAAAATATAAAAATGTTATGTTTGGTCGATATTTTAATTTTTAATTATTTTAATTTAGCCTACATATGGAAAAAAAACTACTGACCTTTCCTCTGATATAAATTGCAATAAAGTGTTTGCTAGATAACGGGCCTACTGCCTAATATATAATGGGTTCTATGTAGAGAACCACATTTTTATCCCATGCTACTTATTGTCTCTCCAAAAGTTTATATAATACCACGAAATAATCGTCCTAGACCCTTTGTTTGGTATGGCGAAATTCATATCTCGACGAGATAAAGCTATTTAGCGACGTGTGTTCGTCCATTAAAAATTGTAAACAAGCAATTATGGACCGATTGTAACGAATTTTTTAAGGAGGTTGGGTTCGGGCCAGGGTAGAAATGATTAGTTTTTGGTGATGATCGTAAAATTTTCAGGGAATAAAATGGACCAAAAACAACATTTTAACCAATTTTGTAGCGGATCTGTAGGTCAAAATAATAACCCGCAAAATTTTAAAAAAAGTTTGAGTTTATGATGAAGAAGAAACGTACAAACCAACGTGAAGATCAGATAATACTTAGCGGGTTAAATGGACTGAAACTTTTGTGTGAAACTGGTAAAAATTTCAATAACACTGTGCAACATTTTTAAGGTGATCTTGTGCAAACAAATCGAACTGAGGATTTTTTGAGAGTACAGACTCAAACGACAAAAACCCTAGATGGGTTTTGTTGTGTCAGATCCAGCTTGGATTTTATGGCCCCATCTAAACATGGTTAAATATTGACTTTTTAAAGCAATTCTGGGATATATCTCTGAAACCTATGTGAATCTTCATCTGACCTCTGAAGCAAATTTTTAGATAAGGACAAGAACAAAATATTTGTAGAATTAATGAACTCGAAAAACTACATTTATATCATCAAATGTTATAAAATATCGAAAATTTCCATAATTTGTATACATTTCGCATCATATCTCCAAAACAGTTAATTTTTTCGGAATATTTTCTTCTGGAAAAATATTCCCTGGAATGTTATACACAACTCTTCAGAACATGTCATTGTTGTAGAATGTCTCTATCCCGTTGTTTTCAGTACATTTTTTTACGACGATTTAATAAAAATGTCAATAATGTAGTGAAATCCGAAATGCGAGAATAAACTGTTGGTGTGAACTGTGTTTGAAATACGTTTTGTAAAAGATATGATGCAAAATACCGCTGAAACAACATGAAGTAAGCATTTTAGAGTTTCAGAATGTTCTAAAGAATTGTTCAGAACTGTATTTGGAAGATTTTTGCAAAAGGTTACTTGGTTCAACTCCCAATAGTTTAGCCGATACTGACCAGAATTTCAGCAATTATGTAAAATTTTCTATATTTTATAGATTTTGATGCCCTAGACTGAGTTTTTCTTATGTGGTTTCTTCAAAAGATAAGTTCTACTTGTTTAGGGCTACAATATTACTAAGGACAGCAAGGCCAAATTCCTATTCGTTTCTGAGATAAAGGTCTGATAAATGCAAAAAAGTGTAGATTTAGCCCGGTTTAGATGAGGCCATAAAATCCGAACTGGATCTGACAGGACAAAACCCAACTAGGGTTTTTGTAGTCTAAATATGTACTTTCAAAAAATCCATACCAGAAGTTGTTTGCATTTTCAGTGTTGCATAGTGTAACGTAGCGGTTAAACAATGGAAGTAGTAGTACTACACAAGTGGGTTTCATTACATTTTAGTTTGTGTGAACTAAATTGTCCTTTCCTGCTACAAAAATGTCTTTGTCATGCTAGATAACCTTTTGGTTTTGGTCATAAGCATTATACATTACATTTCTGATATTTGATAATTCAATTTTCACAATCATTGAAAAGAAGTTCCGTGGAGAGCGATTGTCCAGGGATAGTGGTATAGGGTATTCCATGGTCGGCTCCGTCCGACTATAGACTTTTCTTACTTGTTTTGGAATCAAAAGCTTTTTTAAAGTCAATAAAGACGAGGTAAAGTGGTGATCTCTATTCAATTACAATGTGGAGAGTGTTGGTCTGGTCTAAACAGCTTCTATGTGGTCTGAAGCCTGCTTGCTCTTCTTGAAGTGATTGCTCAATACACTGCAACCTATTATTGATTATTATAGCCAGTATTTTGTATATTGAGTTTAGAAGTGTTTTACCTCTCTAGTTATTGCAGTCCTTGAGGTCGTTTTTCTTTGGCAGTTTTACTATGGTCCCTTTTGTCCACGCTTCTGGTAGTTGTTCTAATAACCATGCTTTTTGTATATGCGGCGCTAGTATTTCTGCCGATGCTTGAGTGTTTGTTTGTCAGAATTCAGGTGAAATGCCGTCTTCTCCAGGAGCTTTGTTTGCTTTTAATTTGTCGATTGCGCTTTTTATTTCAGTTATGCTGAGCTCTTCAACGTTTATGTTGTGGTTTATTGATTCATTTCCGTGTCTGTTCGTAGTTATGTTGTCGTCTTCAACATCGTTTACGTTGCTTATCGCTTCGAAGTGTTGTCTCCACCTGTGGGTTTGCTCTTCTGTTGTTGTTAACAGTCTCCGCTGTTCGTCTTTGATAAGCTGGTTTTTGTATATATTTTGGTTTGCTATTTGACCAATTATTTTGTGGAACTCTCTCATGTTATTCGCTCCTGCTGCAGTCTCCGCGTCGTTTGCCAAGTTACGTAGATACCTTTTTTATCAGCTCTTGCTGAGCTCTTTACAGCTTTAGCAGTCTCTTTGTATTGGGATCTGTCCATAATTTTTGTTGGTGGAGTTTTTTGATAACTAGGAACCCTAAATTGCAAATTGTAGCTAATTCGGTCTGCAAATGTAGTAGAAGTTTTTTGGTCATTGGGAACCTTAAATGTAAAATTTCAGCTAATTCGGTTAGAAAATGTAGCTAGAAGCCTCAAAATACTTCAAATCTAGAGGTAACGTTTTGTGGGACCTATACGAAAACGTGGCCTATCTTCATTATTTGTGGAGCAGAAGTTTGAAACTCAAGGAGCCAATTTGGGAGTAAAATGTAGCTAAAATCATTAAAATACCTTAAATCGGGAGGTACCTTTGTATGGGGGATATACCAAAAAGTCGACCTATCTTGACCATTTTAGTGGAGAAGTTTCTAGTCCATTAAGAACCACAAATGTCAAATTTCAGCTAGTTTAGTCAAAAATATAGATAAAATCCTCAAAATACCTTAAATCGGGAGCTATTCCAAACAGTGGACCTATATAGCCCATCTTCGAACCTGACCTGACTATGGAAAAATACACTCGGGTGGAAAATTTTAGCGTTCCATTTCAATTAGAGCGGACGTTAGAGTGATTACAACAGAAGGACAGGCGGACATGGCTAGATTGTCTTAGAAATTTATCTTGATCAAGAATATATATACTTTACAGGACCGCAAATGATTAGTTCGATGTGTTACAAACAGAAAAACAAACTTAGTATACCCTCCATGCTATGGTAGAGGGTATAAAAAGTTAATTTTCGACAGTATCAGAAAATCATTCTGGGGTCTGTTGAAAAATGACATCGAGGTAGCAAATATAAATTTTTATTTGGGGGTCTTTTTACGCGAAATATTTTTATACCCTCCAACTTGATATGGAGGGTATAATTAAATTTGTCATTCCGTTTGTAACACACAATATTCGTCGGAGACCCTATAAAGTATATATATATTATTGATCAGCATAAAATTCTATGTCGATATAACCATGTCCGTCTGTCCGTCCGTCCGCTTGTCTGTTGAAATCAAGACACAGCTCGCAATTTTAAAGATAGAGAGTCAATATTTGGTACAGAAGTTTTCATTATTTGCAGGATGGTTGGTATTGAAAATGGGATATATGGGTCCACGTTTTGATATAGCCCCCATAGAACGGTAACTCACGATTTTCGATATTTTTAAGGTTTTAGCTTCATTATCCTACCAAAATGGCTGAAATTTATTAGTATAAGTCCACGCATTTATGTAGCCCCCATAGAACGGTAACTCCCGATTTTCGGTATTTTGGAGGTTTTAGCTTCATTATCCCACCAAAACAACTGAAATTTGGTATTTGGTGATCGTTTGGTGTATAGAACTTTCCACCTGAAATTTGTTGGTATAGGTTCACGCCTTCATACAGCCCCCATAGAACGGTGCCTCCCGATATTCCGTATTTTGAAGGTTTTAGCTTCATTATCCCACCAAAATGGCTGAAATTTTATATTTTATCGTTGGGTGTATAGAACTTTCCACCTGAAATTTGTTGGTAATAGGTTCACGCCTTCATATGGCCTCCATATAACGGTACCACCCGATATTCGGTATTTTGAACGTTATGGCTTCATTATCCCACCAAAATGGTTGAAATTTGGTAATTCGTCTTCGTTGAGGGTATAAAACGGTCCACGCCTTCATATAGCCCCCATAGAACGGTACCTCTCGATATTCCGTATTTTGTAAGTTTTAGCTTCATTATCCCACCAAAATGGTTGAAATTTGGTATTTATTCCATTCTCTTTCAGTTTAATTTTGGTGGAGGGTATATAGTCCGGTCAAAATAGACATTGAAATAGCAAAAATTCCCACAGAGCTGAATTTTGGTGGAGAGCTAGGGTCTACCATTAGAAGCAATGTCCTAAAAGTCCCCATCGATCTCATGTGTGCAAAAAAAATTATTCGGGTTCAAAGGTCAAATTTTAAGGGTTTTTAGGTTTAATTTTTTGAAAACGGTTGACCTAGTCAAAAAGTGACTAAAGTAAATATTGTAGACAGAAAAAGTATCTACAAGTTTGACCCTTAAATTTTTTTTCTTATGAGGAACCATTCTTGAGATGTAGCCGTTTTAAAAAACACATGATTTTTATGCACTTATAAGGGAAATATGCACATATTCAGACGAACCGGCTAAAATAAGCAAAGTAATCGGGTCTGTTCCCCAAAAAATATATATTTTCTTGAAGAGCGAAATTATAGCTATCTTCTAAAAAAATTCCAACAAAATCGGAGCGTGTTTAGTAGAGTTATTCAATGTTAGAGTCATTTTATGCAAAAATAGCCCATTTAACCCACATGTATAATCGAAAGCCCAACGGGAACGACCCCAACGAAAACTCTCCGATTTTTTTCAAGTTTTGTCCGAAGGTAGGGAGTGTTGCGCTGATTACGGAAATGTATAATTTTCAACGGTTGCGGATCCGGTTCGCCGGTTATTCGACCAGAATGGCCAAATTTAAAAACCGGGTTAGACCCGGTTCTACTGAACCGATTACTGCAAAGTGGATATCGTTTGAAAGTTTACGGATGTATCTAACACATAGTGTCGTTACTTTAGCCGGTTCGACTCACAATGTACTTACGCGGCTAATTTTTTATTTGACCTTTAGTTCGCGATATCTCGAAAATTGTAAGTCTTTTTTAAGAATCATAAAGACCACTCTTGTAGACAATTATTGAATCTACAACTTTTACTTTAGCCGGCTTTTGCTCAGTCTTACCGTTTTTGAGAAAAATTAAAAAAAAACTGAATAATGCCTTCAAAAATGACCTTTGACCCCGAATAACTTGTTTTGCACACATGGGATAGATGGTGACTTTTAGGACGTTGCTTCTAATGGCCAACCCTAGCTCTCCACCAAAATTCAGCTATGTGGGAATTTTTGCTATTTCCCCCTTATACGCATGCCTATTTTGACCGGACTAATAAAAAGTTCGGTCCGGCCGAACATAACGTTTTCTTACTTGTTCATATTTGAATGTATCAGTATCGGTACCTTATGCTACTTAAGTTTATTTTACTTTCAAGATTACAATTTCTTATCAAATATTGAAAATATTAAAATTTATAAAAATCGGTTAAGTGACACAAATAACCGGGGTTTTCGTTTCACGAAAAAAATTAACCGGTTTTGGGTTTGAACTTTCTAATTAAAATATATTTCGGTATACCTTTCGATACAATTTCCACTTTAAATTATGTATAAGTTCTGATTTCTTGTTAAAATTTCATACTTATTTTATATCCTGCAATTTGTATTTGGGGTCATATGTTGCTGCAACAATCATGGCCATATGTGTGCAAACTTTGTGATCAAAAATAAAAATAAAATTTTTTCGTTTAAAGACATTTTCTCTGCATTACAACGTATGTAGTTTTTTTCTTCTTGCGATTCTGATGCTTCTTTTACTTTTGGCTTCATATAGCAAAGATTTATGTTATATTTTATTTGTATGTTGTTGTTGTTGCCATTGCCTCCTGTCCTGTTGGTGGTGGTGTTTTATTTGCGTGAGTACAATTTTTCCTTATATCATTTTGTTTGCTGCCTGCCGCGTTCCTGCCAACCAAGTTGGTTGGTTGTTGGTCGTCAGTTGAGTTCGTGATGTCAGTTGTGTTTCGCTTGTTGATGTTGTGTTGTACAGACTTTTCAGACTCCTCTCATATAAACAACTTGAAAATAAATATAAACAGATTTGTTGCCATTTCTTTTACCGTTTCTTCTCATTTTTTTCGTTATAAATTAAATTGGAAAGTTTTTTATTCACACTATATTTTTGTAGATGCTATTTTTTTGCTTTTCTTGCTGTAAAGATGTATTCTTATGGTTGCTTGTTGTGAGCCTTGTAAGTTGTTGAGTTTTTGTTTTTCTTCTTTGGCTGGCATTTAAGAGGGCGCCAAAAAGTTTTGTTAAAATTCTTCAAATGAAAATATAATTGTGTGGCATTTTGCAGAGAGTGAAATATAATTTGTTTTTCTTCGTCGTAGTCTTCATTAACATGACATGTTAATTCACATAAAAATTGCAATGAAACTTTTGTTCTTAGAAGTAGTTGTGCGGTTGCAAAGTGAGATATGCAAAATTGTGTTATAATTAGATGTTGTTTGTCATAAATCAAGACACGATTTAAAGTTGTGGATCTTTTATGGGCGGACATAATTAATGGTATTTTTTAAAGAGGTGTTTTGTTTGGTGTTAATATTTTAATTGGTGTTTTTCTATGAATTGCTGAGGTATCAGTTTTTTATACTGTGACTAAATGAAGAAGTATATTTACCCATGACAAAGAGTGCTGTCCTATTGTCATCGGGAGTCGACGATATGCTCAAATTGGTATAGTAGTACAGAAGTTTTACATAGATTTAAGTATCTTTAGAAGTAAGCTCCATCGACACATGTTCCTGGGACTTATACTTAAGCTCATGTGGACTTTGTATGCTGGTGAGTGACAGAGAAGCAGTTTTAACGCTTCATTGTGTTTTCCAAACGTCCTAATAATTGTTCCACAAACATCCCAGGTGGGACAGGGGAGACTTCTCTCATATCAATGAGTGCACCCCGATTCATATTAGCTCAATGATATGGGACCTACTGTTTATTGCCGAGTCCGAATGGCGTGTCCTAAGACATCACTTGTAGAGAAGTTTTTCATGGCTGAAATACTCAGGAAATGTCGCCAACATTACTGAGGGGTATTTTGCCACCGTCGAAAAGTGTTTGATGTTGACTGGCCGGGGAATCGAACCAACAACCTTTAGCGTGCAAGGCGGGTGTGCATACCATTGCACCACGGTGGCACCCGTCCCCAAACGTCCTACGTATGCTATTATCTGCTATTCTATTTGCCTTAGGTGTTCTCGGAAGTTTGTAAGGATTCTTGGTAGCATACCGAACTTTATCGGTACTCTCCTCTCTTATAGAAAAGTTTCTTCACTTCGAGTTCACTTCGAAAAGTTTATTTCCATAGACTGCCTGTAGTAGGTCATCTATTATAGAATTCCATTAAAGACTTTCTTACCATAGATTAACTTCAAAACGTCTTCGTTTCATGGAATACCTTTAAAAGATTATTTTCATATAGAAGATTTTCCCTTGGAATATTTTTAATAGGTTTACATAAAAAATAATACTTTCAAAAGATCATGACAACGTACTGTTTTCAGGTATTTTTGTACAGAAAATCTTTAAAAGGCCATGCTTCAATATGCTTCCATAGAAGACATTAAAAATTATCCTCCCATTATCCCTGCTCTAAGTGGCTGAAAGGGATTTACTGATCCATCCGCACAATTGACAGACAAACTGTTAAGACTGGAGAAAATGATAGGACAATGGCGTGTTGAAGGGCGTTTTCTCTATTGGAGAAAATAATTTATCCATTATGCCAGCCAGGAAATATCCCTGGATGTCTCTAAGGTGGCCCAGTAGTATCTGTTGAAGACAAGGACGTCAAGATGACATCACCACTGATGATCTGTAAGATGTTTAACAGGATAGACTAAAAGCTGCAAAAGATACTATTTAGAGACAAATAATAAAGACCGGAGAAATTGGCAACGGAATTGGGCCATCTTTGTCAATCGCTTCTTTAGGAAGCGTATCTTAATATAGCTATAGAAAACAACTTTATCCCAAACGGGTAGAAAGCAAAATTGAAGGCTGCATAATAGATCGGCCCAAAAAAATACAACGTTGTTTTTTAATTGTTACCCCCTAAATTTTGTCCATTTGATCCAAAAATTTTACCAGTTTATTGTTGTGGCTTAAAACCGAATCTTACACAAAATTGTGAAAGTCGGGTCAGATTTTGATATTAGCTATTACCTGTAATTGGCCAAATATACAAAATCAAGCAGTATAAAAATCTGAATTTTGTAGAATTCATTTTTCAGCCACAACAACTGGTAATTTTTTTTTGTCGATTGGAAAATAATGTGGTCTGCAGAGCGATTTGATGGAAATTTGCCTTTGGACCCCTAAGGGTCAGTGGGAACTGGTTTTTCTACAAATCGTTTTTAGCCACAACAATAAACTGGTAAAGTTTTGTCATCGATAGGATTATATTTGAGCCCTTTAGAGAATTTTTGTGAAAATGCACCTTTGGCCTTATACTATGGAAACAAAGATCCCTCTGGTGGCACAGATTAACGTAAACCGATCGCCATAAAATTTCGTATATAAGGATTTTGGATCAAATGGAAAAAATGTAGGGGGTAGGCGTTTTAACAAAAAACAAAAAAAAAAAAAACTAGTAAAAAAATGTCAGTCAGTCGACAGATATATACTTTCACCTACGGACAGATCTAATGTATTTAAGGTCTCTTCAGAATTTTGTGGCCCTTTTTGGACATTTGAACCTGCCGACAAAAATGTGGGAGGGAGGACCGATATGGGCCATTTTAGAAGTTAAACTAAACGTTGATAAAATATTAGGAGATCCAAAGTTTGGACCAAACAGGTTGCCCCATTCAAGTGATATCGTCCTAGCATTTTAGTCACATTCTTTAAATATTGGGGAGAAGTATCGAAAGTTGTTGACCGGTATTGCCATGAAACTAAGTTTGGATATAATATGACGAATACCAAATGTTGGACCAAATCGGTTGAAAAGTTCGAGAGTTATCGTGCTTGCCGACCGCCACATATAGTGACATAGTGGTTTTTTACACCTTTCGGGCTGTTTTCCCAAGAAATATCGACTTGCCCCTGAACAAATTTTTACCGTCGTAACACAAATCAAAGTGATTCGAGAGCAGGTCTTAAAGTGAACTTATCCGAAATTTTGTGTGAGAGGTATCAGAAGGAGTAGACAAATATAGTCCATATTCGAACCTGATCTATATCTGGTAGATATATTAGGATGCGCAAAGTATAGATTACATCGGTCACTCCCTTCAAGAGTTATCGTGCGCAAAACTTCGAACATTTTTGAAGTTTTGTGGGGGTGGTACCTGAAGGAGTGGACCGATATAGCCCATCTTCGAATTTAAACTATGTTTTTATAAAATATTACGAAGGCCAAATTTTGTACCGAATCGACAGATCCGTTCGAGAGTTATCTTGCGCTCCAACCACTACACAAGGTGTCATATGGGCTTTTTGCATCTTTCCGGCCATTTTCTCAGGAAGAATGGACTTGCACCTGATGAAACTTTTACCATCGTATGGGGGGAAGTGAATACAAGTTGCTGCAACAAAAATCAAAGCGATTCGAGAGCAGGTCCTAAGCTGAACAGATCCGAAATTTTGTGTGGGAGGTACCCGAAGGAGTGGGCCGATTGAGTTCATATTGGAACCTTATCTAAGTCTTGTAGAAAATTTACGATGTGCAAAGTATGGACCATTTCGTCCAAACATACTTGGGGTCTAAAACCATTATTTCGATGAGGCACATTTTGCCCGTATGAAAGTGTATATACCCTTTCTACCCTAAAGGCTGAGGGTATAAAAAAAGTAATTTTGTCATTTTTTGGGCCGCCCTATTCTATAACAATCATTGTTGTTTGACGGTGTCATCAATCCTAGTTCTATGGAAATTTAGAGGGCTGCACCATCCAAAACGTAGTTGGGCTAAAACTAATCTTGTTTGTCATTTTAACTGATGTCCTTCAATTGGAATGTACTCCGAGGTTTGTGGCAACTGCAACTGCATTTGTGTAAATTCTCCTAATCCTTCTTGATAGAACTGCCGATCCGGAGACTCTCTCTTATATCGTTCGACCTCTCTATATATCGTGACATGCCTGGGTGGGGGAGTCTAATCCACCATACGTTGATCGGGCAGATATCTAACTGTGGCATGCGCGCAAAACGTGAACAAACTGTACATGACAATCATTGTGATTAAAGCCTGCGAAATGAAAACATCGATCTCAGAGCATTCACACTAGTCAAACATTGTTGAGGCTATATTTTTACCGGATATACCCTTACTACCATAATCAGGGCAATTGCCTCAGCAGACTGTTATGATGAGGACATCAGAGAGGTCAGTGACAATCGTGAAAACGAATAATGTATTTTCTTCGTCAAGCCTAATAACTTAAGAACCAAAAAAGCAGATATAACCTGCTCCATATTTTTTAACGAGACCACATTACCGATCGATATCATGTGCCTTATGTTAGTTATATTTTTTTATAACTAGTTTCAGGTCATTTCCAATATACGCTTTTCCTAATGCTGAGGCCAAATCGTGTATATATTACAAATTTTAAAATTTAGGGCTGTCGAGAAAATGCTTCTTCTCATACAGTATCGTTTGGGTATCTTTAATTTTTTTTTTTCAGTTGCTGTCGATGACTATCGATAGAATCCATTCAGCTCGTCTTTTAAGACTGCCTTCAGCTTGATGTGAAAACTCTCTAAGGCTCGTTTAAAAAAACTTCTTTATGACGTCTGTAAAGACTCCCTTCACCTGGTCTAAATATACTCATTTCAGTATGAGTAAAAATATTCCCTTCAAACCGAAGATTCCCATCAGCTCGTCTGTACTGACAACCGTCATCTCCACTTAGCACTTTCACACAGAATTCTTTTAGATTGTCTACAAAGGTTCCCTTCTGATCGACATGAAATACTACCTTCGAATCGTCTGTAAAGACTTTTTTCAAAATTTCAATAAATACTCCTTTCCGGTCATCTATAACGACTCCTTTTAGTCGTCTATAAATAGTCCCTTCTGGACATGAATATAGACTCCCTTAAAATCCTCTATTAAGACTCTCTTCATGTCTTCTATTAAGACTCTCTTCAGAATGACTAAAGTTTCCTTTAGCAATTCAACAAATACTCCTTCATGCCGTCTATAAAAAGGTCGTCTATAAAGACTCCTTACAGCTCGTCTATAAAGACTCACTTCAGGTAGTTTATAAAGACTCGTCTATAAAGTCACACTTCAAGTCGTCTATAAAGACTCACCTCAGGTCGTCTATAAATACTCCCTCCAGGATGCTTCAAAGACTATGTGCAGACCGAATATACGAGTCAAGACTCCCTTCAGGTCGTCTATAAAGACTCCTTTCAAGTTGTCTGTAAATACTGCTTTCAGGTCGTTTATAAAAATATATAAAGACTCCCTCCAGTACGTATATAAAAACTCCCTTCAGACTATCTGAGGCATAAAGACTCGCTTTAGCTCATCTATAAAGACTAACTTCAGGTCGATCGTAATGACTTACTTCAGGTCGTTTATAATGACTCCCTTCAGACGATCTATAAATACTCCCCTCTGGTTGCCTATAAATAATGACTTCAGGTCGTTTATAAAGACATACTCCACATCGTATATAAAGACTAACTTCTGGTCGTCTGTGAAGGCTCACTTCAAATGGTTTATAAAGATTTACTTCAAGTCGTCTATAAAGACTCCCTTCAGGTCGTATAGCAAGACTCCCAGTGGTTAGGTCGTCTATAAAGACAAACTTTTGCTTGTCTATAAAAAACGTGTTGGGGTGTCTATAAAGACTTCCTCCAGCTCGTCTATTCAGACTTTCCTTAGATCGTGTATTTGGACTCCATTTAAATGGTCCATAAAAACTCACTTTACTCATCTTAGGGGACTCCCTTATGCTCATCTCTAAAGGCTTCTTAAAGTTCGTATATAAAGACTCCTTTTTTCATTTGTATATAAGAGCTTCTTTCGGCTCGTCTTTAAAAACTTCTTTCAGCTAGTCTATAAAGAATCCTTCTGCTCGTATATAAGGACTAACTTCAGCTCGTTTATAAGGACCCTCTTTAGCTTGTCTGTAAAGACTCTCGCCTATAAAGATTTTCTTCAGGTCAGTTCGTATATTGATTTATCAATTAATCTCATTTACAAATAGTATCTTCAGCCCTTATTTAAAAACTCCTTTATTAAAAGGCCTTCGTAGTACAATTTAAAGTTTCCATCACAGGTAACCCAATAACAAATAAATCCTGTCCGCAGATTTCGCAACAAAAAAGAAAACAATAAAAACTCGAAGATCATAAAATCAAAATAAATTGAAATTCATTAAAATTTACAATACAACACGTTATGGTAAATTCTGCTTATAAATTCGTGTTTCTTTTTTGTGCAATATGCCATTACTGTGTTTTAGTGGTCCTTAATCAAATCCTGATGGGCAGGTGTAAACTCTTACAATTTATGGGATCATTGTTATGCACATTGTGCGTTTGTACGTATGTTCATCTTGCAAAAGTGAAACTAAAGACACAATTAAATTTTCCACAAAAATCACAACATTATAAAACATTGTTTTTTTTATGCCATGCTGAATACATAATTTTAAAAGGACGGCCGATACAATGCTGGTGTATTGTATTGTTTAATTTTTTGCGGCGACAACTGTTCAAAGTCCACGTTCAAGTCAAAAAGAAAAAAATCTCAGCTCCTCTGTTATGTTTATAAAGGCTCAAGCCGTTCAACTCAAGTCAGCACATACCAACAGGTAGCAACATAAACCGTATAAGGATAAAACAACTTTAACTCAATGCAAGGCAACTAACTCATTAAAGGCGACCACCGACAAACACAGCCACTAAGCCTTGTTGGCAATAAACGAAAACAAAAAAACACTCAAAATCATGAAACCTTCTCCATCATTGTGTTTTTGTTTTTGCCGGCATAGTCTGTCTCTGTCTGTGGACGAAGCAGCAGCTGCTTCACGAAAAAAGTGGTGTTCATGTTTCATTTCAAAATTGTTGCATGATTTCACAGAGATTTCTTCTTTAGTTTAACCATGGATTTTAGTTTTTTGATGACTGCTAAAAATCACATTAGTGAATACAACCGACAGACAGCATTGTGATGTTTCGAAGAGTAGAGTAATAAAATAAAAAGCGACGAAATAAAGAAAAAAACATATAAAATTTTATAAAAAACCAATGAAATATTATACGAAGGTAAGATAACTTAGACCGTGTAAATTTAGATGGATCTGTAGAGGTAGAGTGAGATGAAATGATTCATTTGCTTTTTTTTCGTAAAGTTAGCATTTCTTCTGATGTACTTTTTGGCTGCCTCTTAGCTGGTTGACTGGTTTGTTTTATGTTTTTTTTTTTTTTTTTTGGGGTTTGCCTTTATATAACATGTTTGAAGTTCTAAGAAATAATCACAAGTTTGCTTGGTTGTTTTGTTAGCCCAAAAAGGGTTCCTTAAGGGTGGAGTGATGTAATTTGAAATGGTTTGCAGAAGTATTAGTTTTATGACAGTTACGAATTTTTGATTCAAGTTTTATTGGATTTTAAAAATGTAAAAGTAATAAAAAATAAAGATTATCGTTGGTCTTCTATAAAGACTCACCTAGATTGCCTATAAAGCTTATCTTTAGGTTGTCTATAAAGACTCCCTTTAGGTCGCCTATAAATAAACCTCTTCCTCTCCGTTCAGTGTAAATACTTCCCCTTTCCTACTTCATGCCGTCTTTACAACCTTTGGCTCGTCTATAAAGACTTCAGCTTGTCTATAAAGACTTCCTGCAGCTTGTCTATAAAGACTCCCTTCAGCTCGTCTATAAAGACTCCCTGCAGCTCGTCTATAAAGACTCCCTGCAGCTCGTCTATAAAGACTCCCTGCAGCTCGTCTATAAAGACTCCCTGCAGCTCGTCTATAAAGACTCCCTTCAGCTCGTCTATAAAGACTCCCTTCAGCTCGTCTATAAAGACTCCTTTCAGCTGGACTATAAAGACTCCCTTCCGCTCATCTATAAAGACTCCCTTCAGCTCGTCTATAAAGACTCCCTGCAGCTCGTCTATAAAGACTCCCTTCAGCTCGTCTATAAAGACTCCTTTCAGCTCATCTATAAAGACTCCCTTCGGCTCGTCTATAAAGACTCCCTTCAGCTCGTCTATAAAGACTCCCTTCAGCTCGTCTATAAAGACTCCCTTCAGCTCGTCTATAAAGACTCCCTTCAGCTCGTCTATACAGACTCCCTTCAGCTCGTCTATCTATAAAGACTCCCTGCAGCTCGTCTATAAAGACTCCCTTCAGCTCGTCTATCTATAAAGACTCCCTGCAGCTCGTCTATAAAGACTCCCTGCAGCTCGTCTATAAAGACTCCCTTCAGCTCGTCTATAAAGACTCCCTTCAGCTCGTCTATAAAGACTCCCTTCAGCTCGTCTATAAAGACTCCCTTCAGCTCGTCTATAAAGACTCCCTTCAGCTCGTCTATAAAGACTCCTTTCAGCTGGACTATAAAGACTCCCTTCCGCTCATCTATTAAGACTCCCTTCAGCTCGTCTATAAAGACTCCCTGCAGCTCGTCTATCTATAAAGACTTCCTGCAGCTTGTCTATAAAGACTCCCTTCAGCTCGTCTATAAAGACTCCCTGCAGCTCGTCTATCTATAAAGACTCCCTGCAGCTCGTCTATAAAGACTCCCTTCAGCTCGTCTATAAAGACTCCCTTCAGCTCGTCTATAAAGACTCCCTTCCGCTCATCTATAAAGACTCCCTTCAGCTCGTCTATAAAGACTCCCTGCAGCTCGTCTATAAAGACTCCCTTCAGCTCGTCTATAAAGACTCCTTTCAGCTCATCTATAAAGACTCCCTTCGGCTCGTCTATAAAGACTCCCTTCAGCTCGTCTATAAAGACTCCCTTCAGCTCGTCTATAAAGACTCCCTTCAGCTCGTCTATCTATAAAGACTCCCTTCAGCTCGTCTATCTATAAAGACTCCCTGCAGCTCGTCTAAGATTCCCTTCAGCTCGTCTATAAAGACTCCCTTCAGCTCGTCTATAAAGACTCCCTTCAGCTCGTCTATAAAGACTCCCTTCAGCTCGTCTATAAATACTCCCTTCAGCTCGTCTATAAAGATTCCCTTCAGCTCGTCTATAAAGACTCCCTTCAGCTCGTCTATAAAGACTCCCTTCAGCTCGTCTATAAAGACTCCCTTCAGCTCGTCTATAAAGACTCCCTTCAGCTCGTCTATAAAGACTCCCTTCAGCTCGTCTATAAAGACTCCCTTCAGCTCGTCTATAAAGACTCCCCTCAGCTCTTCTATAAAGACTCACTTCAGCTCGTCTATAAAGACTCACTTCAGCTCGTCTATAAAGACTCACCTCAGCTCTTCTATAAAGACTCACTTCAGCTCGTCTATAAAGACTCACTTCAGCTCGTCTATAAAGACTCACTTCAGCTCGTCTATAAAGACTCACTTCAGCTCGTCTATAAAGACTCACTTCAGCTCGTCTATAAAGACTCACTTCAGCTCGTCTATAAAGACTCATTTCAGCTCGTCTATAAAGACTCCCTTCAGCTTGTCTTTAAAGACTCCCTTCAGCTTGTCTATAAAGACTCCCTTCAGCTCGTCTATAAAGACTCCCTTCAGCTCGTCTATAAAGACTCCATTCTGCTCGTCTATAAAGACTCCCTTCAGCTCGTCTATAAAAACTCCATTCAGCTCGTCTATAAAGACTCCCTTCATCTCTTCTATAAAGAATCCCTTCAGCTTCTTATAGAGACTGTCTAAACTTCGTTTATTACGACTCCCTTCAACTCAACTATAAAGACTCCCTTCAGCTTGTCTATAAATACTCCTTTTAGCTCGTCTATAAAGACTCCTTTTAGCTCGTCTATAAAGACTCCCTTCAGCTCGTCTATAAGGACTCTCTTCAGCTTGTCTGTAAAGTCTCCCTTTAGTTCGTCCATTAATACACTTGCAAGCTTTTGTATTAAGACTCCCTTTAGCTCGTCTAAAAAGACTCCCTTTAGCTCGTCTAAAAAGACTCCCTTTAGCTCGTCTATAAAGACTCCTTTCAGCTCGTCTATAAATACTACCTTCAGCTCGTCTATAAAGACTCCCATCAGCTCGTCTATAATGACTCCCTTCATCTCTTCTATAAAGAATCCCTTCAGCTTCTTATAGATACTATCTAAAAATCGTTTATTACGACTCCCTTCAACTCAACTATAAAGACTCCCTTCAGCTTGTCTATAAAGACTCCTTTTAGCTCGTCCATCAATACCCTTGCAAGATTTTGTATTAAGACTCCCTTTAGCTCGTCTAAATAGACTCCCTTTAGCTCGTCTAAATAGACTCCCTTTAGCTCGCCTATAAAGACTCCGTTCAGCTCGTCTATAAAGACTACCTTCAGCTCGTCTATAAAGAGTCCCCTCAGCTCGTCTATAAAGACTCCCTTCAGCTCGTCTATAAAGACTCCCTTCATCTCTTCTATAAAGAATCCCTTCAGCTTCTTATAGAGACTGTCTAAAGTTCGTTTATTACGACTGCCTTCAACTCAACTATAAAGACTCCCTTCAGTTCGTCCATGAATACCTTCATCTCGGCTAAAAAGACTCGCTTCAACTCGGCTATAAAGACAGCCTTCGGCTCGTCTATAAGGTTCCCTTCGGCTCGTCTATAAAGACTTTCTTCGGCTCGTCTACAAAGACTCCCTTCAGCTCGTCTATAAAGACTCTTTTCAGCTCGTCTCTAAAGACTCCCTTCAGCCCGTCTATAAAGACTCCCTTAGCTCGTCTATAAAGACTCCCTTCAGCTCGTCTATAAAGACTCCCTTCAGCTCGTCTATAAAGACTCCCTTCAGCCCGTCTATAAAGACTCCCTTCAGCCCGTCTATAAAGACTCCCTTCAGCTCGTCTATAAAGACTCCCTTCAGCTCGTCTATAAAGACTCCCTTCAGCTCGTCTATAAAGACTCCCTTCAGCTCATCTATAAAGACTCCCTTCAGCTCGTCTATAAAGACTCCCTTCAGCTCGTCTATGAAGACACCCTCAGCTCGTCTATAAAGACTCCCTTCTGCTCGTCTATAAAGACTCCCTTCAGCTCGTCTATAAAGACTACCTTCTGCTCGTCTATAAAGACTCCCTTCAGCTCGTCTATAAAGACTCCCTTCAGCTCGTCTACAAAGACTCCCTTAAGCTCGTCTATAAAGACTCCCTTAAGCTCGTCTATAAAGACTCCCTTAAGCTCGTCTATAAAGACTCCCTTAAGCTCGTCTATAAAGACTCCCTTCAGCTCGTCTATAAAGACTTCCTCAATGTCTTCTATAATGACTCCTTTCAGTTTGTCTATAATGACCCGCTTCAACTCGGCTATAAAGACAGCCTTCAGCTCATTTATAAAGACTCCCTTCGGCTCGTCTATAAAGACTCCCTTCGGCTCGTCTATAAAGACTCCCTTCGGCTCGTCTATAAAGACTCCCTTCGGCTCGTCTATAAAGACTCCCTTCAGCTCGTCTATAAAGACTCCCTTCGGCTCGTCTATAAAGACTCCCTTCGGCTCGTCTATAAAGACTCCCTTCAGCTCATTTATAAAGACTCCCTTCGGATCGTCTATAAAGACTCCCTTCGGCTCGTCTATAAAGACTCCCTTCGGATCGTCTATAAAGACTCCCTTCGGCTCGTCTATAAAGACTCCCTTCAGCTCGTCTATAAAGACTCCCTTCAGCTCGTCTATTAAGACTCCCTTCAGCTCGTCTATAAAGACACCCTTCAGCTTCTCTATAAAGAGTCCCTCCAGCTCGTCTCCAAAGACCCCCTTCAGTTCGTCTATAAAGACTCCATTCCGCTCGTCTATAAAAACTCCCATTAGCTCGTCAACAAATACTCCCTTTAACTCAGCTATAAAGACTCCTATCAGCTCGTTTTTGAAAATCCCTTCAGCTTATATGTAAAGACTGCCTTAAGCTCGTCTATAAAGATTACCCTCAACCCATCTCTTAAAACTAGATATAAAACAGTTTTGTATTTGTAATGAGGGCTGCTATTATGGATTCTTTCATAAATCAGTACTATATAATTGAAATTATTTCATTAATAACAAATTTAATTTAACCTCAGTTTTAGCTTGAAAATGGACCATACTGTGTACATCCCTCACAAACCATCAAAACAGTTGTTTAATGTAGTTTAAGGTCTGTGCGAAGATCCTTAGAAATTTTTACTGAAGGTATTCCTTGTGTTTAGAGCGGTATTATGTTTTTCGTGGTTAAGTCCATATTTCTTGAAAAAAACTGAAAATTATACGTGACGAACTGAAATGACTGCTGGGCGCAATATATTCTAAGAGGAATGATTCCCAACATAAGATCTACTTCCGAAATTTAAACAATCGATCATACCAAATAGTCCACCATTAATGCAAGACCTTCGACAGCTTCTTCATCTTCAAATAATCAGAAAGCCATAACTAATGATGAAATAAAATTGCAGACACAAAAGATTCAAGACGCAACAAAGTGCTGGTGGTATATTATTACAATTCATTAAAAACAAAAAAAAAAGGAAACACTCATTCCACACCAAGCAGCAGCAAAAGAAAGAAGATCACAGTCATCAGCCAAAAAAGAAAAATGTCTCTAATGGACCTCTCAGACTTTGTGGTTTCTAATTGATTTTCCTTTTACTCAACATTTGTTCTACCGCCTTACTTTGTCTCACTGATTTCCTGACAGATTTCCTTGTTGCTTTTGCAGTATTCTTTTCCTTTTGTTTTTTTTTCGAATACAGGTTACAAAGAACTGATGAACAATAGAATTAAGTGTGTCTGTCGAGGACAGATGTAACTCATGAATGTGGGTCTTAATTTTTGGGGTGGTATAATGATGCTGTTTTTTAGTTTCTTCAATCTTTTTTGTTTTTCTCTAAACCTAATTGTTTTAGTTTTTGTATAATTTTTTGTTTTTTTTTTTTTTTACCAAAATGTCAGTGACTTAATAACTCAAAAGTGAAACATGTTTATAACCAAATATCAAAGCAAATAATTAATTATTGTTTTCCTGTTTTTTTTTCTCTTCTGTAATTTATTTAATGATTTTTATTTTGTTATTTTCTTCGTCTGTTTATTTTGATTTTCCCTTTCAATGTTAACATTATGTATATTTTACCATTAATTTTTATTACTTTATATCGACGATATATTGGATTGCTTTGCCGCTGTTTTATTGCTCATCAAAATCAAGTGATTCTTTACTTTTATTTATTTATGGTATCGATAACGCCAAATGATGGCACATGAAGAGTAGACGACTCTTGTTTTCAGTAAACAAAAAATAAATTCTCACAATCATCTTGGTTTGGGGTGGGGGAAATAATATAAAATCTGTTCAATCTGTACATTAAAGTACTTAAAATTTATGGCCATATCATTAAGTAAATTAGTAATTTAGTAAGGGGCGCTTAGCACAAAAAACATATTTATATGTTTTTATTAACCGTTCGGTGAAATTAGATGATATTCGAATTAGAAACATCAGTTGTTTTTTATGTTAAAGTTTGTAGATTATGCTAGGCGTATCAATGTATGGTTGAATGTGTTTTTGAGTTTGGCAAAAGGTTGTTTTAGTTTTAACTGGTGCTGTTGGCCCCATTATACTTCCCTTAATTTTAAAACCATTTGTCCCTTCAGTTTGGTCTTCATAGACTCCCTTTATTTCGTCTATCAAATCTCTATTTAACCCGCTTGTACCTACTCCATTCCGTTCATCCGTTAAAGCTAATTACCTCTTGGGCCCATATAGTTCCTTTAGATGACATTGTTTCTGGCGGACATATAGTCCCTTTAATTCGTATAGTTCATCTCATTCTTTTTATTCCACATTCACTTCCCATCAAAAATTCGTATCCGTTAGTCATTACTAGACAGCGGAATTTTATGCAACACCTATTTTTGGTCCGATTCATGTCAAATTTTCGGACTGGGCATATTTTTGGCTTCTTATTAAATTGCAATAGAAACATATGACATATGCAAAATTTGTGCATTACATTACATATTTTCTTATCCAACAAATATTTCAATAATAGGTACAAAAATGTTTGCGTGTACACACAGAAAAAAGGCCTCTCTAACATATGTCCCAAACATATTTTGCAGCAAACATATATTTGTTTGCAAGCAGTCCCAAACATAACATATGTTTGGGTCCTGCAAACTAATATATCTTTGGGTGCAAACAAATTATGTGTTTGGGTGCAAACAAATACAAACCCAAAAGCCACAAAAAAAAAAAAAAAAACAAACACATGCACCAGTGGGCGGTTAATGAGAGCAAGGGAGCGCACATTTCAATGTAAAACATATTGAAATGCATGCTCACTTGCTCTCAGTAAGCGCTCACTGGCTATTTCCATTATATACACACATTTATAAATGGTGGTTGTTTATTGAAAGGCAAAGCAAAAACAGTTACATAGCTACATACAAAATTCCAAAGAAGTACATAACACACTTTAATAAAAGAAAAACTGAATGAAATAATGTGTAAATAGTCACACTTTTAAAAAGAAAAAATATATAGAAACATCGTTAAACGCTTCTACTTAGTTGTGAAATAACACATTTCCCTCAAAGTTGAAATCATCAGCGGGGAACCGGCATCTGGAATCAAATGATTATGTAATGTAATAAATAAATATGGATGTACCATATTTCAAATATACATATGTATGTATGTAATTACCAATATTAAATGCGATTTCTTCTTTGTCCAATAAAATATTTCCATTCACCTTTTCGTTTTAATTATAAAAAGTATTGGACATTTATTTTACTAAAAAAGCACAATTTCTTTAAGAAAACACAAAACACTAATTTATTCACTTACTTTACCGTCTTTACTCTACGATGGTATTTAAAAAACTTAAGAAAAATAACAAGATAATTCATACCATATTTTCTTTTCCACTTCGCTTGCTACGTTGGTTAACAACAACAAAAGAAGAAACACACGTGTTTGACGCTTGCACGCCACTAAAGCACCAAAGCCCCCTTCTTCGCTTCTACGTCTTCTATTATAACATACACACAGTTATTTATTATAAAACACCATTTCGCAGCCGCGAGAGCACTGTTGTTACTCTCTTTGGCAAACATCCTCTCTCCACCCATAAAAAATATGTGCTAACATACAAAAAATATGTTGGTACCCAAACAAATAAAATTGAGATATGTTACAAAATGTTGCAAACGTATATTTGTTTGGACACAAACATATTTCTAACATATATTTTTCTGTGTGAAAAATTTTTCTGTTTAAAATTCTCTTCAGACAAGTCAATAAAATAGAGAAATGTATAACCACAGCCACAACCTTCAAAATACCGAAAATCGGAAGATACCGTTCTATGGGGGCTATATGAAGGCGAGAGCCTATACCGACAAGTTTCATATGGAAAATTTCGTACCCAAAATGAAGGCTAACTACCAAATTTCAGCCATTTTGGTGTGATAATGAGACTAAAACCTTCAAAATACCGAAAATCGGGTGTACCGTTCTATGGGGGCTATATGAAGGCGTGGACCTATACCGACAAATTTCAGTTGGAAAGTTTTTTACCCCCAATGAAGACTAAGTGCCAAATTTCAGTCACTTCGGTGAGATATTGAGGCTACAACTTTCAAAATACCAAAAATCGGGAGGTACCGTTCTATGGGGGCTATTTGAAGACGTGGGCCTATACTGACAAATTTCAGGTGGAATGTTTTATACCCCAAACGAAGACTTAATAGACCACAAATCCTAGTATATATTTTTACATATGGTTTTGTATATGCTCATTTTATGCAAAATGTAAAAATATGCAAAAGTATGCAATTTATGCAAAATATGCAAAAATTTCTGGGCCTAATTCGTTTTATTTTGTTATAAAACGAGTTTCTGTTTAATCAGATTTTCTCTATCGGTTTAGAGAAGACAGTGAGAGCATGTTATGGTGCATTAGTTCCTTCTCGCTGAAGCCATTTCAGACCTTTGGCGTGCAGAAGCTGGTTTGTTGGCTCGGTTTGGCCGAAGGTTGTCAGAGATTGGATCGTATGTTCCCCCAAAATAATTCTCCTTCTACGGGTCACGAGCATTGGGCATCGGCGTAATAGGTGTTTGATCGTCTCCGTCTCCTCCTCATCCTCGCACAACCTGCAGAAGTCGACATTGTCATCTGCTTCCCATTTGCAGGACATTGCCCTTACTCTGCAGTGACCTGTGATTACTCCTACAGTTAGTTTCAGGTCGGATTTCCCCATGAAAGTAGAGATGTGGTCCTACGCTTGGAGAGGATGGGTTAGATTGTCATGGACAACCTACAGCCGGGTTTGTCGTGCCACATCTGACGATCCCTGTCCTGGTATCTTTGTTCTAACTGCCGCATGAAGTGGCGCAAGAGTGGCTTGATTGAGTTGTCTATTCCAATGTCGCTTGACTCAGTCCGCAACTCGCCATTTCTTCCGCTTTTTCATTTCCCTCGTTGTGGCAATGTCCCGAGGCCCAGCACAAGGTAACAATTGATTTTAAGGTCTCCAAAGCATTGAGTGGAATTTAAGTGATTTATGGGCCGCTTGGCTATCCACATAGATGTAACCCATTACCATGTTATATAAACAAAAATAACCACCTATGTTACTCCTTACTAAGTTATGAGTACGGTGGCACAGAGCGTGTATGTCTGACTACAAATCAGATATCAGATCAGATATACCCTCCGCCTATGTGAATTGAAACTTTCATGTACGGACAGATTGAATGTATTTATGGTCTTTTCAGAATTTGGACGCCTTTTTTGAACATTTGAACTTACAGACAAAAATGTGGATTACGATCAAAAAGTGTTGCGGAGTCCATTATGAAAGTGGATATGTTTTTGGGAGTCATATCTTTTCGATAGATATCGCACCCACTAGTCATTTCAAATTTCGAAGAAACCCGAACTTTTTTCGGCACGGAGTACATAATATCGGTGTAAACAGGACCACAACGGATAGCATTGGTATACATTTCCAAAGGATCTTCGAAAATACCCTAAACTGCACTTAAACAATAATGTTGAACTTTTGCAGGGAAGGTACCTTAAGGTGAGGACCACTATGGACCTTTTTTGGAAGTTAAACTAAATTTGCATCACAGATCCAAAGAAGATCCAAGATCCAAAGCTTGGACCAATTTGGTTACCCCGTTCAAGAAAGTGTATCGCGCATACCGTTTTAGTGACTTTTTTAAAATGTGTGGGGAAGTACTGCAAGTTGTGTATTGCCCATCTTCGAACTGAAACTAAGTTTAAAGAAAATATGTCAAAGTTCAAATATCCGCCCAAATCGCTTGACCAGTTCGAGTGCTATAGTGCGCTCCAGCCACTTTACATGGTGCCATAGGGATTTTTACAACTTTCGGGCTATTCTCTCAGGAAGTATTTACTTGCCCCTGAAAAAACTTGTGGCATCGTAAAGGGGGTCAGTGAAAGCAAGTTGCTCCAACAAAAGTAAAAGTGATTCGAGAGCAGGTCTTAACGTGAACTTATCCGAAATTTTGTGTGAGAGGTATTCGAAGGAGTGAGGAACCCCGATCTATACCTGGTAGATATATTAGGTAGATATATTAAGTATGGACCAAATCGGTCACTACCCTCAAGATTTATCGTGCGCACAATTTTTCCGAACATTTTTGAACTTTTGTGAGGGACGTACCTGAAAAAGTGGACCGCTATGGCTTATCTTCGAACTTAAACTAAGTTTAGACAAAATATTACGAAGGCCAAATGTTGGACCGAATCGGCAGATCCGTTCGAGAGTTATATTGCGCTCCAACAACTACACACGTTGTCATAGGGATTTTTACAACTTTCAGGCTATTTTGTCAGGAAGTATGGGCTTGCCCCTGATGAAACTTATACCGTCGCATTAGGTGCAGTGAATACAAGTTGTTACAACAAAAATCAAAGCGATTCGAGAGCTGGTCCTAAAGTGAAAATAAGTATCAGTCGGCTTTGCCGACAGAGATATACCCTCAGCTAATGTGAAGTGAAACTTTCATCTACGGTCAGATCGAATGTATTTATGGTCTTTTCATTATTTGGTGGCCTTTTTTTGGACATTTGAACTTGGCGACGAAAATATGGATTAGGATTAAAGTTCAAAAGTGTTGCAGAGGAGGTAATTAAAGGAATGGACCGACATAGTCCATTACGGAAGTGGATTTTATTTTGGAAGTCATATCTTTTCGATAGATATCGTGCCCACTAGTCATTTCAGTTTGTCATATTTTAGGAGTCATGCCTTTTCGATAGATGGCGCGCCCACTAGTCATTTCAGTGGGTCATCATATAACTTATGGACCAGTATGCCAGAAAGCATGGACTTGTTCACGGAAAACATAATACCGTTATAAGCAGGACAAAAATGAACAGCCAAATTTTGGACCAAATCGGTTAGTTCGAGAGTTATCGTGCTCTCCAGCCACTACATATGGTGCCATAGGGCTTTTTTACACCTTTCGGGCTGTTTTCTCAAGAAGTATGGACTTGCCCCTGAAAAACTGTTACTGTCGTAATTGAGGCAGCGAATGCATGTTGCTTCAAAAAATTAAGTGATTCGAGAACAGGTCTTAAAGTGAACTTATATGGCCCATGCGAACAATTTTTCCGAACATTTTTTAACTTTTGTGGGGGAGGTACCTGAAGGAGTGGACCGATATGGCTCATGTTCAAACTTAAACAATGTTTGGACAAAATATTACGAAGGAAGTATGGACTTTCTCCTAATGAGGCATGTACCGTCGTAAGCGGGCCAGTGAATACAAGTTGCTACGAAAAAATCAAAGAGATTCGCGAACAGGTTCTAACCAGCACTTTTCCGAAATTTTATGTGGTAGGTACCCGAAGGAGTGGACCGATATAACCCATCTTCGAATTTAAACTAAGTTTGGACAAAATAATACGAAAGCCCAATTTTGGACCAAATCGGTTCATCCGTTCGAGAGTTATCGTGCGCACCAGCCAGCCAGACAGACGGAAGGACATTGCTAAATCGACTCCAAATTGTCTGAAACGGATTTCGTTCAAACTTAATTTTCAACTTCTAGAGGCCATAGAGTAACTAGTTATTTTATTGGTCGTAGGATAACTAGTTATTCAGTGCGACAGGCCCTTGTTAAAATAATGGGTTAGTAGGGGGTTTTGTAAGAAGTTTTACGACTACCAAATGTACTATAAAAACCCATTATTTTGGTAGGATTTTTTGCTGGGAAGTTTTCTTTATTGTAAGTTTTCGATTTTAGTATTTTGAACAACTTTTACATACATACACATCCATTAGATAATTAAAGTAATATTTTTCTATAAAAAGTTGCATTTTATTTTTGTGAATATAAATCCCAATTTTAAGTTCACAACTTTGTTCGTTTATGTGAACTAAAATTGTTAAAATATTTTCTGTTATACTATTTAAGAATTTGTTCAAGTATTTTGGTGTCTTACCTGACATACCTTTACCACATATCTGCCAAAAAAAACGACTCCAAAAGAATACAGAGAGCGAGTAAGAAAAGAAGGAAAAATCGTGTTTCTGACTTGCTGGTGTCTTGTGGCTATGGGCAACTTATGGATGGATGGCATAAATACCAGCTTAGTTTCTTCTTGTTTTTTTGTTTTTGCTGGTCTGACAGTTACGTAGTTTTCATGTTATTCATGCCTATTTTGTTGGTTGTTGTTGTTTGGAGGAGAAGGAGTGTTCATTGTCTTAGGCTCTGCATGTCTGTGCATGTCTGTCGTTCTGTTGTTCATTCGATTGCTTGATCTTTTGTTTTGGCTGACTGGACTGTCTGGCTGACTGGATGGCAGAGCGGTTCATTAGAGTTTGTCATGTCGAAGTTGAAACGTAAATCCAAAAAAGCACATCAAGGTTAACTCAATTTTTGACTACCTTTTGTTTCTTCTGTGAGTGTGTGCGTGGAAATTGAAGGCTATTACAATTATAAATTATAGGCAGACAGACGAGAGAAATAGACGAGAGAAAATCTGTGGATATGAAAATCTAAAGAATTTTGATTTACCTAAAATCTTTCTTCTTTTTTGTTGTTTCAAAATATTTCCATTATGTTTCTTGTGTGATGAACCATACTGAGCAAAAGGCTGTAGTTCATAATTCCATTATTACACAATTCATTACACAATTTGTATCACATTATGTCAAGTCACCATCATCGTCATTATGCTCCTCCATTGTCGTCATCCTCATCATCATCATCGCAATCAGAGCCATCACTATAATCACAGGAAAGCTCTTAATGTTGGCTTTTTGTGTTTTGTGTTGGTTTTTTTTTTGTTTTACCGCTTTAAGATTGCATTTCCGCATCATAAATCATCAAAGAAAATGTGGAACAATTTTAACAAAATCAACTGAAATGTTGATAGCTGACAGTTTTACAGATTTTTCTTTTCAACAAAAGTTAACCGCCGCTGAGTGATATATTATCGTTTTCATTCAACAATAAATGAACAACGAGACACAAGAAAAATGCGATAACAGACAAAATGACAATAAAAGTGAAAACTCGCATGGAAACGAAGAGAAGAACAGCAGCAGATAGGACGCTTACCCTACATTATTCTCTATGAAGATACAGGATATTATAAAAAGGTTGCTTACTTAGTTGGCCTATTACAGATCATTTGTCCTATAAGCCGAACTAAGAAAATATCTTCATTTCTCTCTCTTTGTTGCTTTGATTTTTTTGAATACCGCGTCTTTCCATCTCTTCTTCTACTTGTTTTCTCCATCGAAGCCTTGGCTCTGCGTGTACTACCATGTGGACCGTATTTATACGCTTTTTAGTGGGTTCATCATCGCTCATTCTTTTTACATGGTCTGACCTTTAAACTATACTGATGGGGTTGTATAGCAGATACAGCTCGTGGTTCATACGACGCACAGTGGTTCAGAAATCGATTTTCCTGGCCAAAACCCCGATTTTTTGTTATCACCGATCGTTAATTTCTATATGGGATTCGATAGTAAACATATTGAAACTAAGGAATGCAAAGAATAAGATCAAAATATTGGAAGGTATGGGTGTGGCGTGCTCCTGAAGACGGAAAATGTTTCCCAATTTCGGAAAATACGTAATTTTTGCAAAATTCTGGAGAAAGAAATAGCTATTTCTCAGAAACTATAAGAGATATTCATTTTTTCTTTGTTGGTTAGGTAGGATTGTTGCCTTTAATAGTCGTTTTAATAAATTACCGTAGCGTTCACACGAAGTGAGCTATTTTATTTTTCCTCTGGTACTAAATTTAGTGAAATTTCAAATTTAGTGGACTAGCACTTTTAGGGAACAGATTGGAACAAAGTTCCATTTTCACGGAATTATGGCCGAGAGTGTCCTCTTTCAACCCATATATACTTTTGTACCAGTCCCGTTCCGTCCGTTTAACACATTTTTAAATTTTTTGAAATTACATGGATAAAAATGTGTGTTTTTTCCATAACATTTCACATATAAACTATAGCTTTTCACACAAATGAACATGTTTTTTTATATATATTAGTTTTTATAAGAGTTTTATGAAAACCAATGGAGTATTTTTTTCAATTTTGGAAAAAAAATTAATTTAAAAAAGGTGAGCATCATTCTCATTAACATGATAATACTCGATGCTTAAACAGTTCAGGTTTTCACTAAAAAAATCATCATTTCAAAAACTGAAAAGCCAATTGAAAATTCCCTTCGCCGGAATGAAATCATGATATTGGTAGCGATCAGTAAATTTCGCAAGCTGTCAGTGCGTTTTGTAAACATTAATCTCTGCAAAGAAGGTAGTGATGAAGTTAAGCCAATGGAGGAATACTCCAGACTTAAGCAATCATATGATTGAATCTTCAACTAAAACAGAACAAACAAAAAACAGGGAAGGCGCGCGCAAAATGGAATTTTTTAAAATAAAATTCCAACAACTTAAAATTTTTTCTAATTTTTTTTATGGTTTGTTTGTTTGGAGTTTGACCTTTTTTAAATAGTTGGAACATATGAAACACTCAAGAACAGTCATATCACTGTGAACACAAATTTTGGGTCAGAGACAATTCCTTTTGGAGATGAAAGCCCTTGGTAAGTATATTAAGAATCATAAAGGACAGATACGCCGTTAGTCGAACTTCCGCGTTATGGCGTGATGAAGTTTTTGCTAGAGACCCTGTAATGCATCAGGAATTAGCGTTATATCTTTGTTCACTGTTGGTTTAGCTTATTTTTGTCAATGAGAGCCGTACCTAAAATGTTCTGAGCGACATTTTTGCAGAACATTTCGAAGCTGAAAAACGTCATCTTGGGGTACTGCTATAGTGGCTCTTAAAATAAAGGACGAAAAGGACATTGAAGGAAGCGAGTTAGAAGGTCGAAGTGCTCTACGAAAATAATCCTCATTCGATTTGACTGAAGATATGTCATCTCATATATAGGCTAAGACAATAGTTAACAAAGATATAACAGGGTCTCTAGCAAAAATTTCATCACGCCATAACGCGGAAGTTCGACTCACGGCGGATCTGTCCTTCGGGGTTCTTAATATACTCACCAAGGCCTTTTTCCCCAAGAGGAATTTTCCGTGCCCCAGACTTTCACCTCCATCACCACAATTATTATCCCTCCACCATAATATGGAGGGTATAATTAAATTGAAATATTCATCGTAGACCCTATACAGTATATATATTCTTGATCAGTCGATATAACCATGTCCGTCTGTCCGTCTGTTGAAATCAGAATACAGCTCGCAATTTTTAAGATAGAGCTTTGTAATATGATATAGAGGTTTCTATTACTCCTAGGATGTTTGGTATTGCAAATGGGCTATATCGGTCCACGTTTTGATATAGCCCGCATATAACGGTACCACCCGATTTTCGGTATTTTTAAGGTTTTAGCTTGATTATCACACCGAATTGACTGAAATTTGGTACATAGTCTTCGTTGGGGGTATACAACTTTACGCCAGAGTTTTGTCGGTATAGGTCAACGCTTTCATATAGCCCCCATAGAACGGTACCTCCCGATTTTCGGTATTTTGAAGGTTGTGGCCTCAATATTCCTCCGAAATGGCAAACATTTGGTATTTCGTCTTCTCTGAGGGTATAAAACTTTCCCCCGCATTTTTCTCGGTCCGCGCCTTCATATAGCCCCCATAGAAAGGTACCTCACGATTTTCGGTATTTTGAAGGTTGTGGCCTCAATATTCCTCCGAAATGGCTAAAATTTGGTATTTAGTCTTCTCTGAGGGTATAAAACTTTCCCCCGCATTTTTTTCGGTCCGCATCTTCATATAGCCCCCATAGAACGGTATCTCCCCATTTTCGGTATTTTGAAGGCTGTGGCCTCTATATTACACCGGCCCGGCCGAACTTAACGCTTCTTACCGTTCTTAATTGTTTTATTTTACAACTGATATTGTTTGTTGTGTTTATGGCGGTGCCGAGGTAGACGAAGTCTTTTACTACCTCAAAATTTTATTAACCAACTTCCGATGTTGATCCGAGCTCTGTGGACGCATTGCGCGTCGACAGCAACAACTTTGTCTTTTCGCCGTTTACCGCCAGACCCACTAATTTTGACCTTCAAATCTTCTATAGCCTTTTTGAGCAGAATGTTGAATAAGTCAAACGAAAGGCTGTCTCCTTGTCTTAAACCTCTTTTGATAATAAAATCTTCGGACAAGTTCTTTCCTATTTTAACTGAGGTCCGAGTATGAGTTAATGTAATTTTTCAAAGCCTAATTAACTTTGCAGGGATACCAAATTCAGACATGGCTTGGAATATCTTAGGGGCTGTCGATGGCTGCCTTATAATCGACAGAAAGGTGGAAGATTTCGATCTGCATCTCTTGGGTTTTCTCCAGGATTTGCAGCAGGGTAAATATGCGGTCAATGGTCGACTTGCCAGGTCTTAAGCCGCATTGATATGGTCCAAATATTTCATTGACCACAGGCTTTAGCCATTCGCATAATATCCCTAACACTATCTTGTAGTCGATAGGGAGAAAACTTATGCCCCTATAGTTATGTCTTATCTCATTTCTTGTGGACAGGGCACAGGATACTCAGGTTCCAATCGTCGTGTACGCGTTTTTCCTGTCAGTTGATGCTAACTAGCTGATGAATACACCTTATCATTGTGTCGACTCCGGTTATGAACAGCTCGGCTGGTAGGCTATCGGCTCCTGCTGCCTAATTATTCTTCAGCCGGTTTATTGCTGACTTTACCTTATCTTGGCTGGGCGGTATACATTCAATACCACCTTCTGGGATAGGATCTGTGGTATCTTCGTCGCCTTTGCTAGTATTGGATACGAACAATTTGGAAAAATGCTCTTTCCATATCCTTAGCACACTATCTGTATCAGTTACCAAGTTACCTTACTGGTATCTACAGGAAGATGTTCCTGTACCAAAGCCATCAGTTTGATGTTTCACTCTTTGGTAGAATTTTCGGACTTCATTCATTCTCGATTTTTTCAGGCTCCTGCTTTCCCATACTTCTTCCTGCGAAAAAGACGTTTCTCCTCTCTCATTTTCTCCCGATTCCTCTCTCGTGCGCTACGCATTGCTACCGATTGTAAAGTAGCCCTTTATACAGCTTTTTTTGTCTTCGGTAGCAGCTCGATTCTCCTTATCATACCATGGGTTCCTTGGTGGACGTCTCTGGTATCCAAGTATGGATTGTGCGGTTGTTTGCATGGTGTGGGCAATATTTTGCCATTATGCTGATATGTTATCGGGGCTAGGTGTGCTTTAGTCAAGCAATTGGGCTAGTTGAGTGGAATATGCTGTGGCTATCTGTTGTGATTACAGCTTATCGATGTTCCGCGTTGTATCTGTTCGTGATTTATTTGCAACGTTAAAAAGGGTACGTACCGTTGCTGCAACAATGTAGTGGTCCGAGTCTATATTTGCTCCTCGGAACGATCGTACATCCAACACGCTCGATGAATGTTTTCCATCGATCACAACGTGATCAACTTTTACTGTTTTCTGATCTGGACCCTGGTACCCTTATGAATGTCGAAATGCTTAAATCTGCTACTACCATGTTTTTTACCCTTCGAAGTCTATATACTGAACTTTCCGAATATTGGGCCAAGACCCAAATCGCGGGGAGAGCTTCGGATCGACTGTGGAGTTGCACTTCAACCGGGTGCCTGACCCAAAGATAGGTAGGAGGTTTAGATAGACTCCGCTCCTAACCAAGGAGGCGATCACGTCCAAATAAGTGTGAGCGAATTGATACTCGTACTTTTTGTGCGGGGGCATTGATAGACGCATCATATTTCATGTCAGGGACCCACATAAATCACCACGACGTATTGGGGCAAAGATATTCGCCTTTCCAATTTTGGCATTAAAATAGCCTTGAATAATATTAACGTCTTTGGCAGAACAAAGGTCATATATTTCATCTAAACGCACGTAGAATATATCTTTGGTCTATTCGTCCTTCTCTTCAGTAAGAGCGTAAGCGTAAATCAAGCTGATGTTGAGGAATTTTGCTTTTGTCCGAATTGTATCAAGCCTTTCATTCACTGGGGTGAGGCTGGAGACCAAATGTTTTAACCTCCGAGCTACTACATATCCGCATCCAAACTCATGCTTTGTGCCATGGCAGCTATAATACAGGCGTGTAGTACAGCTGTTTAGGTGTTGTTGTGACGCTTTTCCCAATCCATCGTATTTTTTGTATGACGGTTCTATCGGCCTTGTACTTTTCAAGTACATCTGCCAATGCGTAAACTGCACCTTCTCTATAAAGAGTGCAAACATTCCAGGTGCAGATTTGCAGATCATGGTTCTTATGGGTGAACGCGCGGCACATGTTAGCTCACTACCTTTAATGGGTGTTAAAGGCAGCTCCCCAGGTGACACCACGGGGAGGTCAGTATTCACTTGAGATGAGAGAGGGACCAAGATATGTAAGTCCTAAGCTTGCAATGTTAGGGCCGATCAGGACCGTTGATTATTATAAAAAAGTTAGCTTATTTAAAATATTACATTAAATGTAACCTTTTTAAAGAAAAGTACACATGAATGTTTTTGATTGTAAAATTACAAATGTTTTTATTCTCATATGTTTAACTCTTGTTTTTTATTAAAATTAGCTTTAAATCACTATTTACCAATTCACCAGTTGTTGTTGTTTTTGTTGTTTACATTCTGCAAAAAAAACCCAATAGAAGAAAAACAACATTGAATTCGTTTGTGGTAAAGCGGCAAAGGTTTTTGTTGTTGTTGTGTTTTTCACAAATGTATTTCCATTTAAATTCACTTTTGTACAGAATTTGTTGTTTTTTGTTGTTATTGTTATTTTTGATTTGGCCAATTGCCAATCAGCCATTTGATGTTTACCTTATGTGGCGATAATATACGCCAGGTCTACTCTTTTTTATTTTTGTTGCCCTGGCGGCCGCTTGGCAATTGTTTCATTTATTTGTTTTGGGGTTTTAACAGCTCTTTTTCAGTCGTCATAAACACAATTTTGTGTGGAATTTCTAAATTGGTTGGTTGTTGATCGTTTGGAGAGTTGGAAAATTGAATCAATATTTTTTTGTGTGTTTGTGTTTAAAAATTTCCTCCCCAAATATTGGCGGTAAATTATATTGGTTTAATTGCAACATTTTTGGCCAGTTTTTGATTTATGCTATTTTGCTCTTTTTGCCTTTTTTGTTTTGAAGTGGTGGTAATTAAATTATGGCTTAAAATATTGGTAATTGTCCAAATGATTTAACATGATTTAAATTTGGTTTCAGTTGTTGCAACAGATTGTGTTGGATTTTTGGGGAACAATAATAATATATATGAAATTGAGAATATGAGAATTAAATAAAATCTTAATATTGTTTTTCGTTTGCAATGGAATATAATATGTAATTTAGTGGGTCATTTAATAATTGTAATCATTTGCATGGATTTGGGCTTGAAACCCGGAAAAAAAACAATTTCACATTTTCAGCTAATCACGTTTTCTGAGTATTTCGACTGTGTTAAAATTCCCTACATATTGTTTAATAATGTTGAAAACGTCACACTGTGAATAATATCAAACGGTAACAATTTTACAGTTTCTAAATCAAACTTGGTAGGCTTCCAAAATTTTTACCAAAATCATCTTGTCAGTGAATACTATGGGTTGGAAGAGGGCACTCAATATCGGTAAATTTTAATATATTAACAACACTCATATTTTGAGGCAAAATACAAAAAAAAACTCAAAAATTTAATTTTGACCTTGAATTACTCTGAAAGTACTAAACCGAATTTAATATTGTTTCTATTTTTTATCCGTTCAAAAGTTACAGAATTTTGATTGGGGAAACACGATTCTGAACAACTGTCCGCCGGGTTGAACTGGGTTTAAGCGCAAAATGGATTTATAAGTGTACTTCCAAAAGAACAGTTTAAACATGAATAGGTTCTGCTAAATAGACTTAACAGACTGAGGCTATTAGACCAACTAAAAAAAAAAACATAATAGCCATGGAAAAAATCCACGTTCAAAATATATTCTTTAAAAAAATCACGCATTAAAAAATCCACGTTCAAAATTTTTTCTTTAAAAAATTCAAGTTCGCAAAATATTCTTCAAAAATTCACGTTAACAAACCATTCTTTAAAAAATCCAATTTAAAAAATATTTTTTTAAAAAATCAACCTTCAAATAATATTCCCTTGAAAATGCACGTTCAAAAAATTTTCTTTAAAAAATCCACGTTCAAAAATGCTTCTTTAAAAAATCCACGTTCAAAAATGTTTCTTTAAAAAATCCACGTTCAAAAATGTTTCTTTAAAAAATCCACGTTCATTAAATTTTCTTAAAAAATGCACGTTCATATAATATTCTTTAAAAAATCCCAGTTCATAAAATATTCTTTAAAAAATCCACGTTCATAAAATATTCTTTAAAAAATCCACGTTCATAAAATATTCTTTAAAAAAATCCACGTTAAAAAAATTCCTTAAACCAATACTTTCAAAATATTCTTTAAAAAAATCCACGTTAAAAAAAATTCCTTAAACAAATACTTTCAAAATATTCTTTAAAAAATCCACGTTCAAAAAATATTCTTTAAAAAATCCACGTTCAAAAAATATTCTTTAAAAAATCCACGTTCAAAAAATATTCTTTAAAAAATCCACGTTCAAAAAATATTCTTTAAAAAATCCACGTTCAAAAAATATTCTTTAAAAAATCCACGTTCAAAAAATATTCTTTAAAAAATCCACGTTCAAAAAATATTCTTTAAAAAATCCACGTTCAAAAAATATTCTTTAAAAAATCCACGTTCAAAAGATATTCTTAAAAAAATCTACGTTCAAAAAAATATTCTTTAAAAAATCCACGTTCATAAAATATTCTTAAAAAAATCCACGTTCAAAAAATATTCTTTAAAAAATCCACGTTCAAAAGATATTCTTAAAAAAATCTACGTTCAAAAAAATATTCTTTAAAAAATCCACGTTCATAAAATATTCTTTAAAAAATCCACGTTCATAAAATATTCTTAAAAAGATCCTCGTTCACAAAATATTCTTTAAAAAATCCACGTTCAAAAAATATTCTTTAAAAAATCCACGTTCAAAAAATATTCTTTAAAAAATCCACGTTCAAAAAATATTCTTTAAAAAATCCACGTTCAAAAAATATTCTTTAAAAAATCCACGTTCAAAAAATATTCTTTAAAAAATCCACGTTCAAAAAATATTCTTTAAAAAATCCACGTTCAAAAAATATTCTTTAAAAAATCCACGTTCAAAAAATATTCTTTAAAAAATCCACGTTCAAAAAATATTCTTTAAAAAATCCACGTTCAAAAAATATTCTTTAAAAAATCCACGTTCAAAAAATATTCTTTAAAAAATCCACGTTCAAAAAATATTCTTTAAAAAATCCACGTTCAAAAAATATTCTTTAAAAATTCCACGTTCAAAAAATATTCTTTAAAACTTCCACGTTCATAAAATATTCTTTAAAAAATCCACGTTCATAAAATATTCTTTAAAAAATCCACGTTCATAAAATATTCTTTAAAAATCCAGGTTCATAAAATATTCTTTAAAAAATCCACGTTCATAAAATATTCTTTAAAAAATCCAAGCTCATAAAATATTCTTTAAAAAATTCACCTTCATTAAATATTCTTTAAAAAATCCACGTTCATAAAATATTCTTTAAAAAATCCACCTTCATAAAATATTCTTTAAAAAATCCACGTTCAAAACATTTTCTTTAAAAAAATCCGCGTTTAAAAAATATTCTTTAAGAAATCCACGTTCAAAAAATATTCTTTAAAAAATCCACGTTCAAAAAATATTCTTTAAAAAATCCAAGTTAAAACAATGTTCTTAAAAATCCACGTTCAAAAATTGTTCTTTAAGAAATCCACATTCAAAAAATTTTCTTTTAGAAATCCACGTCAAAAAATATTCTTTAAAAAATCCACGTTCAAAAAATTTTCTTTAAAAAAATCCACTTCCAAAAAATATTCTTTAAAAAATTTCACGTTCAAAAAATATTCTTTAAAAATCCACGTTCAAAAATATTCTTTAAAAGATCCACGTTCAAAAATTATATCCTTAAAAAATTCACGTTCATAAAACATTCTTCAAAAAATTCACGTTCAAAAAATATTCTTCAAAAAATGCTCGTTCAAAAAATATTCTTTAAAAAAATCCTTAAAAAATCCACGTCCAAAAATATTCTTTAAAAAATCCACATTCAAAAAATTTTCTTTAAAAAATCCACGTTCAAAAAATATTCTTTAAGAAATTCCACATTCAATAAATATTCTTTAAGAAATTCCACATTCAAAAAATATTCTTTAAAAAATCCGCATTAAAAAATTTTTCTTTAAAGAATCCACGTTCAAAAAATATTCTTTAAAAAATCCACGTTCAAAAATATTCTTTAAAAAATCCACGTTCAAAAAATATTCTTTAAAAAATCCACGTTCAAAAATATTCTTTAAAAAATCCACGTTCAAAAAATATTCTTTAAAAAATCCACGTTCAAAAAATATTCTTTAAAAAATCCAAGTTAAAAAAATGTTCTTAAAAATCCACATTCAAAAATTGTTCTTTAAGAAATCCACATTGAAAAAATTTTCTTTTAGAAATCCACGTCCAAAAAATATTCTTTAAAAAATCCACGTTCAAAAAATTTTATTTAAAAAAATCCACTTCCAAAAAATATTCTTTAAAAAATTTCACGTTCAAAAAATATTCTTTAAAAATCCACGTTCAAAAATATTCTTTAAAAGATCCACGTTCAAAAATTATATCCTTAAAAAATTCACGTTCATAAAACATTCTTCAAAAAATTCACGTTCAAAAAATATTCTTCAAAAAATGCTCGTTCAAAAATATTCTTTAAAAAAATCCTTAAAAAATCCACGTCCAAAAATATTCTTTAAAAAATCCACATTCAAAAATTTTTCTTTAAAAAATCCACGTTCAAAAAATATTCTTTAAGAAATTCCACATTCAAAAAATATTCTTTAAGAAATTCCACATTCAAAAAATATTCTTTAAAAAATCCACGTTCAAAAATATTCTTTAAAAAATCCACGTTCAAAAAATATTCCTTAAAAAATCCACGTTCAAAAATATTCTTTAAAAAATCCACGTTCAAAAAATATTCTTTAAAAAATCCACGTTCAAAAAATATTCTTTAAAAAATCCACGTTCAAAAAATATTCTTTAAAAAATCCACGTTCAAAAAATATTCTTTAAAAAATCCACGTTCAAAAAATATTCTTTAAAAAATCCACGTTCAAAAAATATTCTTTAAAAAATCCACGTTCAAAAAATATTCTTTAAAAAATCCACGTTCAAAAAATATTCTTTAAAAAACTCCACGTTCAACAAAATCCTTAACAAATCCACGTTCAAAAAATATTCTTTAAAAAATCCACGTTCAAAAAATATTCTTTAAAAAATCCACGTTCAAAAAATATTCTTTAAAAAATCCACGTTCAAAAAATATTCTTTAAAAAATCCACGTTCAAAAAATATTCTTAAAAAAACTCCACGTTCAACAAAATCCTTAACAAATCCACGTTCAAAAAATATTCTTTAAAAAATCCACGTTCAAAAAATATTCTTTAAAAAATCCACGTTCAAAATATTCTTTAAAAAATCCAAGTTAAAAAAATGTTCTTAAAAATCCACATTCAAAAATTGTTCTTTAAGAAATCCACATTCAAAAAATTTTCTTTTAGAAATCCACGTCCAAAAAATATTCTTTAAAAAATCCACGTTCAAAAAATTTTCTTTAAAAAAATCCACTTCCAAAAAATATTCTTTAAAAAATTTCACGTTCAAAAAATATTCTTTAAAAATCCACGTTCAAAAATATTCTTTAAAAGATCCACGTTCAAAAATTATATCCTTAAAAAATTCACGTTCACAAAACATTCTTCAAAAAATTCACGTTCAAAAAATATTCTTCAAAAAATGCTCGTTCAAAAAATATTCTTTAAAAAAATCCTTAAAAAATCAACGTCCAAAAATATTCTTTAAAAAATCCACATTCAAAAATTTTTCTTTAAAAAATCCACGTTCAAAAAATATTCTTTAAGAAATTCCACATTCAAAAAATATTCTTTAAGAAATTCCACATTCAAAAAATATTCTTTAAAAATCCGCAATAAAAAATTTTTCTTTAAAAAATCCGCATTAAAAAATTTTTCTCTAAAGAATCCACGTTCAAAAAATATTCTTTAAAAAATCCACGTTCAAAAATATTCTTTAAAAAATCCACGTTCTAAAAATATTCTTTAAAAAATCCACGTTCTAAAAATATTCTTTAAAAAATCCACGTTCAAAAAATATTCTTTAAAAAATCCACGTTAAAAAATATTCTTTAAAAAATCCACGTTAAAAAAATATTCTTTAAAAAATCCACGTTAAAAAATATTCTTTAAAAAATCCACGCTCAAAAAATTTCCCTTAAAAATCCACGCTCAAAAAATATTCTTTTAAAAAAATCAACATTCAAAAAATATTCTTTAAAAAATCCACGTTCAAAAAATATTTCCTAAAAAATCCACGTTCATAAAACATTCTTCAAAAAATTCACGTTCAAAAATATTCTTTAAAAAAATCCACGTACGAAAATATTCCTTAAAAAATCCACGTTAAAAAAATCCTTAAGAAATCCACGTCCAAAAAATATTCTTTAAAAAATCCACATTCAAAAATTTTTCTTTAAAAAAATCCACGTTCAAAAAGTATTCTTTAAGAAATTCTTTCAAAAATCCACGTTCAAAAAATATTCTTTCAAAAATCCACGTTCAAAAAATATTCCCTAAAAAATCCACGTTCATAAAACATTCTTCAAAAAATTCACGTCCAAAAAATATTCTTTAAAAAAATCCACGTTCAAAAAATATTCTTTAAAAAGTCCACGCTCAAAAAATATTCCCTAAAAAATCCACGTTCATAAAACGTTCTTCAAAAAATTCACGTTCAAAAATATTCTTTAAAAAAATCCACGTACGAAAATATTCCTTAAAAAATCCACGTTAAAAAAATCCTTAAGAAATCCACGTCCAAAAAATATTCTTTAAAAAATCCACATTCAAAAATGTTTCTTTAAAAAAACCCACGTTCAAAAAGTATTCTTTAAGAAATTCTTTCAAAAATCCACGTTCAAAAAATATTCTTTCAAAAATCCACGTTCAAAAAATATTCCCTAAAAAATCCACGTTCATAAAACATTCTTCAAAAAATTCACGTCCAAAAAATATTCTTTAAAAAAATCCACGTTCAAAAAATATTCTTTAAAAAGTCCACGCTCAAAAAATATTCCCTAAAAAATCCACTTTCATAAAACATTCTTCAAAAAATTTACGTTCAAAAATATTCTTTAAAAAAATCCACGTACGAAAATATTCCTTAAAAAATCCACGTTAAAAAATCCTTAAGAAATCCACGTCCAAAAAATATTCTTTAAAAAATCCACATTCAAAAATTTTTCTTTAAAAAAATCCACGTTCAAAAAGTATTCTTTAAGAAATTCTTACAAAAATCCACGTTCAAAAAATATTCCCTAAAAAATCCACGTTCATAAAACATTCTTCAAAAAATTCACGTCCAAAAAATATTCTTTAAAAAAATCGACGTTCAAAAAATATTCTTTAAAAAGTCCACGCTCAAAAAATATTCTTTAAAAAGTCCACGCTCAAAAAATATTCCCTAAAAAATCCACGTTCATAAAACGTTCTTCAAAAAATTCACGTTCAAAAAATATTCTTTAAAAAATACACGTTAAAAAATGTTCTTTTAAAAATCCACGTTCAAAAAGTATTCCCTAAAAAATCAACGTTCATAAAACGTTAAAAAATATTCTTTAAAAAATCCACGTTAAAAATTTCTTTAAAAAAAGTTCACGTTCAAAAAATATTCTTCAAAAAATTCACGTTCAAAAAATATTCTTTAAAAAAATCCACGTTCAAAAAATATTCTTTAAAAAAATCCACGTTCAAAAATATTCCTTAAAAAATCCACATGAAAAAAATCCTTAAGAAATCCACGTCCAAAAAATATTCTTTAAAAAATCCACATTCAAAAATTTTTCTTTAAAAAATCCACATTCAAAAATTTTTCTTTAAAAAATCCACGTTCAAAAAATATTCTTTAAGAAATTCCACGTTCAAAAAATATTCTTTAAGAAATTCCACGTTCAAAAACTATTCTTTAAAAAAATCCACGTTCAAATAATATTCCTCTAAAATTGCACGTTCAAAAAATATTCTTTAAAAAATCCACGTTCAAAAAATTTTCGTTAAAAAAATCAACGTTCAAAAAATATTCTTTAAAAATTCCACGTTCAAAAAATATTCTTTAAAAATTCCACGTTCAAAAATATTCTTTAAAAAAATCCACGTTCAAAATCCTGTTCAAAAATATTCCTTAAAAATCCACATTCAAAAAGTATTCTTTAAATAATTCACGTTAAAAAATCTTAAAAAAAAATCCAAGTTGAAAAAATATTCTTTAAAAAATCCACGTTCAAAATCCTGTTCAAAAATATTCCTTAAAAATCCACATTCAAAAAGTATTCTTTAAATAATTCACGTTAAAAAATCTTAAAAAAAAATCCAAGTTGAAAAAATATTCTTTAAAAAATCCACGTTCAAAAAACACTCACTAAAAAACCCACGTTGAAAAAATATTCTTTAAAAAAATCCACGTTCAAAAACTATTCTTTAAAATATCCATGTTCAACAAATATTTTTCAAAAAATCCATGTTCATAAAATATATTTTTAAAAAAAAGTTATCCATTACTTTCGTTCAATTATTCTTTGAAACAACTCTTAATTATTTGACCTATTTATTACCACACACCCACACAAAAATGTTTTATGCTGTAGCTGAATCATGCCTTTATGGAAAAAAAAACTTTCATTAACTCAAAAAATCAGATTATTCTTTAAGTAACAACCACTTTTTATGATTTTACCATCATAACCTTGCTGTCATCTTAGGATTCACTTCAAAGAACAGCATTAAATATGATTATGTGGCAAACAAAAGTGAAAATATAACGTCACTAGCAAAATGCCCGCTACTTCGTATGCGGAAAATGAAGAATATACAAATAAACAATACTTAATATGAAAAACAAGTAAGAAAAGTCTATAGTCGGACGGAGCCGACCATGGGATACCCTATACCACTATCCCTGGACAATCGCTCTCCACGGAACTTCTTTTCAATGATTGTGAAAATTTAATTATCAAATATCAGAGATGTAATGTACTTATGATACTTATGTCCAAAACCAAAAAGTTATCTAGCATGACAAAGACATTTTTGTATTAGGAAAGGAAAATTTAGTTCACACAAACTAAAATGTAATGAAACCCATTTATGTAGTACTACTACTTCCGCTGTTTAACCGCTACGTTATTGAAATTTTTACCAATTTCACACAAAAGTTTCAGTCCATTTAACCCGCTAAGTATTATCTGATCTTCACGTTGATTTGTAGGCTTTTTCTTCATCATAAACTCAAACTTTGTTTAAAATTTCGCGGGTTATTATTTTGACCTACAGAGCCGCTACAAAATTGGTTAAAATTTTGTTTTTGGTCCATTTCATTCCCTGAACATTTCACGATCATCAGCAAAAACTAATCATTTCTATTCTGGCCCGAACCCAACCTCCTTAAAAAATTCGATACAATCGGTCCATAATTGCGGCCTTAAGGTTGTTTACAAGTTTTAATGGACGGACACACAATGCTAAATCGCTTTATCTCGTCGAGATATGCATTTTGGCATACCAAATAAGGGGTCTAGGACGAATATTTCGTGGTGTTACATAAACTTTTGGAGAGACAATATGTAGCATGGGATAAAAATGTGGTTCTCTACACAGAACCCATTATATATTAGGCAGTAGGCCCGTTATCTAGCAAACACTTTATTGCAATTTACATCAGAGGAAAGGTCAGTAGATTTTTCCCATATGTGAGCTACTTTGCGAAATATATATGTCCTCAAGGAATTAAAATAAAATTTTAATATTTTTCATACAAAAGTAATGGTCCATTTCACCCGCTAAAGAATATCAGATCATCATTCAAAATTGTAGGCATCTTTTTCGACCTATACTCTTACCCGGTGCAAAATTTCGTGACTATTGATGTGTAATTGCGACTTCTGGCGAGTTTATTATTACACTACAAACAAATAACGGAATATATTAGGCTGTAACTCTGCTATCTGATCATGCACACCAACATAATTGGCATCAATTGAAAGGTCAAGCGTTCCACTTTCAAGTATATCTCACTTGTCCGGAATGTCACTTCCAGGAATTAACATATAAGCTGTATATTAAAAATTTTCACACTTTTCACACAAAAGTTTTGGTCCATTTAACCCTCTAAATATTATCCGATCGCCATCTCAAATTGCAAGCTTCTCCTTTGTGATATACTCTTACCTTATTTAAAATTACGCGTTGATCGGACTATTATTGAGACCTACAGAGCCGCTAGAAAATTGGATAAATATTATGTTTTTGGTCCATTTCACCCGCTAAATATTTCACGATCATCACCAATAAGAATAGGGATCTATTCTGATCTGAACCCGACCTCCATACGAAATTTCGTGACGATCGGTCCATAATTGCGGCCTGTTTACAATTTATAATAGACAGACGGACGGACGGACGGACTGACGGACGGACACACATCTCAAAATCGCTTTATCTCGTCGAGATATGAAGATTGGTATACCACATTGGGGGTCTCCGACGAATATTTCGCGGTGTTACATGAATTTTTACCAAAACAAACTTATAATACCCTTTTCCACATTGTGGTATAGGGTATAAAAATTATGTATCAACAACTATTTTAAATGATTTTTAGTTTAATTTAATATTGTTCGTACACCTTTAGTTCCAATTTCTAAAAAAAAGAAAACCTTGTCGCATTACAACGGTGCGGGTAGTTGTATCCACTTTTTCCAACCGAAGTAGTTGTAATTTCGGAATTTGTGATATCAAAATGTATTTCCGCATTTCCAACAACAGCTCAATACCTTGGCCCTCAGTGACCTCCATACCTAATTTCGCATATAAAAAACCTCCTTATCTAAAAACTAACACTGAACCTAAACAAAAATGCGAAATTCCAGCTATATCTCTTTATGCAACAACAAAACGGCACCCCAAATTTGGTACTAATAATAGGTAATAGTTTCAAAACTTACATCCCTATATCAAAAACTATATCGCAACAGCGATACCTATTTAATGATCATTATCTCTATTCTATTCCCCAACCGCTATCCTAATGCCGAATTTCACAATTTCAGCTTTACTTTTTATGGTACGTATATCCACAATGACATCCATAACTCAAGCCTACACACCAACAGCAACTATAGTACCAAATTTCCGAATTCCGTATACAAAATTTAGTACCATTTAATACTTTTCATACGAAAGTACAAATTTCAATGACTAACTCAATCCTCCACTCCGGCAGTAATCTTAGTTCTATATTTCAGGACTTTAGCTCGATGCGTTAACCAAATCCAAATTTTATCACGTTAAGTATAATTTAGTGCTTTTGGTACACATAAGAACGAATTTCAAAGGTTTCTTAAATCCTCCACTCCAACAGTAATCTTAATTCCAAGTTTCAGTACCATTTAGTACTTTTTTGTTACCTAATATTAGATATTTCCAACATCATTTCAGCCATCAACGACCCTCATACCAAATTTCAGAATTTGTACGCATTAAAAAACTACTTATATGATCGTTCATCGTACCAAATTTAGTACTTTTCATACACGTGGGTATAACCTCAAAAAATTACTTTCTTATATCAACCATTTGTACCAACCGCGATTCTCATTTCCAGCTCTATCAGTTCCCCCAAACTAAATTATAGTACTTTACAAATACATAAGAATTTCCGAAACCTCCAAAACTTCCTGCTAACCCCTTTACACAATAACAAATTATATCAAATTCTATACCACTTACTACCTTTTATAGTATGCATTTCCAAAACCATCTCCATATCTTAACCCCACATACCAACAGTGACTCTAAAAACAAAGTTTAAAATTCCACCCGTGCCTACACCCGATACAACATTTAGACATCTTTAGTACTCTTCGTAAATATACAAATGTTACACACCAATACTCACCCTAACTCCAAAAATACAGATTCCACACCCAACAACAAATTGAGTACCATTTAGTAATTTTCGTAAACTTATCGTACGTATTTTGGAAACCACATGTCTCAACCCTACACTGACAATTATACAAAATAACAACATTAATATTGATTCCAAATCTCAGAATTCAAGCAGTATTTCCATTCCATTCCATTTAGTATTCTTCGTACCCATAAATACGATTTTCCAAAAGTACCTCAATTCTTCACTTTTACAGTAACTTTAATTCCATATTTCCGAATTCCAGCTCTCTCCGTTCAACCATATCTAAATTGTACGAAATTTAATACTTATAATAACGATAAGTACGAATTTTTCAAAACTCCCTCAATCCTACAAATCAACAGTAATCTTAATTTCAAATTTCAGGATTTCATCGCTATCCGTTCATCCAAATCCAAAGTGTACCAAATTCAGTACCATTTAGTACTTTTCGTACCCATAAGTATGAATTTCCAATTAAGTACCATTTAAAACTTTCCGTACCCATAAGTACTAATTTCCAAAACTACTTTAATCCTACACTCCAACATTAATCTTAATTCCAAATTTCAGGATTCCAGCTCTATTCGTTCACCAAATACAAATTGTACCAAATTTAGTACCATTTTTTTCTTTCAGTACCCACAAGTACGAATTTCCAAAACTACCTCAATCCTATACTCCAACAGTAATGTTAATTCCAAATTTCAAGATTCCAGTTCTATCCGTTCACCCAAATACAAATTGTAACAAATTTAGTACTATTTTGTACTTTTCGTACCCATAATCACGAATTTCCAAATCTTCTTCAATCCCACACTCCAACTGTAACCTTATCTCCAAATTTCAGGTTTCCAGACCTATACGTTCAATCAATTCCAAATTGTACCAAATTTAGTACTTTTCGTACACATAAGTACAAATTTCCTAACCTATCCCATATCTCAATCCTGCACTGCAACAGTAATCTTAATCCCAAATTTCAGTTTTCCAGCTATTTCCGTTAACTTAAATCCAAGTTGTACTAAATATAGTACCAATTAGTACTTTTTGTTCACATAATTTACGAATCTCCAAACCTATCTCAATCCTACACTCCAACAGTAATCTTAGTTCTATCCGTTCACCCAAATCAAAGTTGTACTAAATTTAGCACCATTTAGTACTTTTCGTAGACAAAGTACGAATTTCCAAAACTACCCCCATATCTCAATGCTATACTCCGCCTTAATTCCAAATTTCAGGTTTCCAGCTCTATCCTTTCACCCAAATCCAAATTGTACTAAATTTAGTACCATTTAGTACTTTTCGTACACATAAGTACGAATTTCCTAAGCCGCTTCCTTTTATAAACACCACTTCCCAATCTTCATTTACATACCAAATTCCAAATTTCCAGCTAAATCCCTTCAAAATATACAACTTGTACTAAATTTTGTAACTTTTAGTACCCATAAGTACGAATTTCCAAAACAACATCAATCCTACACTTCAACAGTAATATTAATTCCAAATGTCAGGATTCCAGCTCTATCCTTTCACCCAAATCGAAATTGTACGAAATTTAGTACCATTTAAAACTTTCCGTACCCATAAGTACTAATTTCTAAAACCACTTCAATCCTACACTCCAACAGTAATCTTAATGCCAAATTTCAGGATTTCAGCTCTATTCGTCCACCAAATACAAATTGTACCAAATTTAGTTCTATTTAGTACTTTTCGTACCCATAATTACGAATTTCCAAATCTTCTTCAATCCCACACTCTAACTGTAACCTTAACTCCAAATTTCAGGTTTCCAGACCTATCCGTTCAATCAATTACAAATTCTACCAAATTTAGTACCATTTAGTACTCTTCGTACACATAAGTACAAATTTCCAAAACTACCCCATATCTCAATCCTACACTGCAACAGTAATCTTAATCCTAAATTTCAGGTTTCCAGCTATTTCCGTTAACCCAAATCCAAGTTGTATTAAATACAGTACCATTTAGTACTTTTCGTTCACATAATTTACGAATTTTCAAACCTATCTCAATCCTACACGCCAACAGTAATCTTAATTCCAAATTTCAGTTTTCGAATTCTATCCGTTCACCCAAATCCAAGTTGTACTAAATTTAGTACTTTTCGTACACATAAGTACGAATTTCCAAAACTACCCCCATATCTCAATCCTATACTCCGTCAGTAATCTTAATTCCAAATTTCAGGTTTTCAGCTCTATCCTTTACCCCAATCCAAATTGTACTTAATTTAGTACCATTTAGTACTTTTCGTACACATGAGTACGAATTTCCTAAACCATTTCCTTTTATAACACCACTTCCCAACCTTCATTTACATACCAAATTCCAAGTTTCTAGCTAAATCCGTTCAAAATATACAACTGGTACTAAATTTTGTAACTTTTAGAACTTTTCGTACACTTAGAGGTGGAATTTCGAAAAACCCTTTGGTACATCTTTCTAACTCTCCATCAGTTATGCTCATTCCAAATTTCAGAATTCTAGCTTTTCCCGTTTGCCTAATACAAAGGGTACCGTATTTAGTACCTTTTTGTACTTTTCGTACCCTTCTAGGTCGAATTTCCAAAAACCCAGCCTTATCTCACCCCTACACACCAGCAGCAACCCACAGTCAAAATTTCAGCTTTCTAGCTTCAGCGGTTTCGTCTGGGCGATGATATGCCAGTCAGTCAGTCAGTCACTCACTCACTCACTCACTCAGTCATCACTAAGCTCTTTTATATATATAGATTATACATGAACATTGTTTATCATGCACATTCATGCCACGCGATAGCAACACCTCTCTGTGGAGAGGAGTGTGTATATCAACAGCTGCTGCAAAATCATATCAGTCAGCATCCATGTCACATGAGCAGCTACCAAAATGTCAACGATGTGTTATTAATCTGATGACAATCAGTTTGCTATAAAAAAATTCATTTTATTTCAATTTTTTATGATTTTTAATACTTTTGAGTCTATAAATTGTATGCTATTTATTCAAAGATATTATTTAAGCAAGCCGTGAAAGAAGAAACACGAAACAATGTCAAGCCCTTTTTGAGCCATAATGCATCTGATCAGAGATTTGCTTGTTGTTTCACGGGTGAACGTTAAGAGCTTATGTTGTCGCTTGGTAAGAGGCGGCTTACGTTGAAAAAATCCCAACCCAAAAATGTGAGGATGGTCGCAGAATGTAGGATGTTGTGCAGAATTAATGCTACAAAAATGTTTTAAATCCAACAACTAAAACAATGGAAGCGATGACCATGATTATGGTGACTATTGAAGACAATTTTAACGTTTTTGTTTATTTTTCGAGCTTTTCCTTTTTCTTTGTATTTTTAAATTATTTAAGTATCTCATTTTCCTTTTTCATTATATAAATATGTATGCATATTGTTGTTGTTGCATTTTATTTGTATATATTTTTATTTTATTTCACTTCTCTCGTAAGGATTATTTGGTATTTATGGAGAAACACATGAATCCCATTAAGTATTTAAGTTGAGAGATGCCAACCAACAACCATTAATTCTTGCCAACATCGTCAGCATCATCGCCATCGCCACCATCATCAGCATCTTCATCCTGTTCAGCCAACATCAATACACATCGAAGGCATTATTTCGAAATTCCCTGTTACGACTTGAGACTAAAAGCAAGCAGCTTCAACAAGCATCTCAAGTACATTGAATTTTGTTATTGTTGTCACCGATTAAGAGGACGAACGAATGAACGAACGAACGTTCACTCGTACATACGTCGAGGATGACAACACATTGAATGGCATTGATTTCAGGAAGGGATATCAAGTATTTACTGAATGCATTTTCATTTTGCATTAACGCTTAAAATGATTTATTACGGTCAAGAGGAGAGCATATCGCTTAAATCATTGTCGGTTGCTTGCTTGCTTGGTTGATTGGTTGTAGATCCGACGAAGGAAGCCTGGCATTAACGTGGCAGTGGCACGTGGAGTTTATACTCACCCGATATAAATATACAATATCTCATTTATAATATCAATTACCCAATTGATAATGCACAACAGATAAATATTGGCGCATACGTATGTATGTATGTATGTATGTATATATGCACAGCGATGCATAATTAAGCCAAGGGAAATCCAATGGAAAATTAAAAAAAAAAATATTGTAAATAAAATTAAATGAGTTGGCGTCATACACTTGACTTGTTGAAGGGTAAATACAATATTTGTTATGCCAGTTAATATCTGGTAAATACTACTACAGTAATTTCGATGTGGGGGATTTAATTATATGGAAGTTAGTTTGTGTTCAACAGGGATTTTAAATGGGGGGGACGATTATTAAATACTGCAGACAATTTGTGAAGAGAAACAAAAATATTGAAAAGATAAAATTAACTACCGATTTATTTTGTTTAAAAAATTTAATTTTTGCCAAGAATTCTGTATCTAAACTGGGTACAGAAATTTACTAAAAAAAAAAGTTTCAGTATAAGCATTGATGAACACCGCAAATGATAGGTCTCAACCGAATCGGCTCTAGTTGCATCCGGAAATGCTTATTGGAGATTCATATTTTTTCCAGTTAATAAGGATGTATTTGAGATTTTGTTGGGTAGTCATTCAGATCTTCAGTGCGCAACAATTGACTACTGAACCAATGATCAGCCCATGAGTGAGAAATGAATGAACAGATTTTATGCAACCTGTTTCGGGTTTCAGGCATCAGAATAAACTCAAGCAGATTTAGAACAATGCCGTTCTTTGGTGTTGTTGAAGTTACGACGTTTTTCGGCAATTCATACACACACGACCCGAACGCAACGAAAGAGCACACAAAAGAGAGCAAATGTTTTGATTTGTTTTTGTTTTGCAGCATGCGTGCATACAGCCTTACTAACACACTGTCAAAAGATACCAATATTCAGAATATTGTGTGCCCTCTTCTTGGTCGGCAGTGATTTAGAATAGCACGAGAGTTCCACCTTGCAGTGCAGATTTTTGATATCTGCTTAAACTTTACAAAACGCTTCTTACTCCTCTCACTGAAGTCACGGAAGAGAAACTTAATTTTGAGCCGCCTGTTTCCATAATCTCAGTTTTACCATTCGATTTTGTTTGATTTAGTTTATCCATGGAGCTCACCTTCCATGACAAAGCAACTCAGCAAAAAAAAAAAAAAACAGTAAGGAAAGGATCAAAGTCGGGCGGGGCGATAATACCCTACACCACTGTGAATATGTAAAATATAAATCGGAGCTATATCCAGATCTTAACCGATTTTGATATAATTGGCACATTTATTTCCAGACCGAATTCAGTCACACATTCCAAATATCATTGAAATCGGACTTATATATCGTGTTTGGAGCTGCAAATACACGAAATCGGCCGAAAATATATATGGGTGCTATATCCAAATCTGAACCGATTTCGATATAATTTGGCACATTTATTTCTAGACTGAATTCGGTCACACATTCCAAATTTCATCGAAATCGGAAATATATAGCGTGTTTGGTACAGAAAATACGTGAAATCGGCCGAAAATATATATGGGAGCTATATCCAAATCGGAACCGATTTCGATATTATTTGGCACACTTATTTCTAGACCGAATTCAGTCAAACATTCCAAATTTCATCAAAATTGGACGTATATAGCGTGTTTGGTGCAGCAAATACGTGAAATCGGGCGAACATATATATGGGAGCTATATCCAAATCTGAACCGATTTCGATATAATTTGGCTCAATTTAAGTGGCGAAATTTCGTGGCCACTGGGAACCACATATGTAAAATTTCAGCTAGTTCAAGCAAAAAATGTGGCTATGATCCCTAAAATACCTTAAATCGGGAGGTATCGTTATATGGGGACTATACCGAACCGTGGACCTATCTTGACAATTTTTAGTGGAGCAATTTCGCGGCCATTGAGAACCTCAAATGTAAAATTTCAGCTAGTTTGGGCAAAAAAAAGTGGCTAAGATCCATAAAATACCTTAAATCGGGAGGTATCGTTATATGGGGACTATACCGAACCGTGGACCTATCTTGACAATTTTTAGTGGAGCAATTTCGCGGCCATTGGGAACCTCAAATGTAAAATTTCAGCTGGTTTGGGCAACAAATGCGGCTAAGATCCTTAAAATACCTTAAATCGGGAGGTACCGTTATATGGGGGCTATACCAAAACTTGGACCGGTATAGCCCATCTTCGAACTTGATCTTCCGACGGCTAAGAGAATGGTGTTTCCCAATTTTCAGCGAAATCGGTCAACAAATGCGACCTTTATGTTGCGAACGGACGGACGGACATGCATAAATCGACTCAGAAAGTGATTCTATGTATATCCCTAGAAGGAACTATGGGTCTATCTCGCTTCCTTTTGTATGTTACATACAAATGCACTAACACATAATACCCCTTACCACATAGTGGTGTAGGGTATAAACATTACCAAATAATGGGTACAATACCCCCCACTTACCCATTATTTTAACAAGGGCAGGTCGCAATGAATGACGCAATGAATAACCAGTAAAACAACTACCCAGTAAACCAAAATGTCGGGTGTCCGACACATCTGAACAATTTCGGAAGCAAAATCGTTCAGATTTCTAAACGATTTAGATTTCGTTACGATTTCGGAGAGAATGTCGGATGTAAATTCCTCTTCGAATATACCAATGTTTTTCTTCAGATTTCGGTACGAATTCGGATCGATATGTAGGAAACAAATTTCCCTTCGCACAAGAACCACCTTTTGTATATATTTAACAGCAAGGGATTGGTTTTATTTTAGATTGTTGTCGAAAAACAAAATAGTTGCTTTAGAAAATTCGCATATACAATTTTTAAATATTTTAGATATAAATGCAACATATAATAATTCAAGCTAGTGCTGATAGACTCAACATATTCGTAAACAAAGTTTACATTCTACATTCTACTATAGTGCAAAATTATAACAACAGTGAAAATCATTAGAAACGTTTGAAATTACAATCTGCCAATAAAAAACTGAACAGAAAAAATTTGATCAATAAAATAGAAGAGAATTTTTTTCCTTCGATATTCATACATGATGTAGGGGATGGAAGATACCAAGGAACGGTCCTGACCGGCTTTAACATGGCAAAGCCCAGGATTTATCTTGGTCCCTCTTTTATCTTAAGTGGACACTGACCTCCCCGTGGTGTCACCTGGGGAACTGCCTTTAACACCCGTTAAAGGTAGTGAGCTAACATGTGCCACGCGTTCATCCATAAGAACGTTAAAAACTTGGGTTTGGGCGTAGGGTTAGTAATACTCCCCTAGAAAAAAACAGCCTACTATGAAAAAACGAAAGAAAAGAAAAACAAACGTTTTAAGGACCATGATCTGCGAATCTGCACCTGGAATGTTCGCACTCTTTATAGAGAAGGTGCAGTCTTCGCATTGGCAGACGGACTTGAAAAGTACAAGACCGATATTACTGCCATACAGGAAATACGATGGATTGGGAAAGGCGTCACAACAACACCTAAAGGTGACGCACTGTATTATAGCTGCCATGACGTAAAGCATGAGTTTGGTTGCGGATTCGTAGTTAGTCGGAGGCTAAAACATCTGGTATCAAGCTTCACCCCAGTGAATGAAAGACTTGCTGCAATTCGAAGAAAAGCTAAATTCTTCAACATCAGCTTTATTTGCGCTCATGCTCCCACTGAAGAAAAGGACGAACAGACCAAAGATATATTTTACGAGCGCTTAGAAGAAACATATGGCCGTTGCCCTGCCCATGACATTAAAATCATTCTAAGCGATTTTAATGCCAAAATTGGAAAGGAGAATATCTTTGGTCCAACAGTCGGGAAATTCAGTCTCCACAGTGAAACATCTGACAATGGTATGAGGCTGATAGACTTTGCAGCTGCAAAAAACATGGTAGTTAGCAGTACCAGATTTAATCATCTCGATATTCATAAGGGCACCTGGCTGTCTCCAGATCAGAAAACAAGGAATCAAATTGATTATGTTGTGATAGATGGAAGACATTCATCGAGCGTGTTGGATGTACGATCGTTCCGAGGCGCAAACATTGATTCGGACCACTACCTTGTTGCAGCAAAGTTACGCACCGGCTTAAACGTAGCAAACAAAGTACGAACAGACACAACACGAAAGTTAGACGTCGGTAAGCTGCAATCACAACAGATAGCCACAGCATATTCCACTCAACTAGCCCAATTGCTTAATCAAAGCACTCCTCATCCCGATAACATATCAGCGCAATGGCAAAGCATTGCCTACCCCATGCAAACAGCCGCAAAGTCCATACTTGGATACCAGAGACCTCCACCAAGGAATCCATGGTATGATCAGGAGTGTCGTGCTGCCACCGAAGAGAAAAATGCGGCATATAGAGCTACTTTACAATCCGTAGCAACGCGTTACGCACGATATAGATACAGGGAGAAAAGGAGAGAGGAGAAACGTTTTTCCGCAGGAAAAAGAGAGAGATGGAAAAGCGGGAGTGTGAAAAAATCGAGATGTACAGGAGCCAGAATGAAGTCCGAAAATTCTACCAAAGAGTCAAGCATCAAACTGATGACTTTGGTACAGGCACATCCTCCTGTAGAGACCAGCAAGGTAATTTGGTAACTGATACAGATAGTATACTCAGGAAATGGAAAGAACATTTTTCAAAACTGTTGGTATCCTATAGCAGCGAAGACGACGAAGATACCACAGTCCCAATCCCAGAAGATGGTATTGAGTGTATACCGCCCAGCCAAGATGAGGTAAAGACAGCAATAAATCGGCTGAAGAATAATAAGGCAGCAGGAGCCGATGGCTTACCAGCCGAGCTGTTCAAATCCGGAGGTGACACGCTGATAAAGTGTATTCATCAGCTAGTTAGCACCATCTGGCAGGAAGAACGAGTACCCGACGATTGGAACCTGAGTATCCTGTGCCCCGTCCAAAAGAAGGGAGATAAGACTGTATGCTCTAACTATAGGGGCATAAGTCTACTCCCTATTACCTACAAGATCGTGTCAGGGATATTGTGCGAACGACTAAAGCCTATGGTCAACGAGATAATCGGACCATACCAATGCGGCTTTAGACCTGGCAAGTCCATCATTGACCAGATATTTACCCGGCGCCAAATCCTGGAGAAGACCCAAGAGATGCAGATCGACACATACCACCTTTTTGTCGATTATAAAGCAGCCTTCGACAGCCCGCTGCGTTCAAAGGTATTCCAAGCCATGTCTGAATTTGGTATCCCCGCAAAGCTCATCCGGCTTTGTAAAATGACTTTAACTGACACAAGGTCCTCAGTTAAAATAGGAAAGACCCTCTCCGAAGAGTTTGGTACCAAAAGAGGTTTCAGACAAGGAGACAGCCTTTCGTGTGATCTCTTCAACATCCTGCTGGAAAAGGTTATACGAGAGGCAAACGTCAAAAGAAGTGGCACAATCTACACCAATAGTCACATGTTACTTGCTTATGCTGATGATATAGACATCATGGGCCGATCAGTAAAAGAAATAACTGATACCTTTATGAAGGTCGAAGGAGAATCAGCTAAAGTGGGTCTGGCGGTAAACGGCGAGGAGACCAAGTTGATGGTGTCGACGCGCAATGCGTCCATTGAGTTCGGACCTACTGTGGTAGTTGGTTCCTATAATATTGAGGTAGTAAAAGATTTCGTCTACCTCGTCACCTCCGTAAACACAACAAACGACATCAGTTGTGAAATAAAAAGAAGAATTGTATTGGCCAACAGATGCTACTTCAATTTAAGTAAGCAGTTTAAAAACAAAGCCACATCTCGTCAAACAAAAATAACGATCTACAAAACACTGGTATTACCCGTGCTGATGTATGGCTCCGAAGCCTGGGTACTTGCGCAAGCAAACATGACAGTGCTTTATGTGTTTGAGAGAAAAATTCTTCGAAAGATCTACGGAGCAATCTGCGTTGACGGTGAATATTGACGTCGCATGAACCACGAGCTGTATCTGCTATACAACGACATAAACATTGTTAAACGTATCGAGATGCAGCGATTGCGTTGGCTAGGCTATATCATAAGAATGAGCGATGATGAACCCGCTAAAAAGGCGTATAAATCCGGACCGCTTGGCGGTGCACGCAGAATTGGCAGGCCAAGGAATAGATGGCGCAAACAAGTGGATGACGAGATGAAAAGGAGCGGTATTCCAGAGTGCGAAGCAACAAATAGAGAGAATTGGAGATCTTGTCTTAGTTCGGCCCATGGAACAAATGTTCTGTAATGGGCCACCTAAGTAAGTAAGTAAGTATTCATACGACATTATTCCAGACTCGTTCAGAAATTTTTACAAGGATTCGGAAGATACCTCCGATTTTCATGTGACATTATTCCGAAATCGTTCAGAAATCTGTACGGAAATTCGGAAGAAAAAATTCGCCATCCGAATTTCCCAAGGATTTTCTTCCGATTTCGTTCCGAATTCTGAACGAAGTCGATCCGATTTCGCTCCTACATTTTGTTCCGAAATTATGTCATATAACTTTCGTTAAGATATCGTTACGATTTCCGATCCAACATCGGAAGAAGTGTCGGAAGTGTCGATCCGATTTCGCTCCTACATTTTGTTCCGAAATTATGTCATATAACTTTCGTTAAGATATCGTTACGATTTCCGATCCAACATCGGACGAAGTGTCCGAATTTTGTTTCGATTTCGTTACGATTGGTTTGATGGGTAGTTATTCTATGACCACAAGAAGTTGAATAATAAGCTAGAAAAAGATTTGTTCTATTTTTAGAACAGTTAAGGTAGAATTTGTTTTAAATTTCAACACAATTTATATTTTTATTTTATTGTGCTCTCTGCTGGATTTGATCATGTGAAATTCTCTTTTATAGCCGAACACACTACACACTGTACCGTACGAGTACTAACATTAAGGGTTGTTTAAACGCTTGTGCGCCACCAAATGTTTTTTTTTATTTTGTTAACAAAAAATCGCGCATGAGCGTTGAACACACAACCATATGATTAGTCGTACACACACGCTCTGTGCCACCTAACTCGTTACTTAGTAAGTACTGAAATACCTAGTTTTGCCTTGTTACATTACTTTGTAATGGTTTACATAATAGATGTGTTCCTTTATTTACCTGAGGTTACCATTTGTTACCATTTTTAAAGAGTTCCTTAACCCCGAAAAGTAGCAAAACTGGAAGCAATTTTTAAGAGAGTGAGAGAGGAAAGAGAGCGAAAATGGCTTTCTCTTCTACCACAGGCTACCAGACAAATTTCTGCAGTTAAAAATGGCAGAATTGATTTTTCGACTTTTGTTTGACGATTAAAGGAACAAAGCTAATGACTAACCGATCCGAATTGTTGCTGGGTAGCAGCTGATTTAGAATTTTGGCGGAATGATCATCTCCCGACTAATCCACCTGTTTTAGTATTACTATCGAAATTTCGTCAGGTCCCAAGGCTTTGGATAATTTAGCGTTCTTAACGAGATTTGCAACATAATCCATTGTAAATTGTAGACCAGAAAGGGTCTAATGAGAACTCTGTCACTCCTGAGATGCTCGACAAATTCTCAATAAGAATAACTTGTGGGCATCTTCAGTGAGCATATCGTCTCCAAACGTAACTGAGGTCCTATCTTCCTTCTTTCCATGGTTCGAAAATTACCTAACCGTTATCTACAATTCGCTTATTTTGGCTTCAATGTTGTAACTCTTTAGATGATCTAGCTGCTTTTTCCGCCTGTGTTAACCTTACAATTTACCTTTTGCAATTTAATTTTTAATGTCAGTTCCCTTATTATGGGACTGGGGTTGGCTTGACAGAGACAGTCACTCTCATATGCCTTTGCTGAAAAAATTGTTATATAGCGAGTAGCTGCTACCCAAACATTAGCTGATTGGATTTTTCTGAAGCGGTGATAAGTGAACTCTCTAAAACTAATTAGCTTTCCCATGATTGATGAAAGTGCGACAGAGCAAAATAGAGTATTTTAAAAATCTGAAAATATATATTGTTGCTACAACAATATATTTTGTGGCATTATGTTTCCTGACACAAAATATATGGTTGAAACAACAATATATATATTTAGCATTTTAAAATATATTATTTTGTTCTGAGAATATGATTGTTCCTACAATATATTTTCTCTGTGTGTAGAGAGACGATGATGTCGATGATGGCTGATGGAGACAATTATAAAGAGACGGCCTGGCTCAAGTGGAACGATGGTTTTGTACGTGACGTTATTTGAAAGATATGGTGACATGATGATTATATGAATGTAGCGAACTGCGGCACTTTCAGCTAATTCTGGTGTCCTCGTAGAATTATCAATCTTTTCAGCCAGGCCTCTGGTCATTTCATAGGACCTAATGACACAAATTATAATGTGATTTCAGGTTGCCTTACATCAGACCGTTATGACCTTCCTAAGGTTTACACACAGAGAAGAGATATTGTAGGAGCAATAATATTCTAAGAACAAAATAGAGTATTTTAAAAATCTGAAAATATATATTGTTGGTACAACAATATATTTTGTGGCATTATGTTTGCTGACACAAAATATATGGTTGAAACAACAATATATACATTTAGCATTTTAAAATGTATTATTTTGTTCTTCGAATATATTTTCTCTGCGTGTAGAGACGATAATGTCGAGCGTTTGGCTGATGGAGACAATTCTAAAGAGACGACCTGGCTCAAGTGGAGCGACGGCTTTGTAGGTGACGTTATTTGTCAGATAAGGTGACATGATGATTATATGTATGTAGCGAACTGCGGCACTTTCAGCTAATTATGGTGTCCTCGTAGAATTATCAATCTATTCAGCCAGCCCTCTGATCATTGCATATGACCGAATGACACAAATTATAATGTGATTCCAGGTTGCCTTACATCAGACCGTTATGACCTTCCAAAGGCGGGATATTGTTGGTCCTCTATCTTGCAGCACCACTATTAAGTGAGGGTATATGTTAAGAACATTTACCTCGATACTTTCCCAGAGCTTTTGTGGAAGAAGTCCCTATATGGTCCTTCTTAATTTAAGATCTATCAAACTATTACGGAGTGGTCCAAATCATTTGATCCTTTCGACAGTTATCGTGCGCACCAGCCAGACCAACAAATAATCTGAAACGTATTTCCTCCAAACATACCTGGGGTCCAAAACCATTATATGTATTGAGGAACTGAGTTGATCTGGGTATGTACCTCAACATCAATCGTGCTACTGGTGGCAGTTTCGATCGGGTTGTCAGAATTTTTTTGTTTAGAGCTGGATAAATAGTTTCATTTTGGTGATGATTGGACAATATTTATGCAATACCTCTACATTCTATCTCGCGATTATTAATCTTAAGGTCTCTACATTCCCAATGGTAAAAAAGTTTCAACCATTGCACTTTTCTGGATTTTTAACTCAAATAAAAATATTTATTTCCCAAAACCAAGACATATTCAGTTTTTGCACTTTCCAATTTTCAATTTTAATATAAATGAAAACAATTCAATTATTTCCATAACAGTACCTTTTGAGTTCAATTACATATTGTAACACCAATAACATATTGTGGTATTCCAAAAAAAGGCAAAAACCTGGACAGATTTTTACATTTTATAGAATTTCTATCATTAAAGTGTCAAAAAGTACAAAATTTATGATCGAAAAAAAACACTTCACAGCATTTCATTAAATTTTTTGTTGATACTTTCACACGCAATGGCAGGCAGCAGCACCTAACCCAACACCAAATGTTGGTGGACGAAAAAAATCGGCATTTTAAATGCATTTGATTAAAATAGCATATTTCAACAAAACCAACCAACCGACAAGTCAGACATAGAGACTGACATACAGTGACAGTTATGTAGAGTTGCATGGCTATGGTGGTGACAAATTTTGTATATAGTGGCTTAAATGCAGAAAAGCTTAAGTGATAAAAAAAAATATTTTGGAGTTGAGGCTTATTGTAAATTGCAATTGTATAAAGGGGATTTTGTTTTGTATAGCAGCTATAAGATTTAGGACCAGTAAATCGGGTACTATTTACGCGTTTAGTTATCCCTTGAGGTGAATTCTAAACAAATGAATTTGGAAATATCGAAACATTTGACGAAAACAAAGACACGGAAATTACGGATACATGTTATGGTCCGAGCAAATTCGGCACAGAAAATATATTTTAGTCCATATATAAATCCAAAATAAAAATTGGATATAATGTAATTCCAACTTTTTAACATTTTTAACCTAGGGCTTTGTCATTGAGAAACGATTCTCAATATTGGGGGAACTTCCATATAAAAGGTTAAATATATATGGTAGCCAGTTTTCGTTGAATAAAATGAAGAAATAAATAAACTTATGCTCCTTTGTTCTCTTGCTAATTAAAAATCCTAAATCCAATCGGCATTCCATTGTATATATCCAGGCTGAGTGTGTGTTAAATAGCTAAAATCAATAGTGGCTTGTGAAAAAAAAATCGACGATAAATCGTAGAAACCAAATGACATTTTTCAACGCACAGCTGTGACCGCAAATAACCAGTGTACAATAAAAAACAACAACAAAAATACAACAACACTTGAACTTTTTTCCACAACACATAATACATGAATAAGTTGTGAAGAAAAAAAATTGAAATAAATGTTGTTACTGATCACAGACAGTAAGACGGCATTTTATGCAAAAACCTCTCCGCCTCCCTCCCAAAGCCAAGTGTATAAGCCGCTTTAGACTAAACAACAAAATTCAAATAAATATTGTTTTTATGTTTGACAAAATTCACTTGGTTTGCTGTAGTTTATTACAGTTTTAACATAAAACTCTTCAACCGTTGGAACTTTTGTTATGTTGGGTTTTTTAACTCTTTCTTTTTGTTTTCTTATATTGAAAAGCCATTAACACGAAAGCCACTGTTCACAACAAAAGTACAAGAAGAAGCAGAAGTCGAAGTCGAAAAATATTTGATTTTCTTGTTTCTTTTTTCTTTTCTTTTGCAGTTAAGACAATTTTATTGTTATGGCCGAAATAGGTTTCGGGTTTGTATTTTAAAACATTGCAAAGGCATTTTCGTGGTTTTAAAATTTATTTAATTTTTTGTTTTGTTTTGTAATAAATAGCTACTGAGTGTAACGATGGCCTGTTGTACACAATGATTTGATTTTTGTTTATTTTTATACGATATATTGTTGTAATGTTCCCTCAAAATAATGCTTAAAAATTGTTTAAAAAAATCCACGCATGTTGCTCTAATGATGCCCCAAGAAATTTTTTTTAAAAAATCCATGCATATTGCTCAAATGATGCCTCAAATTTTTTTTTTAAAAAATCCACGCTTATTCCTCTAATGTTTCAAAAGTCCACGCTTATTGCTCTAATGTTGCCTCAAAAAACTGTTTAAAAAGTCCACGCACATTGCTCTATTGTTGCATCAATTTTTTATACCCTCAGCATTTATGCTAACGAGTGTATATACACTTTCATACGGGCAAAATGTGCCTCATCGAAATAATGGTTTTAGACCCCAAGTATGTTTGGACGAAATGTGTTTCAGACAATTGTGAGTCGATTGAGCAATGTCCGTCCGTCTGTCTGGCTGGCTGGAGCGCACGATAACTCTCGAACGGATCAACCAATTCGGTCGAAAATTTGGCTTTCGTAATATTTTGTCCAAACTTAGTTTAAGTTCGAAGATGGGTTATATCGGTCCGCCCCTTCTGGTACCTCCCCCACAAAAGTTCGAAAATGTTCGGAAAATTAGTACGCACGATAACTCTTGAAGGGAGTAACCGATTTGGTCCATACTTTGCAAATCGTGAAATGTCTACCAGACTTAGATGAGGTTCCAATATGGACTCCATCGGTCCACTCCTTCGGGTAGCTCCCACACAAAATTTCGGAAAAGTTCAGTTTAGGACCTGCTATCGAATAGCTTTGATTTTTGTTTTAGCATCATGTATTCACTGCCCTCCATACGACGGTACAAGTTTCATCAGGGGCAAGTCCATACTTCCTGAGAAAATAGCGTGCAAATTGCAAAAACCCCCTATGACACCGTGTGAGGTGGTTGGAGCGCAACATAACTCTCGAACGGATCTGCCGATACGGTCAATAATTTGGCCTTAGTAATATATTGTCCAATCATAGTTTAAGTTTGAAAATAAGCCATATCGGTCCACTCCTTCAGGTACCTCCCCCACAAAAGTTCAGAAATGTTCGGAAAAATTGTTCGTACGGTAGCTTTTGAAGGGAGTGGCCGAATTGGTCTATACTTTACACATCCTTATATATCTACCAAATAAAGATCAGGTTCAAATATGGCCTATATTTTTGTCCACTTCATCCGATACCTCCCAAACAAAATTTCGGATAAGTTCACTTGCAAACCTGTTATCGAATCACTTAGATTTTTGTTGAAGCAACTTGCATTCGCTGCCTCAATTACGATGGTAAAAGTTTTTTTAGGGACAAGTCCATACTTCTTGAGCCAACAGACCGAAGAGTGTAAAAAACCCCTATGGCACCATAAGTTGTGGCTGGAGATCCACTTCCATAACGGTCAAACGGCCATTCCTTTTAATATCTCCTCCGCAAAACTTTTGGTCTTTAATCCTAATCAACATTTTTGTCGGTTCAAACCCTGTACGTATTTTGGGAAAATATTGTTTCAATATACATAGGCTGAGGGTATATCTCTGTCGGCAAAGCCGATTGATACTCTTTTACATGTTTTTTTTAAAAATCCACGCATATTTCTTTATTGTTGCCTCAAAAAATGTTTGAAAAAATCCACGCATATTGCTCTAATGTTGGCCGAAAAATATTTTTTAAAAAATCTACGAATATTGCCCCAAGTTTTTCCTTAAAAAATTGTTTAAAAAATCCACGCATATTGCTCTAATGTTGCCTCAAAAACTGTTTAAAAAATCCACGCTTATTGCTCTAATGTTGCCTCAAAAAATTGTTTAAAAAAATCCACGCATATTGCTCTAATGTTGCCTCAAAAATTGTTTCAAAAATACACGCATATTGCTCTAATGTTGCCGTAATGTTTAAAAAATCCACGCATATTGCTCTAATGTTGCCTCAAAAAATTGTTTAAAAAATCCACGCATATTGATCCAATGATGCCTCAAAAAAATTTTTTTTAAATCCACTCAATTTGCTCAAATGTTGCTTTAAAAAATTGTTTAAAAAATCCACGCATATTGCTCTAATGTTGCCTCAAACAAATTGTTTAAAAAATCCACGCATATTGCTCTAATGTTGCCTCAAACAAATTGTTTAAAAAATCCACGCATATTGTTCTAATGTTGCCTCAAAAAATTGTTTAAAAAATCTACGCATATTGCTCTAATGACGCCTCAAAAAATTGTTTAAAAAATCCACGCATATTGCTCTAATGTCGCTTCAAAAAAATCGTTTAAAAAATCCACGCATATTGTTCTAATGTTGCCTCAAAAAATTGTTTAAAAAATCTACGCATATTGCTCTAATGACGCCTCAAAAAATTGTTTAAAAAATCCACGCATATTGCTCTAATATCGCTTCAAAAATATTGTTTAAAAATCCACGCATATTGCTCTAATGTCGCTTCAAAAAAATTGTTTAAAAAATCCACGCATATTGCTCTAATGTTGCCTCAAAAAAATTGTATAAAAAATCCGCGAATATTGCTCTCTACTAATGCCTCAAAAAATTGTTTAAAAAAAGCCACTCACATTGCTCTGATGTTGCCTCAAACAAATTGTTTAAAAAATCCACGCATATTGCTCTAATGTTGCCTCAAACAAATTGTTTAAAAAATCCACGCATATTGCTCTAATGTTGCCTCAAACAAATTGTTTAAAAAATCCACGCATTTTGCTCTAATGTTGCCTCAAACAAATTGTTTAAAAAATCCACGCATATTGCTCTAATGCTGCCCAAAAAGAAATGTTTAAAAAATCCACGCATATTGCTCTAATGTTGCCTCAAACAAATTGTTTAAAAAATCCACGCATATTGCTCTAATGTTGCCTCAAACAAATTGTTTAAAAAATCCACGCATATTGCTCTAATGTTGCCTCCAAAAATTTTTTTAAAAAATCCACACATATTGCTATAATCTTGCCTCCAAAAAATTGTTTAAAAAAACCACACATATTGCTCTAATGTTGCCTCAAACAAATTGTTTAAAAAATCCACGCATATTGCTCTAATGTTGCCTCAAACAAATTGTTTAAAAAATCCACGCATATTGCGCTAATGTTGCCTCAAACAAATTATTTAAAAAATCCACGCATATTGCTCTAATGTTGCCTCAAACAAATTGTTTAAAAATCCACGCATATTGCTCTAATGTTGCCTCACAAAAATTGTTTAAAAAAACCACACATATTGCTCTAATGTTGCCTCAAACAAATTGTTTAAAAAATCCACGCATATTGCTCTAATGTTGCCTCAAACAAATTGTTTAAAAAATCCACGCATATTGCGCTAATGTTGCCTCAAACAAGTTATTTAAAAAATCCACGCATATTGCTCTAATGTTGCCTCAAACAAATTGTTTAAAAATCCACGCATATTGCTCTAATGTTGCCTCACAAAAATTGTTTAAAAAATCCACGCATATTGCTCTAAAGTTGCCTCACAAAAATTGTTTAAAAAATCCACGCATATTGTTTTAATGTTGCCTCAAACAAATTATTTAAAAAATCCACGCATATTGCTCTAATGTTGCCTCAAACAAATTGTTTAAAAAATCCACTCATATTGCTCTAATGTTGCCTCAAACAAATTGTTTAAAAAATCCACGCCTATTGCTCTAATGTTGCCTCAAACAAATTGTTTAAGAAATCCACGCATATTGCTCTAATGTTGCCTCAAACAAATTTTTTAAAAAATCCACGCATATTGCTCTAATGTTGCCCCAAAAAAATTGTTTAAAAAATCCACGCATATTGTTCTAATGTTGCCCCAAAAAAATTGTTTAAAAAATCCACGCATATTGCTCTAATGTTGCCCCAAAAAAATTGTTTAAAAAATCCACGCATATTGCTCTAATGTTGCCCCAAAAAAATTGTTTAAAAAATCCACGCATATTGCGATCATGTTGCCTCAAACAAATTGTTTAAAAAATCCACGCATATTGCTCTTATGTTGCCTCAAACAAATTGTTTAAAAAATCCACGCATATTGCTCTAATGTTGCTCCAAAAAAATTGTTTAAAAAATCCACGCATATTGCTCTAATGTTGCCTCAAACAAATTGTTTAAAAAATCCACGCATATTGCTCTAATGTTGCCCCAAAAAATTGTTTAAAAAATCCACGCATATTGCTCTAATGTTGCCTCAAACAAATTGTTTAAAAAATCCACGCATATTGCTCTAATGTTGCCTCAAACAAATTGTTTAAAAAATCCACGCATATTGCTCTAATGTTGCCTCAAACAAATTGTTTAAAAAATCCACGCATATTGCTCTAATGTTGCCTCAAACAAATTGTTTAAAAAATCCACGCATATTGCTCTAATGTTGCCTCAAACAAATTGTTTAAAAAATCCACGGATATTGCTCTAATGTTGCCTCAAACAAATTGTTTAAAAAATCCACGCATATTGCTCTAATGTTGCCTCAAACAAATTGTTTAAAAAATCCACGCATATTGCTCTAATGTTGCCTCAAACAAATTGTTTAAAAAATCCACGTATATTGCTCTAATGTTGCCTCAAACAAATTGTTTAAAAAATCCACGCATATTGCTCTAATGTTGCCTCAAACAAATTGTTTAAAAAATCCACGCATATTGCTCTAATGTTGCCTCAAACAAATTGTTTAAAAAATCCACGCATATTGATCTAATGTTGCCTCCAAAAAATTGTTTAAAAAATCCACGCATATTGCTCTGATGTTCGTTGAAAAATATTGGTTAAAAAATCCTCTCATATTGCTCTAAAATATTGATGCACAATTTCCCTCGTCCAAATTGTGTCTTGATTTCCCCATTTTAATATTTTCACTTTTAGGTGTTAATTCGAGTGAAGTTAATTTTAAAGCCCAGCAGTTTTAAATCAATAAAAGCAGAAAAAACTACACAAAAGTTTATGTCAATAGGTTAAAAATATAAGAAAAAATTGGAAAAAATATTTACGCATTTAAACGACCAATCAAATCCGTCCCAGAATTCATAGAAAACTGGGACAAACAATGACAAAATAAGAAAAAAGAAGTGTAAAGGACAGCAAAATTAAATGAAATGACTTTTCAAATTGAAATAAACATTTAATAAAAATAAAACTTTTTTAGCAACATCAGTTTTTTTTCGTTTGTATACAACGAAAAGTGTTGAAAATTAACAAGAAAATACAATGAAACAAACTCTTTGAATATTTTCTTCTTTGCTTGTTGTTGAAGCAGTGTCAAAGTGTATATAAAAAAATTACTTTCTCTTGAAATTCTACTTCTCCGAACTTTTGATTTTTTGCGATTTCATGAAATTCAATTTAACTTATCAATATTAAGTGGAAATTTAAGAATGTTCGAAAATTTTTGTCATTTCTTTTAAAGTAAGATCTTATTGAATATTGATTATTGCTTTGAGTTGAGGAGTGTATTAAAAACAAGTAAAAAAGTATCAGTCGGCTTTGCCGACAGAGATATACCCTCAGACTGTGTATATTGAAACAATTTTTTTCCAAAAAACGCATGTATTTAGGGAGTTTTAAAAATTTTGGGCGTTTGAACTGACAAAAATGTTGATTAGGATTTAATATCAAAAGTTTTGCGAAGGAGATACTAAAAAGAATGGATCTCCAGCCACTACATATGGTACCATAGGGGTTTTTTAGAACTTCAGGGATTTTTGCTCAAGAAGTATGAACTTGCCCCTGAAACAACTTTTACCATCGCAATTGAGGCACCAATGCAAGTTGCTTCAACAAAAATCAAAGTGATTCGAAAGCCGGTCTTAAAGTGAACATGTATCCGAAATTTTGAGTGGGAGGTACCGGATGGAGTGGACAAATATAGTCCATATTTGAACCTGATCTATATCTGGTAGATATATTAGGATGTGTAAAGTATGGGCCAATTCGGCCACTCTCTTCAAGAGTTATCGTACGCACAATTTTTCCGAACATTTTTGAACTTTTTTGGGGGAGGTACCTGAAGGAGTGGACCGATATGGCTTATCTTCGAACTTAAACTATGTTTGGACAAAATATTACTAAGGCCAAACTTTGGACCGAATCGGCAGACCTGTTCGAGAGTTATTTTGCCCTCCAACCTCCTCACACGGTGTCATAGGGGTTTTTTGCAACTTTCAGGCTATTTTCTCAGGAAGTATGGACTTGCCCCTGATGAAACTTATACCGTCGTATGGAGGGCAGTGAATACAAGTTGCTTAAGCAAAAATCAAAGCGATTCGAGATATGTTCCTAAACTGAACTTTACCAAAATTTTGTATGGGAGGTACCCGACGGAGTGGACCGATTGAGTCCATATTAAAACTTGATCTAAGTCTGGTACACGCTCCACGATGGGCAAAGTATGGACCAAATCGGTTACACCCTTCAAGAGTTATCGTGCGTACAAATTTTCCGAACATTTTCGAACTTTTGTGGGGGAGGTACCGGAAGGAGTGGACCGATATAGCTCATCTTCGAACTTAAACTAAGTTTGGACAAAATATTACGAAAACCAAAATTTGAACCGAATCGGTTCATCCCTTCGAGAGTTATCGTGCGCTCCAGCCAGCCAGACAGGCAGACAGACAGACAGACAGACGGACGGACATTGCTCAATCGACTCCAAATTGTCTGAAACACATTTCGTCCAAACATACTTGGGGTCTAAAACCATTATTTCGATGAGGCACATTTTGCCCGTATGAAAGTGTATATACCCTTCATAGCCTAAAGGCTGAGGGTATAAATATATATGTATATCAAAGGAAGTTGAATTTAATCTTTTTAAAATAATATTTGTATTGTACTGTATTGTATTGTACTTTATTCATTTTTATTATTTTTCTATTTTACAGGTAAGAAATTATCATCATAAAGGCAACATCAGCATAAATTCAAGGTATTTATAAACGTTTCTTCATACCAGGAATGGCTATAAAAAGTATTTGTTTAATTCACATTATATAGAAAATAAACTTAATCCCTTGATAATTGAATTGAAACATAATCATCACATTCAACAATGAATTGAATTTAATGAATCCTAATAACTGCTGGGGTGTCGACAAAAAACTCCATCTCTGTTTAATCACGCTATTATATTTCAGTTCTCCAGCTGGGAAACCTAAAAAAATAGTTAGAGAAAGTTTAATCGAATTGATTGTTGTGGCGGCTTGTTTTTTTTTCAAACATGATTCTCACAATTTGTTATAAATTTCAATTAAAACATTTACAATGCCGCTGCACGTCAGCAAAAAACTTCACTCGCCTAAAGTCATTGTAGAAAGAGAAAAAAACAACTTTACAAAAATAATTAAAATTTATTGCATATTTGGATGGTAAATTGAATATTGTTTAATGCCTATTCTACCGTTATAAATCAAGCTTATTGTTGATTTTAACACACATGCTACCACCTTCTTCGTTATACACCATTTTGTTAAAAAAAAAAAAAAAAAAAACAACAACTGAAGTCCAATTAAAATGTTCATCAGCAAAGAAATAGGTTTTGTGCATTTTATTTTCCTTGCTTTCTTTCTGAGGTAAAAATAAAACTAAATTATAAATAAGAATGCACTTCATTGGGAATAATATTCAAATATTAATATAATGCCCATCTCGCAATATTGAGGTCATAGCATCTATCATTTGTTGTAGTAATGTAGTGATGTCTGTATGTATGCTTTGGCATACCCACTTACATCTTTTTTCAAACGCATTTTGTCTTATTAACCCATTTTTATTATCCGGAACCATATGGGTTTCCATTGATAAAACAAGTTTTACGTACAATGGTTTACATATGTATATTTCCACACAGTTGATGATTTCTTAAATGACTACCTACATGCTAATTAATGTTGGCTGATGGGCAACAGGTTGGCTTAAAATGCAACGACGACCCACTCTGTGTTTATGAATGACTGGAGGGTTTTGGAATGACGACAAATTACATTCAAATGTACACCTTACAAGACGAGATTTTTATTCCACGTTGAGGGCTGGGAAATAATATGGAAAAAAACATTAAGGAAAGGATCATAGTCGGGTGAGGCCGACTATATGATACCCTACAGCACTGTAAATATGTAAAATATAGGGGATATATATCAATTTGAACTAATTTCTATAGAATATGGTACAGTTATTACTAGACAAAATTCCGTCACACATTCCAAATTTCATCAAAATTGGATAGATCGGACGAAAATATATATGGAAGCTATATCCAAATCTGAACCGATTTCGATATAATTTGGCAAACTTATTTCTAGACCGAATTCAGTCACACATTCCAAATTTCACCATAATCGGACGTATATAGCGTGTTTGGAGCAGCAAATACGTCAAATCGGCCGAAAATATATATGGGAGCTATATCCAAATCTGAACCGATTTCAATGTAACTTGGCACATTTATTTTTAGACCATATTCAGTCACACATTCTAAATTTCATCAAAATCGTACGTATGCACCGTGTTTTGTGCAGCAAAAACGTCAAATCGGCCGAAAATATATATGGGAGCTATATCCAAATCTGAACCGATTTTAATGTAACTTGGCACATTTATTTTTAGACCATATTCAGTCACACATTCCAAATTTCATCAAAATCGGATGTATGCACCGTGTTTGGTGCAGCAAATACGTCAAATCGGCCAAAAATATATATGGGAGCTATATCCAAATCTGAACCGATGTTCACCAAAAGCAATAGCGTTCTCCCTATGGCTAAAAAAATTATATTACCAAATTTTCAGCTGAATCGGACAAAAAATGCGACCTGTACGTTGCAAACAAAAATACATGGACAGACGGACATGCATAAATCGACTCAGAAAGTGATGATATGTATATCCCCAAAAGGAACTATGGGTCTATTTCGTTTCCTTTTGTATGTTAAATAAAAAAGCACAAAGACATAATACCCCTTACCACAGTGTGGTGTAGGGTATAATGATCGACGCATGTCACTTTTGAGTCGCACAATGGTTCAGAAATCGATTTGCCTAACAAAAACGCCAATTTTTTGTTGTCACCGTTTGTTTATTGCTATATGCGATCCGTAGTACTCATTTTGAAACTAAGGAACCAAAAAAATTTGTTTCAAATAGTGGGCGTGGCGTGTTCATAAAGACAATAATTTTACCCCATTTTGAAAATACGTAATTTTTCCAAATTTTTTGAGAAAGAAATAGCTGTTTCTCGGAAACTATAACAGATATTGTATTCATTTTTTGTTAGATAGGTAAGATGATATTAATAAGAGTGCAACAATACCTATCTTTTAAAAAATTCTAACAAAATCGATTAGCGTTTACTAGAGTTACTCCATGTTATGCCAGATTAGCCAAGTGTGTAAACGTACGCCAAACTGCAACGAACCCAGCAAAACTATCCGATTTTATTCAGTTGGTCACCAAATAACTTAGACCTTTGGGCCATTATATATATCAGGAAACACGAAGGATCCTCGAACACTCACTTAAAGGATCCTCGAACCGCACTTAAACAAAAATGTTAAACACTTGAGTGGGTGATACCCTAAACAGTGGACCGACAGGGTCCACTTTTGACTAAATCGGTTGCTCCGTTTATGAGATATCGCGCGTATCATCTTCGCGAACATTTTCGAACTTTTGGGGGGGAAGTACCCGAAGGAGTTGACATACATATACATATAGTCCATACTGTAACCGGATCTTACTTACTTACTTTACTTAGGTGGCTCTGCTTTCGCACAGTACATTGCACAGTGGAAAAATGTACCGATTTAGCGCGCCAAAAGTACAAATCTGTGTTTTTTTGCATGTTTGTCCATAAATTCGATATGAACAGCTATAAATTGACAATTTTACTTCATTTATTAATATATTTGGTAAATTTGTATTTTTACCGTAGAATGGTACCTATCGATTTTCGGTATTTTAAAGATTTCTACCACATTATCCAACCGAAACGGCTAGGATTTGGTATTTAGTCTCCGTGGGGGTTATGCATACACTCCTATAAACATTTGCGGTATAGGTCCACGTTTTCATAGAGCCCCCATAGACCGGTACCACCAATTTCGGTAATTTTTGAGGTTTTAGACACATTATCCAACCGAAATAGCTGAAAGTTGACATTTAGTCTTCGTTGGTGGTAAAAAATATTCCGACGGAGAATTTTCGGCACAGGTACACGCATTGATATGGCCCCCATAGAAAGGTACCGCCCTAATTTCAGCATTTTTACATAAAAAATACTATTAATAAAACAAGTGAGCAAAGGCTATAGTCGGGACGGGGCCGACCATGTGATACCCTACACCACTACCCCTGTGCATAAGCTTTTCACTGGTAAACATTTCTTTTAGGGAATATAATTCGACTACCACAAAAAATAATATGCCTCTTTCTCTCCATAAGCAACCAAACTTTCGTGACCATCCGATCAAAATTACGACCTGTAGCTTGATTGCAAAAAATGGAAGAATTGGATGCATTACCGACTATTGTGGCATTTCCCTTGTTTGACCACCTTCGCCAAACTGCTTTACACCAATGTAAAGGTAATATTTTCTTCTTCCATTGACAGGTTTTGCCGTTGGAATACCCCTACTAGAAGCCAATATATTCACAAAGAATAAAACTTTGAATTTGTCTCCAAATGAGTTTTTCCCCATTCCGACCCCTAAATTTTATCCGACTATCACCAAAATCAATAGGCTTCTTCCTCTGTGGGACCAGCATCAACTCCCAAAAACTTCGTGACGATCCGATCAAAATTGCGCCCTGTAGCGTGATTACAAACAAATCGAAAAATGGGATGCATTACCGACCATTGCGATATCTCTGTTGTTTGAGCAGCTACGACAACCTACTTGCTTTTGATTTGATATACCACTTTGCCTTTGATATACTTCTTAAAGAAACAGAGATATTGGCTTTGAAATAAAACGTAGACCTTTTCTCCAAATAAGTTTTTGCCCATACCAACCCCTAAATGTTATCCGACCATAATAAAAATCAGTAGGCATCTTCCACTGTGGGACCCCCATTAACCCCTAAAATTTCGTGACGATCCGATCAAAATTGCAACCTGTGGCGTGATTACAAAATAATCGGAAAATGGGATGCATTTTGCCATATCTCTGCTATTTGACCACCTACGACAACCTACTTTACATCGTTGTAAAGGTGATATTTTCTACTTTCCTGGCCAGGTTTTGCTTTTGCTATACCTCTTAAAGAAACAGAGATATTGGCTTTGAAATAAAACGTTGACCTTTCTCGAAAAAAGTGTTTGCCCATTCCGACCCGTAAATATTATCCGACCATCATCAAAATCAATAGGCTTCTTTCCGTTTGGGACCTCCATTAACGCCCAAAATTTCGTGACGATCCGATCAAAATTGCGACCTGTAGCGTGATTACAAAAAAATCGGAAAATGGGATGCATTATCGACTATTGCCATATCTCTGCTATTTGACCACCTACGACAACCTACTTTACATCGTTGTAAAGGTGATATTTTCTACTTTCCTGGCCAGGTTTTGCTTTTGCTATACCTCTTAAAGAAACAGAGATATTGGCTTTGAAATAAAACGTTGACCTTTCTCGAAAAAAGTGTTTGCCCATTCCGACCCGTGAATATTATCTGACCATCATCAAAATCAATAGGCTTCTTTCTCTTTGGGACCTCCATTAACCCCCAAAATTTCGTGACGATCCGATCAAAATTGCGACCTGTAGCGTGATTACAAAAAAATCGGAAAATGGGATGCATTATCGACTATTGCCATATCTCTGCTATTTGACCACCTACGACAACCTAATTTACATCGTTGTAAAGGTGATATTTTCTACTTTCCTGGCCAGGTTTTGCTTTTGCTATACCTCTTTAAGAAACAGAGATATTGGCTTTGAAATAAAATGTTGACTTTTCTCCAAATAAGTGTTTGCCCATTCCGACCCCTAAATATTATCCGACCATCACCAAAATCAATAGGCTTTTTCATCTGTGAGACCCCCATTAACCCTCAAATTTTCGTGACGATCCGATCAAAATTGCGACCTGTAGCGTGATTTCCAAAAAAATAGAAAAATGGGATGTATTACCGAATATTGCGCTATATCCGTTGTTTGGTTACCTACGCCGACCTAGTTTGCATCATTGTAATGACGGGATCTTTTTCTTTCATAGTCAGGCTTTGCTTTTGGAAAATTTGCAACCAAAGCAGTGATATTCGTCAATATAATTAAAACCACAAAAATGAAAATTGGGGTTTTATTTGCTACTGTTGTGATATCTTCGTTGTTTGATCACCTACGAGCACCTACTTTACATCATTAGAAAGGTGATATTTTGTGCTTTCATTGTCAGGTTTTGCTTTTGCTATACCCCATATAGAAGCTGAGATATTCGTTGTCTTTTTATCCACCTAAGTTTTTTGCCCTTTCCGACCCCTAAATATTATCCGACCATCACCAAAATCAATAGGCTTCTTCCCCTCCGGGACCTCCATCAACATCCAAAATTTCGTGGCGATCCGATCAAAATTGCGACCTGTAGCGTGATTACAAGGTTTAGATAGACAGACGGACAGACGGACGGACTGACGGACGGACACACATACCCAGATCGACTCAGCTCGTCGAGACATTCATTTTGGTATATACAAGTATGGGTCTACGACCATTATTTCGATGCGTTACAAACTTTTTGGCCAAAACCCATACTTTGCACATTGTGAATTTTTTACCCGACTTAGATGAGGTTCCAATATGGACTCAAGTGGTCCACTCCTTCGGGTACCTCCTACACAAAATTTTGGAAAAGTGCAGTTTGGGACCTGCTCTCGAATCGCTTTGATTTTTTTTTAACAACTTGTAGCAACTAACAACTTCAGCAGGGGTAAGTCCATACTTCCTGAGAAAATAGCCTGAAACGTGCAAAGACAACCCCATGACACCTTGTGTAGTGGTTGGAGCGCAAGATAACTCCCGAATGGATCTGCCGATTCGTTCTAAAATATATTATCCTTCGTAATATTCTGTCCAAACTTAATTTAAATTTGATGATAAGTCATATCGGTCCACTACTTCAGGTATCCCTCCAAAAAAGTTCAAAAATGTTCGGAAAATTTGTGCGCACGATAACTCTTGAACAGAGCGATCGATTTGGTCCATACTCTACACATCCTAATATGTCTACCAGATATAGATCAGGTTTGAATATGAACTATATTTGTCCACTCCTACGGGTACCTCCCACACAAAATTTCGGATAAATTCACTTCAAGGCCCGCTCTCGAATCACTTTGATTTCTGTTGAAGCAACTTGCATACGCTGCCTCTTTTACAACGGCAATAGTTTTTTCAGAGGCAAGTCCATACTCCTGTCCTGTCCATACTCCCCTGTCCCGCCTGGGATGTTTGTGGAACAATTGTAGTCCATACTTCTTGAGTGAAGTCCATAGTTCTTGTCCAACCTTAGTTTCTGCTTGATGATGGGCAATATCGGTATTTCCCCCAATATTTAAAAAATGCCACTAAAATGGTATGCACGATATATCTTGAAGGGGGCAACCAATGTGGGTCAAACTTTTGAACTCCTACACAGAAAAAAATAAATACTGCATTTCAGGAATAGTGTTCATAAAATGTTGCCAAGGTTCAAATTTCTGCATTTCATGAACGCCGTTCATAAAGCAAAAATAGTGTTTTTTTTTTTTGAGAGATTGAAAATAAAACAATTTTGATGAGTTGTTGTTTTTATTATTATTGACTAACCACCACACACACCAACCAAACCTGAGACTAATTTTCCAATTTTTATTAATTCTTTTATTTTGTATTATTGTAACTTACCGTTTCTTCTAATGATTTTCACTGTAGTTGTTATCGTCTTGTGAACATAGCAGAACAATATGGTCCATATGTACATACATACATGTTGAGTCTATCAGCACTAGGTTGAGATATTAGATGTTGACTTTATATTAAAGAAATTACAAATTTGTAGTTGCGAAGTATTTGACTATACTAACTTTGCTTTCTTCGACACCAAACGCACTGAAGTTGTTTGGTTTGTCAGTTAACTAACAACACTGGTAGTTTAGGTGTGTTGTTGTGGTGTGTATGTGTGTGGTGTGGTTTGTTGATACATTGCCAATGCGATGGTGAGACGACGAGACCATTCAAAAGAAAACGTGAACAAAGTTGAGAGCATTTACCAAACAAGAGAGGAAATATGAGAGCAAATAGTGGAATATCGGGAAAAATAGGAAAGTGCATCTCATGAAAATATTTCATATTTTTGAGAAAATAATGGCTTTCGGATGGAAATAAGAAACTGCACATGTATCTTATGTGAGGTACCTGTATAGTATGAAAAACTACATCACAAACGAAAATATGTAAAAATTCTTGAAATATTTTTTTCTGTGTAATATTTTTTTTCCAAATTTAGTTTAACTTCTAAAATGGTCGTCTCCTTAGGGTACCTCCCCCACAAATGTTCAATATTTATGTCTAAGTGCAGTTCACAGCCACATTATGTTTTCCGTGGACAAATCCATGCTTCCTGACATAATGATCCAAAAGGTGTAATATGACCCACTAAAGTGATTAGTTGGCGCTATATCAATCGAAAATAAGACCAACTTCCATAATGTACTATGTCGGCCCATTCCTTCAAGTACCTCCTCCGCAACATTTTGAACTTTAATCCTAATCCACATTTTTGTCGGCAAGTTCAAATGTCCAAAAAGAGCCACAAAATTCTGTACGTAGATGAAAGTTTCGATTCATATAGGCTGAGGGTCGTAAATCCGGCTGATACTTTTTTACTTGTTTTTACTGAATTAGGTATAATTTGGTATTTAGGTTCCCTAGTGACCAAAAACTATGGACATAGCTTAATGTTTTGGTATAGCTCCCACCGCCCGATTTGAGGTATTTTGACGTTTTAGTCACATTTCAAATCGAAATAGCTATAATGTGGGATTTAGGGTTGCTAGTGACCAAAATACGTATCTTCCAAAAATTATGGACACAGGTCCATCTTTTGTTACAGCTCCCGTATAACGCCCGATTTGAGCGGAGTCGCTAGACAATCCGTTTGGACTAGGCAATAAATACTATCAATGAACTAGATATATAATCGGGATGAGAGCTCTTCGATTGTCTTTTCAAAGATTCTGAGTGAAAATGAATTGTCAATAGGCAGAAAACTCAGTCCAGCAAATGTATGTATGTACGAATATGTAATTATATTCGACATTTCTTGTCGAATATGGATCAGTGAGTCTCATAACTCACTGGGCTTCCTTTCTTTTTTTCAGCACTCAAATGCCATGGAGTACTTTAATAGGGCATAACATGTCACGACTATACTCGCACACATATTTTTTGTTTTATATATTGATATATGTATGTATGTATGCTTGTTTTATCAGAAGAAGAAAAAAACGAAATCACAAACGAACGACGCAAAGCTTGTTTTAGGCTTAAATTGTATTTAAAAATGCATTTTTGTTCAATTTTGGAAGTTGTCAGTTTTTATGTTGCTGTTGTTCTTTCTTTTTTTTCTCTCTATCGCCCCTGTGGCTATTAACGTTTTGAGATAACAGAAAAAAACTGGCTTTTTCACGTTGACACACATCTCTATATTGGGAGTAGTCATATCGGAATCGTTTATTTAGTTGTTTTAATACTGGCCTAACAGAAAGTGAATAACAGCAACAGCCATCAGGCAGGCGATGACCACAGAGTGCGTCATACGTTTCGTTTTGTTGTTTCTTTTTTTTTCATAGTGACACTGCATGCAATCGCTTTTGCGGTGCCATGACAGTTTTTTGGGGGTTTTGGTTTGGTTTTGATGGGTATAGAATGGATTTCCGTTCCGGTTTTTTTCTGCGTGTGCGGGTTTTTGTCACTGCTTATTGTATTTAAGGTATTATTTAAACGATATAAAATATATTCATTTATATTCAGTACTTTTTTGAGTGTTTGATGTTAAAGTTGAAGGGCTTTGTCATTGAATTTGTCAATGCAATGACGTCATCTCGTGGTGGAAATAATTACGGCTATTACTTTATTGGTTAGCTGTCAATGGTAGTTTAGTCAAATGAAATTGGGTTATTTCTGGACATTAATTGTTTTGGGTGATTTAATATATTTTTAGTTAAAAAATTTGGCAAAATATATTCGAAACCACGTAAGAATATCAGAATTTTTATCATTTTAATGTTTGAAAAATATGCCGATGTCTAGTGATTTCTTATAGTTCCTATTCTGCACTACGGTGTAAGTAAGAGAGTATAGTAAATAATAGTAAATATTCATTAAAGACAATAAATTAATTACTTCGAATCTTTTTAAAAATTGCAGTGATCGAAATTGTCATAAACTTAAAACTGTGTTCTGCATCGAATTGAATTAATTGCACCCATTATCTTGAGCCAAGTTGTTTGAACAATATCGCCAAGCACGACTAAGGCTTTAATAAAAGAACTTGTGGTTTGCGTTTCTCCCGTAATTACATTTCATAATCCAACAATAAGAGAGATAATGCCTCAAGGTTATCTGCGTAACTTCACAAAATGTTTCAGTTTTTCATTTTTCTTACTTAGCGAGGGCAATGACATGGCCAATACACCTTATTTAACCACAACAAGCCATTACAGCAAAACCACGATCATGTGTGTGATAATGGTTAAGAGATCACGTTTTTATGCTTCCAAATGGCCCAAACCATGGAACGAACCTAAACGAAAAGAAAAAGTAATGATCTTAAAGCTAGAACAAAACACAAGATAACAAATACTCCACCATCAAGTGATTGATGATCACACCATAATGTTCAAGAAAATTGTTAATTGCTACTAGACCAGAGCGTTCTCTTTGTGGCTCGCAATGCATGTTAGCCGTTGGTTGCTTTCGTTGCAGCGTCTGTTTTTGTTAACAATTTTCTTTCGATGAAAGAAAATGCAATTTAGTTCTAGCCATAGAATTTGTAAGAAAATCTTTTTGGATTTATTCCGCCATGGGGAGGCCTTTTTTAACTGCCCATTTACCATCAAAAATGTTGATAATGATAATGATGGCATTACCGTTCACAAAGAAGATGAACAAGAAGGTTCGCTTTGGTATTACAAAAGAAAACAAGTTGGTCATGTTTCGTGTGGCAGTAACTCCTCTTTTTTCGGTTGGTATGGGTGTTTTTTATATGAAAACTTTAAAAAAAAGTAAGTATGTATATTAAAATTGCCATAATGTGGAAGAACATGGAGAGGATAGGGAGGAGGATAGAAAAGAAAAATAAATATTAATTAACACTTTTGATGCCGTTTTCTGGTTTTTGAGAGAAAATTATGTGTCCCGCTCGTACGGCGTACATTTTTAAACATTTTTATACCCTCAGCATTTAGGCTATCGAGGGTATATACACGTTGATACGACCAAAAATGTTCCTCATCAAAATAATGGTTTTAGACCCGAAGTTTTTTTTTGGACGAAATTAGTTTCAGAAAATTTGGAGTCTATTAACTCACGTCCGTCCGTCTGTCTAGCTGGCTGGCGCATAACCTTCGAACGAATTAACTAACTTTTGTATATTGAATTATTCCATTTATAATTCGAATTATTCCATTTGTAATTCGAATTATTCCATTTGTAATTCGATTTTTTTTTGTTTTGAATTTCAAATAAAATAATTCGAATTACAAATGGAATAATTCGAATTACAAATACATAGAATAATTGGAATTTCAAATGTAATAATTCGAATTACAAATGGAATAATTCGAATAATAGATGGACTAATTCGAATTACAACTGGAATAATTCGAATTGCAAATGGAATTCTCGAATTACAAATGAAATGTTACGAATTACAAGTAAAATGTTTTGAATTACATCTGAAAAAGGTGTACTGTATTCAACGAAGTCATTTTGTATACATGATAATTATTTAAATTTTTCAATATAGACATGTAAATATATATTTTTTTCTTAATTCGGAGTAGTAAGAAAAAATTATTTTTTTAATCGAGCGATTTTCAAAGTATTTGCCTATTTTTACAAAAATGTTGTATTTCCTTTAATTGTGAAAATATTTGTTAAGAAAATCGCGCGATGTTTTTCACAAATATTTTCGCCTGCGACGCTATTTGCTTTTCAGAATGTGTTTGAATATTTTTACAAAAAACTTTTTATCTTTTTAAATCTTGAACATATTTTTGTAAAAAAAAAAATCGCGCGATTTTTTCAAAAATATTTTCGTTTTTCAGAAAGTATTTGAATATCTTAACAAACATTTTTGATCTTCTTATATAGTGAATATGAAAAATGTTTTTAAAAATATTCGCCTGCGCCGATTTTCGTTTTCCAGAAAGTATTTGAATATTTTTACAAAAACTTTTTATCTTCTTATATTCTTATATTATTCGCCTACGGCGCTTTTCGTTTTTCAGAAAGTTTTTTGCAAATTTTAACAAAAACTGTTTATTTTCCTGCAGGCAGACTTTTTCATTTAAAATAGGTTGGTTGGCAAATTTTTAATATAGTTCGATTTGTATTGGTTACTACTTATTTTGTACTCAATTTTTAAACAATTTTAAATTATATTATGAAAAATGTATATGAACTTAAAGTTATTTTTCAATTTTCTTATACATTTAAAATAAAAATTTAATTTAAATAAAAATCACTTACATTTTTAAAACGGACATAACTCCCATTGGGACTTCTGGGTCGGACATAGCACCCACAAAATTTGGGAGTTATGTCCGTAAACCAAGGCTGACATAACTCTCAAAATAGTTTTGGGAGTTATGTCCGTTGGGAGTTATGTCACGGTACGTAAAATAACCATCGAAGGGAGAAACTGCTTTGGCCCAAACGTTGTACATCGTATTTTTTGTTACAGCCTCGAATTAGGTCCGAGCATCGACTATATCGGACCACTCTTTCGGGTACCTCCCACATCATTCTCCCACAATTTAAAATTTTTGCAACATGTTGTATATGCGGCCTTCATTAAGACGGTACAATTTTTTTCTGTCGCAAATCCATACTTCCTGAGAAATTGACCCAAAAACCCCTATAGACATCAGAAGTATTGTGTTTGTTTATTTTCGTTAGGTCCGAGGCTGCGAGTATATCTCTGTCGGCACAGCTGACTGATACTTTCTTACTTGTTTTTTAAAGTTAGGAACCTCGAAATGGATCACTCTCTTCCTCTATTGACAAGCTTTGCCGTTGCCCCTACTAGAAGCCGATATATTGACAAAGAATAAAACTTTGAACTTGTCTCCACATGAGTCTTTCGTCATTCCGACCCCTAAATATTATCCGACTATCACCAAAGTCAATAGGATTCTTCCTCTGTGGGGACCCCAACAACCCCCAAAATTTCGTGACTATCCGATCAAAATTCCAACCTGTAGCGTGATTACAAAAAATTGAAAAATTGGATATCGCGGTTGTTTGCACACTTACGCCAACATACTTTGCATCAATATAAAGGAGATCTTTTCTTCTTCCATTGGCGGGCTTTCCTTTTGGAATACTTCTACCAGAAGCGGAGATATTCGCATAAGAAAAAACGTTGACTTTTCTCCACATAAGCTTTTTGCTAATTCCGACTCCTGAATATTATCCGACCATCACCAAACATAATAGGCTTCTTCCTACGTGGGACCCGCATCAACAAAAAATTTGTGACGATCCGATCAAAATTGCGACCAGTAGCGTGATTACAAAAAACTCGGAAAATGGGATGTATTACCGACTATTGCGATATCTCTGTTGATTGTCCACCTACGACTATTGATATACCTCTTAAAGAAACAGAGCTATTGGCTTTGAAATAAAACGTTGACTTTACTCCAAATAAGTTTTTTGCCCATTCCTACCCCTGAATATTATCCAACCAGTACCAAAATCCTTTGAAGCACCGCCTTTAACCCCCAAAATTTCGTGACGATCCGATCAAAATTGCGACCAAAAAAAAAAAAAAAAAAAAAAAAAATTGTATGTTTTACCGACTATTGTGATATCTCCGTTATTTGGTCACCTACGCGAATCTACTTTGCATCATTGTAAAGATGGGATTTTCCACTTTCATAGTCAGACTTTGTTTTTGAAAAGTCCCCAACTGAAGCTGTGGTATTCGTCATTATTATTAAAATTGCAAAAATGAAATGTTGGGTTCTATTAGCGGCTATTGCGATATCTTCGTTGTTTGACCGCCTAAGACAACCTACGTTACTTCAAAGTTTTTAGCCCATTCCGACCCCTAAATATTATCCGACCATCAACAAAATCAATAGGCTTCTCCCCCTCCAGGACCTTCACCAACACCCAAAAATTGGTGACGATCGGATTAAAATTGACACCTGTAGCGTGATTACAAGGTTTAGATGGACAGACGGACGGACGGATCAGCCAGATCGACTCAGTTCGTCGAGACATTCATTTTGGTATATATATATATATATATATATATATATATATACTAGCTGACCCGGTTCCGCGTTGCTTGCCCGTCGTTTTGGATTTCCGTGTAAGCCTTTGTAATCTGTTTACAATTTATCAGTTAAATATTGATCCCTCTAGATTTTCGAAACGCATTGTTGGCCCATCGTTTTAGTGACCAATGCACATTATCGGTGTTGTACTGTATTCTAAAATGTGGGATTGATCGCGCTTTCCCACCTATTGCAACCCGGGTTAAAGGCGTTTTTGTAGTCACGCTTACTAAAATTAAGGATATCTATAATTATACATTTTTGAAAAATTGGGTTGACCGCGATATCCCATTTCCGAGATGACCATTCAAGATCAAGACAGTAAAAATCATATTATTGCAAACGTTTTTTAAACAAAACGTTCAAAAATAACTTTCATTTCACGATTTCTAAAAAAAATTTTGTGGGGGAGGTACCCTGGTCACTCCACTGACCACTACAAAAAGTAGTTAAAAACCTATTCTCAGACCTAAAAACTCCACATACAAAATTTCATCAAATTCGGTCCAGCCGTTTCGGAGGAGTTCAAAGCCGAACACCGTGACAGGAGAATTTTATATATATACTAGCTGACCCGGTCCGCGTTGCTGGCCCGTTTTTAGTTTTCCGTGTAAACATTTATAACCCATGTACATATTTATATATCCACACTTTTTCAGATTCAATTCGAATCACTCTAGTTGTAATTCGAGAATTCCTTTTTTAATTCGTAACATTTTATTTGCAATTCGATAATTGCATTTGTAGTTCGAAATATTTCAATTGTAATTCGAATTATTCCATTTGTAATTCGACTTGTTTTACTTGTAATTCGAACTATTTTATTTGTAATCCGAATTATTCCATTTATTCCTTTTTGTTCCTTTCCTTTTTATAAATGGAATAATTCGAATTACAAATGGAACAACTTGAATTACAAATATAATAGTCGAATTACAAATGAATAATTTGAATTACAAATAGAATAATCGAATTACGAATGAAATGTTGTGATTTTCGAACCGAATTGACGTAACTATGAATTCCTCTTAAAACTTCATAAAATAAATATTTAGCAAAACTCTCATGTAATTGTATCTCCAGATTTAAAATAGGAAATTCTTTTAATTATACCCTCCACTTCTTGTTTCCCTTTCTAACACTTCGAATAATAATGAGCTAATGTAGCGATGTTCTTCAGCTGAAATCAAGATACAGCCCGCAATATTTAACATTGAACTTTGTAATAAATTTCTCTTAGGATGTTTGGTATTGGAAATGGGTTATACCGGTCCACGTTTTGATATAAACCCCATGGAACGGTACCACTCGATTTTCGGTATTCACCATTAAATGGAATTTAGTCATCCTTGGGGTATAGGCATTCCCATTCTGTGTCCAGTTTTTGATAAAGCACCTGATGTTGGGTATTTGCAAGATTTATGCCAAATTATTAAACTGAAATGGCTAAAATTTGGTTTGTTGGGGGTCGTAAATAATTCTGCAGAGTATTGTCGCTACAGGTCCACTTTTTGTTAAGGCTCCCATAGAACGATACCTCATGAATTTCTATAATAAAGAGGTTTTGCCTAATTTTCCCACCGAAATGGTTGTTGTTGGTCTCCGTCTGGGGTCGTAAACATACCTGCAGAGACTTGTCGGTATAAGTCAACGTTCTGATATAGGTACCATAGAAGAGTTTGGACGATTCCCACCGTCATCGCTAGAATTTGGTATTTAGTCCCTACTTTCTGCATTACCAGTAAGATGAATAATAATGGGTTACTTCTTAAAATTGTTAAAAGGAAAAATTACATTGGGATTAGGGGTTCGACTGTAGTCCTTGGCAATATTTGGTTTTCTCCGTCATAATTGTTCGTAAAGAAGACCTGCTCACCTAGGGACCTAGCTGACCCGGTTCCGCGTTGCTGGCCCGTCGTTTTGAATTTCCATGGAAGCATTAGTAGTCTATCATCAATTTATCTATCTAATATTGATACCTCTAGATTTTGGAGCCGAATTGACGATATGTTGACGTTTTGGTATAACGCTCATACAATGGTATTTCCAGATGTAGAATAGAAAGTTAGTTAAATTATAGCTTCCACCATACGATGTTTAAGGGTATAATAAACTTTGTGATTCTGTTTACAACACATCGGAATATTCGTCGGAGAAACTATAAAGTATGCATAAATTTGTGGTCAACATAAAAAATAAGTCGATATAATGTCTATCTGTTTAAATCATGATACAGCTCGCGATATTTAACATAGAACTCTTCAAATTGGTACAGAAGTTTCTATTTATTACTCGTAGCATGTTTGGTATTGAAAAGTTATTATATCAGTCCACATTTTGATATAGCCGCCATACCACTGACCGCCCGATTTGTAGTATTTTCAAGGTTTTAACAGCATTATATTTCTGTAATAAATTATCGACATAGGTCCACGTTTTGATAGAGCTACTCTAAAACGGTACCTCCCGAGTCTCGATATTTTGAAGGTTTTAGTCTCGTAATCCCACAGAAATGACTACAATTTGGTATTAAGTGTTCAGTGTGGATATAAAATATGGAATATTCAGTACAGGTCTAGGTTTTCTAAATAGCCATCGCTAGATTTCTAACTTCGGTATTTGTATGTGTGTAGCCACATTATTCATACGAAACGGCTATAATTGGTACTTAGTCTCCCTTGGTGGCATAAAACATTTCTGCAGAGAATTATTGGCATAGGTCCACGTTCTAATACATCTACCATAGGACGGTACTCCCGAGTTTCAATTTTTTGGAGCTTTTAAAGTCATTATTCTACCGAAAACGCTACAATTTTGTGTTTAGTCTCCATTATGGGTATAAAACATTACCGGTAGAAGTTGTTATATGGCCTCCATTGAACGGCACCTTCCGGTTCTAGGTATTTTCAAGGTTTTAGCGGCATTATTCAACATTATTTGGTATGTAGTCTCCTTTAGAGGTATCAAGTATTTTAGCAGAGAATTGTCGGCAAAATCCACGTTTCCATATAGCCCCCATAAAACGATACCTACCAATTTTTGGAGATTTTTTTTCTACCGAAATGTCTGAAACCTGATTTCAATATAATTTATGCTGGTAACGTCGTTTTTACTTGTTGTTAGCAAAGTGCTGTTTCATTGAGCACGTTATTATTTTACACTTTTAAACATAAAACATCGGTGATTCATAAGAATGGCTTCAAAATGCTAGTTGAATTAATCTAGACTCTGCTGTATTTCAAGCCCTAAAGTTAATGTTCACGGCGTGTTTGCTGCCCCATTATTAAATTAGTGAATCTGATCAGAAAGAATAAAGTTTTAAAAAATTGGACGCAATCGCGATATTCTGATTCAATTACTGTTGTTTTTACTAATACGTCTAATAATCTCTGAGTTTCGCGATTTGTTAAATCCTGTTATGGGAGAGGTCCCCCATCCCCTCCATTTTTTGTATTCTACCACCTTATGAACCTGCACTCACGGAAATCTAACTTAGATCACCATGTCAGTCTTAAAGAATTTATATACATTTAGATAGATCATAGCATAGTTTACCCGTCGTTTTAGTGACCATTTCACATTTTTAGACGTTCCAGTTATTTAACCATCTTTGAAATTACGTTTTGTCTGATTTCTCAAAAAATTTTTTGGAATTTCGATCACGCAGCATTTTACATTTTCGAGGTTGTACTGTATTCCCAAATGTGGGGTTGATCGCGCTTTCCCACTTATTGAAGCCAGTGTTTATAGCGTTTTTGTAGTCACTCTTACTAAAATTAAGGATATTATCTATAATAATACATTTTTGAAAAATTGGACTGACCGCGATATTCCACTTCCGAGATGACCATTCAGGATCGAGGCAGTATTTAAAATAGTTTTGCAAGTAATTTTTAAACAATACGTTCAAAAATATCCTTAATTTCACGTTTTCTTAAAAAATTTTGTGGGGGAGGTACCCTGGTCACTCCACTGACCCGTATGAAAAATAGCTAAAAACCTATTCTCAGACCTAAAAACTCCACATACAAAATTTCATCGAATTCGGTCCAGCCGTTTCGGAGGAGTTTAATTTCGAACATCATGGCAGACTCGAAGAATTTTATATATATACTAGCTGACCCGGTTCCGCGTTGCTGGCCCGTCGTTTTGTATTTCAGTGTAATTGATACCTCTAGATATTCTAATCGAATTGACGATAAATCGACGATTTGGTATAACCCTCATGCAATGGTATCTCCAGATGTAAAATAGAAAATCTCTTTAATTATAGCCTATACCATAATATGAAGAGTATAATTAACTTTATGATTCTGTTTGTAACACATCGGAATATTCTTCGGGAAACCTATAAAGTATATATTCGTGATCAACATAAAAAATAAGTGAATATAACGATGTCCGTCTATCTGGTGAAATCAAGATACAGCTCGCGATATTTTACATAGGTCTTCTCAATTTGGTAGAGAAGTTTCTATTTTTTCTCTTGCATGTTTGGTATTGAAAATTGGTTATATCCGTCCACATTTTAATATAGCACTGACTGTCCGCCCGATTTTCGGAATTTTTAAAGGTTTTAGCCGCATTATCCTACCGAAATGTCAATACTTCAGTATTTAGTCTCCCTTATTGACATAACGCATTTTTGCAAAGGATTATCAGCATAGGTCCACGTGTTGATAGAACTACCCTAGAATGGTACCGCCGAGTGTCGATATTTTGGAGGTTTTAATCTCATTATCCCACCGAAATGGCTGCAATTTGGTATTTAGCATTCAGTGTGGGTATAAAACATAGAATATTCGGTACAGGTCCAGGTTTCTAAACAGTCTTCATTGAACGATACCTCTCGATCTTCGATATTTTCAAGTTTATAGCCACATTATTCATACGAAATGGCTATATTTGCTATTTAGTTTTCCTTGGGAGTATAAACAATTTCTGTAGAGAATTATCGGCATATAGGACGGTACCTCCCAAGTTTCGATAATTTGGAGGTTTTAGTCTCATTATCCCACCGAAATGGCTATGGCAATTTGGTGTGTTGTCTTCATTGTGGGTATAAAACATTTCCGCATAGAATATTCGGTAGAAGTTTTTTATGTAGCCTTCATTGAACGATACCTTCCGATTTTCAATATTTTCAAGGTTTTAGCGGCATTATTCAACAGAAATGGCTATATTTGAAGGTATCAAATATTTTAGCAGAGGCCACATTTGTAATTGTATTGAGTACCAATACGTCTAATAATCTCTGATATTTAGCGATTTGTTAAAACCCGTTGTTGAGTAGGTCCCCACACCCTCCATTTTCGGTATTCTCCCACCTTATGAACACATTTTCATCCAATTCAGTCCAGCCGATTCGGAAGTTTAATTTAGGAAATCATGCCAGTCTTAAAAACCCCTATATATATTTAGATAGGTTATAGTCTAGTTATTTAACCATGTTTGAAATTTAGTTTTGCCTGATTTCTCAATCGATTTTTTAGAATTTTGGTCAAGGGACATTTAACATTATTTGGGTTGTACTGTATTCCAAAATATGGGGTTGATCGCGCTTTCCCAATTATTGAAGCCAGTGTTTATAGCGTCTTTGTAGTCACGCTTACTAAAATTAAGGATATTACCTATAATTATACATTTTTAAAAAATAGGGCTGACCGCGATATTCCACTTCCGAGATGACCATTCAGGATCAAGACAGTTATTGCCATAGTATTGCAATAAATTTTTAAACAATACGTTCAAAATTATCTTTGATTTCACGTTTTCTTAAACAATTTTGTGGGGGAGGTACCCTGGTCACTCCACTGACCAGTATAAAAAATAGCTAAAAACCTATTCTCAGACCTAAAAACTCCACATACAAAATTTCATCGAATTCGGTCCAGCCGTTTCGGAGGAGTTTCATTTCGAACATCATGGCAGTCTCGAAGAATTTTATATATATATATATATATATAGATATATATATATATATATATATATATATATATATATATATATATATATATATGTATGGGTCTACGACCATTATTTCGATGCTTTACAAACTTTTTGGCCAAAACCAACTTATAATACCCTCCGTAGGGTATAAAAAACACTATTGTAAAATTTCATTAAAATTTGATATATAGCGTGGTTGGTGCATCTAATTCATGAAATGGGTCTAAAATATATACATACGACGTACATATATACCCTCTTATTTGTAGTTCGAATTCAGTCGCACATTCCAAATGTCACCGATATTGGATATGCATATCAGCAAAAATTTCTAAAATCTTCTTTTCCATTTCAAAAAAATCAAAAAATTTTTTTGATACTACATCTATGATTTTTGGTACATAGATTAGGACAAAAATCGTCATTCCAAATCTGTTTTTGTTACCAACTTTGATCGTTGCGCGCAAAAGATATTTAATTATGCTAATTAGAAAAAATTCTAAACAAGTGAGCAAAGGCTATAGTCGGGACGGGGCCGACCATGTGATACCCTACACCACTACCCCTGTGCATAAGCTTTTCACTGGTAAACATTTCTTTTAGTGAATATAAACCGACTACCACCAAAAATAATATGCGTCTTTGTCTCTGGGACCCCCATTGGATGCATTACCGACTATTGTGGTATCTCCCTTGTTTGACCACCATCGCCAACCTGCTTTACACCAATGTAAAGGTAATATTTTCTTCTTCCATTGACAGGCTTTGTCGTTGGAATACCGCTACTAGAAGCCAATATATTCACAAAGAATAAAACTTTGAATTTGTCTCCAAATGAGTTTTTCCCCATTCCGACCCCTAAATATTATCCGGCTATCACCAAAATCAATAGGCTTCTTCCTATGTGGGACCCGCATCAACTCCCAAAAAATTCGTGACGATCCGATTAAAATTGCGACCTGTAGCGTGATTACAAACAAATCGGAAAATGGGATGCATTACCGACTATTACGATATCTCTGTTGTTTGAGCAGCTACGACAACCTACTTTACATCGTTTTAAAGGTGATATTTTCTACTTTCCTTGCCAGGTTTTGCTTTTGATATACCTCTTAAAGAAACAGAGATATTGGCTTTGAAATAAAATTTAGACCTTTTCTCCAAAAAAGTTTTTGCCATTCCGACCCTTGAATATTATCCGACCATCATTAAAATTAGTAGACTTCTTCCTCTGTGGGACCCCCATTAACCCCTAAACTTTCGTGACGATCCGATCAAAATTGCGACCTGTGGCGTGATTACAAAAAAATCGGAAATGGGATGCATTATAGACTATTGCCATATCTCTGCTGTTTGACCACCTATGACAACCTACTTTACATCGTTGTAAAGGTGATATTTTCTACTTTTCTTGCCAGGTTTTGCTTTTGATATATCTCTTAAAGAAACAGAGATATTGGCTTTGAAATAAAATTTTGACTTTTCTCCAAATAAGTGTTTGCCCATTCCGACCCCTAAATATTATCCGACCATCACCAAAATCAATATGCTTCTTCATCTGTGAGACCCCCATTAACCCTAAAATTTTCGTGACGATCCGATCAATATTGCGACCTGTAGCGTGATTTCCAAAAAAATAGAAAAATGGGATGTATTACCGACTATTGCGATATCTCCGTTATTTGGTTACCTACGCCGACCTAGTTTGCATCATTGTAAAGACGGGATCCTTTACTTTCATAGTCAGGCTTTGCTTTTGAAAAATTTTCAACCAAAGCTGTGATATTCGTCAATATAATTAAAATCGCAAAAATGAAAATTGGGGTTTTATTTGCTACTATTGCGATATCTTCGTTGTTTGATCACCTACGAGCACCTACTTTACATCATTAGAAAGGTGATATTTTCTGCTTTCATTGCACATTGGGCCCAATGACAGATTTTTGAGGCAACAAGTCACTGGAAGCAGCTAGAGTTACCAAATTTCGTTCCAATGTTTTTAATGGGCATAAAAGTACTTCTGCAAAATTTGGTAAGAATCGGTTCAGATATAGATATAGTTTTCATGTATATGTTTCATCCGATTTAATCCGATTTTATATTTAAGCCCCACAAAGGTCACAATTTGCATCCGATCGCCTTAAAATTTGATATGGTAAATCCTGTTCAGGTTAGAATCAGGTCCTGAAAATTTGGCTCTGATCGGTTCAGATATATATCTACATATATATAGAAACCTTTTCAGGTATACAATGATGTTCGAAATATAAATCTTCTGAAATGGCTGGACCGAATTTGATAAAATTTTGTTTGTAGATTCATAAGGTCTGAGAATAGATCGTAAGGTACTTTTTATACCGAAAAATGGAGGGGGTGGGGGACCTCCCCCACAACAAGTTTTAGCCAAACGCGAAATCTCAGAGATTATTAGACGCATTGGTATACAAAACAATAGTAATTGTGACCTCTATCATTAATTTATGTTTTGGAAGTAGAAAACCGCGATCGCGTCCGTTATTTGAAAACTTTATAATTACAGGTTAAGATCTTGAAATTTAGTAGGTGTTTGTAGTACCAGTTATTAAATTTAAAGATCTAGAATATTGAAGATTTCAATGCTTGGTGTAACTCGGATAAGATTACTATAAAATTTGGCGACTTGTGTCATATTGAGCATCGTCCAGTCCCAACCCAATCTAATAAATTAAAATATCCACATTTTTAAGTGTCACGCTATCTGTAAGTAATTTTCTATAAGTATTCGGATCCATACGGACATGAAATTTTTTTACACATATAGTACTCACTATTACCTTCTATCAGATATATAAAGTTTCGACAATACGTCGCAATACCGCGAGTTTTATTTCAAAAACTATTTAAACTACAATACGAACTACACAAAAAATACACCACAAGTCTACTTCAAATATTCCTTACCAAATCTAACTTCTTTTATTTCTTAATCAGAATATTAATTTATATACCTTTACACGTTTTATCCATTAAAAAAACTGTTTATTAAATCAGCGGTTTTTAATTGCCGAGCGAAACAAATTTGTTCTTCGTTGGATAAATTTTTATAAAATTTTACAAAGTAACATGCAATATCTTTGACAGCTCGGTATGTGACCACGAAGCGTTGCCAGGTTGAAATGATTTTGTTTCTAAGTGGCTCAAAGTGTTAAGAATCTAATCCCGTTACTAATTTATACAAATATATGACTTCAAAACTAGACTTTTTGCCTCAGAAACCTGCCATTGGGCCCAATGTGCATTGTCAGGTTTTGCTTTTGGTATAACCCATATAGAAGCTGAGATAATGGCTTTGGAAAAAAAACGTTGTCTTTTTATCCACCTAAGTTTTTTGCCCTTTCCGACCCCTAAATATTATCCGACCATCACCAAAATCAATAGGCTTCTTCCCCTCCGGGACCTTCATCAACATCCAAAATTTCGTGACGATCCGATCAAAATTGCGGCCTGTAGCGTGATTACAAGGTTTAGATGGACAGACGGACAGACGGACGGACTGACGGACGGACACACATAGCCAGATCGATTCAGCTCGTCGAGACATTCATTTTGATATATATAAGTATGGGTCTACGACCATTATTTCGATGCGTTACAAACTTTTTGGCCAAAACCAACTTATAATACCCTCCCCACATAGTGGTGTAGGGTATAAAAATCGCGGCTTAATATAGTACGCTTTTATATCCTATTTTCGTTAACTGAATTCGCACCCTTTGCGATGATGCAAAAAAAAGTTCGAAAAGTTACAATGGATTCGCGAAAAACTAAATTTGTTAAATAATTTCACGAATTTACAAACATATTTTTGAAACAATAGCTCTTATATTTACAAAAAAATATATATAAAAAAATTATAGCAGCATCCAGACATTGTGAGGAATAAAATGAAACCTAAGTCGTGAAGTTTGAAGCTATAGTATTCATGTTATTTGCAAAAATACAAAGAAAATATGACGAAAAAATAAAAATCATGTTATTCTAATTTTATTTTTTTATGGTTTTATAGGAAAGGTTGAAGAAAAAAGTTTTGAGTTCTTCGTCATTTTCGTCCAAATTTCACGCAATAATGAAGATATTCCGTTACAACAAATTTTTCGCTTATAGTTTTCCTATTGGCGAATACTTTTAGAATATTATATTAAATCACAAGGAATTCCAATTGTGGCTTAACCTTAAAATAAAGTTAAAGTAAATATTACAAAACTTGAAACGCATAGAAACCGCGTAGTAGTGGAAATCACAAGATGCGCATCCGATTTTCCAAAACAGCGAATCAATCCCTCTTATGTGATATACACTTTGTGATATTCCATTTGGCGACCACGATGTAGCATCGGTTGCATGTTAGGGTGCAAAAAACAGTAAAATGTCCATAATTTCCACGAAGTACATTTGCATTTTATGCACATCCGATTTCAATGATCACCATTAAAAAATACATCATCCTATGTCATTTCAATGCGATCCATCAAGAACCGTGGATGTAGCATCGCACTCAGTTTTTAGAAAAATTTTATTATATCTCCGGATTCGCGAACGTTTTTCAATATCTGTTTTCGCACATTTTAAATATGCGTTTCGCTCTATTTATCTAAGTAGGAATAACACATCTAAAACACGTTTAAATGCGCGATATTTTCAAAAACATTTTTTGCAGATTTTCGAAATTTCAGGGGTATCATATCCGTCGATCTAGTGGATGGATTTAGACACGCAAAGGCTTATTAGATTCAGAACTTGAAAAAACTAAATTCACCCGCGTTTCCACTGAAATCGAATGGCATTTGTAAATTTTGAATAAAAAAACAGGTTTTTTAAAAAAAATGTACGCACAAAAATTTCGACTTTAAGCTAAGATTGTTGTGAACCTTTGAAGGCTACACGCCCGAGTTATACATCAGAAAATGCGTAATCGCGAGTACTACAATCTCATAATCAGTTTTTTAACGAGTACAGTTGCGCGTCCCGATTAGAGCAAAAATTCAAAAAACCCAACTTTTCAGTCTTCAAAATGTCAGCATCCGTTTGAGATTGATGCAGTGGTTATATTAAAAAATCATACATAAGAAACTTCATCTGTGAAGTGTATTCTTTAACTTCTTCTTTGAACATTATACTCTACATTGTATTGTAAAGCCACTAATTGAAAATTGACTTAAAAAAACTCGTTTCCTTCAACGATTTTTATACCCTCAGCCTTTAGGCTAAAGAGGGTATTTACACTTTGATACGACCAAAAATGTGCCTCATCGAAATAATGGTTTTAGACCCCAAGTATGTTTGTACGATATCCGTTTCAGACAATTTTGAGTAGATCTAGCAATGTCCGTCCGTCTGTCTGTCTGGCTGGCTGGTGCGCACGATAACTCTCGAACGGATCAATCGATTCGGTTAAAATTTTGGGTATCGAAATATTTTGTCCAAATTCGATTTAAGTTCGAAGATGGGCCATATAGGTCCACTCCTTCAGGTACCTCCCCCACAAATGTTCAAAAATTGTCGCAAAACTTGTGCGCACGATAACTCTTGTAGGGAATAACCGATTTGGTCCATACTTTGCACATCGTGTACTTTCTATCAAACATAGATGAGGTTCCAATATGGACTCAATCGGTCCACTACTTCTGGTACCTCCCACACAAAATTTCGGAATAGTTCAGTTTAGGACCTGGTCTCGAATCGCTTTGATTTTTGTTTACGCAAGTTGTATTCGCTGTCCTCTATGCGACGCTGTAATTTTCATTAGGGGCAAGTCCATACTTCCTGAGAAAATAGCCTGATAGTTACAAAAAAACCCTATAACACCGTGTGTAGAGGTTGGAGCGCAAGATAACTCTCGAACGGATGTGCCGATTCGGTCCAAAATTTGGCTTTCGTAATATTTTGCCCAAACTTAGTTCAAGTTCAAAGATGGATTATATCGGTCCACTCCTTCCGGTACCTCCCCCACAAAAGTTCGAAAATGTTCGGAAAATTTGTGAGTACGATAACTCTTGAAGGAAGTAACCGATTTGGTCCATACTTTGCACATTATGAAATTTCTACCAGACTTAGATGAGGTTACAATATGGAGTCAATCGGTAAACTCCTTCGAGTACCTCCCACACAAAATTTCGGAAAAGTTCAGTTTAGGACCTGTTCTCGAAAAGCCTTGGTTTTTGTTGTAACATCTTGTATGCACTGTCCCCTATACGAAGGTACAAGTTTTCTCTGGGGCAAGTCCATACTTCCTGAAAAAATAGCCCGAAGGGTGTAAAACCCCCCTATTGCACCCCCATTGTCTATGTTGGTCCATTCCTTTAAGTACCTTTTCCGCAAAATTGTTTAACTTTAATCCTAATCAACATTTTTGTGGGTTCATACGACCAACATTTTGAAACCCCCTAAATACATAAGTTTTTTGTGAAAAAAGTGTTTCAATTTGCACAGGCTGAGGGTATATCTCTGTCGGCAAAGCCGACTGATACTTTTTACTTGTTTCCTATTTTTTTACATCAATATGACCACAGCTTCCGCTCAAATTATTATTTTAAGAAATCCATCGGTGAATCGTGCTAAAACAGTGTATTTTACCTAAATGCGTTCAAAAGTTATGGTATATTACAACAATCGCTGCAGTACCCCATACCTCATTTTCAACATAAGTAAATTTGCTACAAAAAGGCCGATATATTGCTTGTTTGGTGCATCAAATACCTCAATTCGGCCGAAAATATATATGGGAGCTATATCCAAATCTGAATATATTTCTATATAATTTGGCAAATTTTTGTCGTTGGAAGTTCTAGGGTAAAGCTTAAGTAAATTTTGGTTGTAACGAAAACGATCGGCTCAGATGAAATCGAGGACGTGACACCGTTCTTCCAGTCAATCCAGTCGCATTCTGAGAGATCCTAAAATCACATTCAATTTACATGTTATGCTTGGGTTACATTTACGAAATCCACTCGATTTCAACTGTCAATTCCATTGATTAAACGTCAAACGAAATCCAATGGATTTCAGATGAGTTTTCATTTGACGTATACGCAAAGGAATTGACAATTGAAATCGAATGGATTTCGTAATGTAAACCAAGCATTAGTCACTCAGGCTATAGGTATTGTTTGAAGGATAATATCGTTTTTGTGTATGTGCACTTCCACTTCGGGGCATTCATGCAAAAAATTGTATAAGATAGCCACAAATAACTTAGCGTTAGTTTGAGTAAACAGAGTCCTTGAAGGTTTGCTCATCTAAGTAAGTAAACCTTTCTACAATAACAGGAAAGTAAATGTTCACAATTTTAATTGCCTCTCAAAATCAACTCTTATACCCAAGTTCAATTTCTTATCACAGTGGTTAACTTCATAAAAAAGTCCAAAACTCCTACGCCTCGTTAAAAGTTTGAAATATCCCCCATTTTAATTTAATGACATATTTTTGTTTGTACACAAAAATTACGACACTGAGCGACATAAAAACAGTCAAGTCTGACCTCATTTTGATGTAACATTGCGTTTTCCTAAAACAGTTTGTTTTTATTGTTTATTTACGAACAAACAAACACACCATTCATTCACAATCAAAAAAGAAAAACTGACCATATACAACAAAGAAAAAATAAAACACAACTTTTAGAAAATATTTACTGTCACATTACGACTGCGAGAACTGGGTGATTTTGCAGTTAATTTAGCCAATCATTGGTGTTGTTATAACCATAAATGTTGTATGACATTTCAATGCACATAGCAGTGTTACATTTACTATTTTGGTAGCATAGAGAATAAATGTATTTTTTTTCTTCTAGTCTACGGTAAGTATTAAGTTGGTACATGAAAATATATATTGTAGATTTCCACGCTTGTCTGATAAAATTTTGAATAGTCAAACTCTAAAAAAACCAATATATTATTATTACACCCTCCACCATAATATGGGAGGTATAATTAAATTTGTCATTCCGTTTGTAACACATCGAAATATTCATCGGAGACCCTATAAAGTATATATTCTTGATCAGGGTAAAATTCTAGGTCGATATAACCATGTCCGTCAGTCCGTCCCTCTGTTGAAATCAAGATACAGCTCGAACATTTTAAGATAGAGCTTTGAAATTTGGTATTGAAAATGGGCTACATCGGTCCACGTTTTCATATAGCCCCCATAGAACGGTACCACCCGATTTTCGGTATTTTGAAGGTTTTAGCTTCATTATCACACCGAAAAGGCTGAAATTTGGTATTAAGTGTTAGTTGTTGGTCTAAAACATTCCCCCAGAATTTTGTTGGTATGGGTGTACGCCTTCATATAGCCCCCATAGAACGGTACCTCCCCGAAGGTTGTGGTCTCCATATTACTCCGAAATCGCTGAAATTTGGTATTTATTTTTCGTTGGGGGTACGAAACTTTCCCCCAGAAATTTGTCGGTATAGGTCTACGCCTTCATATAGCTCCCTTAGAACGGTACCTCCCAATTTTCGGTATTTTGAAGGTTGTGACCTCAATATTCATCCAAAATGGCTGAAATTTGGTATTTAGTCTTCGTACGGGTATTCAAACTTTCCCACTGAAATTTGTTGGTACAGGCCCACGCCATAATACAGCCCCCATAGAACGGTATCACCCGATTTTCGGTATTTTGAAGGTTTTAGCTTCGTTATCAATTTAGTCCTCATTTGAGTTATAAAACTTTCCATATGAAATTTGTCGGTATAGGTCCACGCCTTCATATAGCCCCCATAGAACGGTACCTGCCGATTTTCCTTTTTTGAGGGTTTTGGCCACAACAACAAACAGAAATGGCTGAGATTTGGTATTTACTCTACGTAAAACCCTTTCCGACTGATTTTCGTTGGTATAGGTCCACGTTTCGATATAGCCCCTATAGAACGGTACCTCCCGATTTTCGGTATTTTGAAGGTTTTAGCTTCATTATCACACCGAAATGGCTGAAATTTGTACTTAGTCTACGTTGGTGGTATAAAACTTTCCCCCAGAACTTTGTCGGTATCGGTCCATGCCTTCATATAGCCTCCATAGAACGGTACCTCCCGATTTTCGGTATTTTGAACGTTGTGGCCTCAATATTCCACCGAAATGGCTGAAATGTGGTATTTAGACATCGTTGGGGGTACTCAAACTTCCCCCTTTAAATTTGTCGGTATAGGTCCACGCCTTCATATAGTCCCCACGGAAAGGTACCTCCCGATTTTCCGTATTTTGAAGGTTGTGGCTTCAATATTCCACCAAAATGGCTGAAATTTGGTATTTAGTCTTCCAGAAGAGTATTATCAGTATAGGTCCACGTCTTCCTATATCCCCATAGAAGCGTACTTCTTGATTTTCGGTATTTTTTATTTATGTTTTAGCCACATTCTCTTACCGAAATATAGGAAATTTGATATTTAGTCTTCTTTGTGTCTAAAAACTTTACGCCAGAAATTTGTCGGTATAGATCGACGTTTTAATATAGCGCCCATAGAACGGTACCTCCCGTATTTCCGTATTTTGAAGATTAGCGATATTGTTTTACCGAAATTGCTGAAATTTGATAATAAGTCTTTTTCATAAACGAAAGGAAGCTAATTATTCCATTTTACTTTAATACCACTCCTGGTGGAGAGTATAACAAGTTCGGCCCCGCGGAACTTAAAGCCGTTCTTACTTGTTAATTTTAATGATTTTATGGAAGAATCGACTTTATTTTCAATCGTATCGTAAGCAATATTAGATAGTACTAACTACATAATAACTTTAGCAACTTAAATTTCGAATCAAAGGTTATACACTATAATCTACCTAATCATTGACATAAGATTATCATGAAACCCTATTTTCAATGTGGATCTCTTCCACTATCATGCAATAAACTTGCATAAACCCATCCAAAGTTACCTTCCGACTCCCCCACACATCAATGAAAGAGTTAACGTCAAACATGCAAAAATTAAAAAAAAACAACAAACATACAAAAACGATTAAACTACGAAATGATAAAGATCAACATTCATGCCATGATTATGGTCTCCCCCTTATAGCAGCAAAAGAAGAAGCAACAGTCCCATCTTCCTCTACGTGGCTTTATCTTAATGCCGATCGTCATTACATTTCATTCTTGTGAACCTTTTGCTTACGTTCGTTAGTCTCCATGGCATGCATACATCATTGTAGACAAAACAACGCCAACAACAACAACAATGTATGCAATAACAAACAATATTAGTTTACACAAAACAAAAATCAAGATTTCCTTTTCTTAGAATGTAATCAGTAATGGAATATCTCAAGAGCTCCCCCACCAAACCAACCAACAAAGTTCGCCTATGTCGTGTCCCCACTTTAGTCTGACAATATATATTTTTTTGTTGTGTAATGATGTAGATTTTTTGTTTCTTTAGGGGGAAAAACTTCTGATATATGAGCTAAAAGCAACAAAAAGGTAGATAGGAGTTAAAAGCATGCATTAAATGAGTTGAAAAATAAAACCCCAACTTAATGATGAGATTCTTTTCTGTGGAGGCAAAAAAGATGAACCGAATGGTTTCTTGAGAGCAAGAAAAACCGAATAACTGAATGAAAATATGAACTCTGATAGACTAAAAAGTAATACCACCTATGTTCTAATTAAAAAAGAAGCCCAAACGGAATACATTTTTAGAAAAAAACAAAAACCAAAACCAAAAAAAATTAAAAAAATTAAGAATAAGTATATATTATTTCGTCCCTCCTACGTATTTAAAACAATTATAACCAGCAACCTTGGTCTGTTTTAAAGTTACGATTTTTTCCAAAAACAGTTTCGGTTGGCCATTACAGCCTTAAATTTTACAACGAATTTCTTCTATTCGGTAGCACATTTTGAATTTGTAACAAGTCTTGTGAACAACTGCCTTCAAAAAAGTTTTGTTTTTTTCTATTTTCCTCGCTTTTTTTTCTGGGTCGCGGTCGATGGAGATATTTACAAGAGATAAGGCTGAGAGATAATTATTGTTGAAATCTTCACACAACAATGTTTTCGTCTACAGGGATTTTTCTTGTGTAGCGTTTGAATTGGAAGTTGAAACTACAAAATATATTGCCGCCGTTGTAATCTTTTCCCCCTTTATTAGTGTAAAGATTTGTAAACCTGCAAAGCTTCCATTAGTTGGAACAATGTAGGTGTGTGTATATGCTGTTGTTTATCATTATAAATAATGACTACTATAGTAAGGTGGATTTTAAAATTCACAAAACAGTTACATGCATCTAATGAATTTTATATAAGATCAACGGCTGTTTTCGATTTATTTTCCATTTAGATAATTTAGCCACATGCAAGAAAACCTCCCGTTAGATAATTATAAATGTTAGGTTAATTAACATACGAAAACAAAATCAAATTAAGGTATTCCTACTTTTTGGAGTATGTTGTAAAGCAAAGTAAAATTTTAATATGGAAATGTAAATTTAAGTTTAATAATCGTCAGAACAATGTGCGGCACCGTTCTATGGGGACTATTTCAAAACATCGATCTATACCGACAAATTTCTGACGGAAAGTTTTTAGACTCAAAGAAAACTAAATACCAAATTTCCTATATTTCGGTAAACGAATGTCGCTAAAACTTAAAAAATACCGAAAATCAAGAAGTATGCTTCTATAGGGATATAGCAAGACGTGGACCTATACTGATAATACTCTTCTGGAATATTTTATAACTCTTGGAAGACGAAATAACGAATTTCAGCCATTTCGGTTGGATATTGACGTCACAATCTTCAGTTTTACGAAAATCCGGAGGTACCGTTCTATGGGGGCTATATCGAAACGTGGACCTATACCGACGAATTTTAGTCAGAAATGGGGCAATATGAAAGCGTGGACCTGTACAGACATATTTCTGGCGAACAATTTTATATCACATTGAAGACTAAATACCAAATTTCAGCCATTTTGGTGGAATATTGAAGACACAACCTTCAAAATACGAAAAATCGGTAGGTACTTTTCCATGGGGGCTATATGAAGGCGTGGACCTATACCGACAAATTTAAAGAGGAAGTTTGAGTACCCCCAACGAAGTCTAAATACCAAATTTCAGCCATTTCGGTGGAATATTGAGGCCACAACGTTCAAAATACCGAAAATCGGGAGGTACCGTTCTATGGGGGCTATATGAAGGCATGGACCGATACAGACAAAGTTCTGGGGGAAAGTTTTATACTACCAACGTAGACTAAGTACCAAATTTCAGTCATTTCGTTGTGATAATGAAGCTAAAACCTTCAAAATACCGAAAATAGGGAGGTATCGTTCTGTGGGGGCTATATGAAGGTGTGGACCGATACCGACAAAATTCTGGGGGAAAGATTTATACCCCTAAAAAAGACTACGTACCAAATTTCAGCCATTTTGGTAGGATAATGAAGCTAAAACCTTCAAAATACCGAAAATCGGGAGGTACCGTTCTATGGAGGCTATATGAAGGTGTGGACCGATACCGACAAAATTCTGGGGGAAAGATTTATACCCCTAAAGAAGACTACGTACCAAATTTCAGCCATTTTGGTAGGGTAATGAAGCTAAAACCTTGAAAATACCGAAAATCGGGAGGTACCGTTCTATGGGGGCTATATCAAAACGTTCACCGATATATACCATTTTCAATACCAACCATCCTGCAAATAATAAAAACTTCTGTACCAAATATTGACTCTCTATCTTTAAAATTGCGAGCTGTATCTTGATTTCAACAGACAGACGGACAGACGGACATGGTTAAATCGACATAGAATTTTATGCTGATCAATAACACTTTATAGGGTCTCCGACGAATATTTCTTGTGTTACAAACGGAATGACAAATTTAATTATACCCTCCATTGTTGAAAACCTGGCTAAGCCGTTGAAACTATGTTGCTTATTCTCTTTATACCCTCAGCCTTTAGGCTAGAAAGGGTAAGAGGGCTGAACGATAACTATCTGGCCTAAACAATGAAAACGTGAATATTTACCATCAACAACAGATTTATCGTTTCCTTAAGTAGAATCCAGCATGATTTACACGCCTCTTCATGCGCTCAAACCAATTGTTGAATCGCTTTTTGCATTCCGATTGAGACACCTCCAAAACATGGTTTTTGAACGCATTTACAGCATATTCTGGCAACGAAAATCGATAACTACGCCTTTTTTTTCTTGATATTCTGGAATCACTAAAGTCATTGGATCCCCAGCCAGGGCTGTACGCGAATGACCCATCAATTCAACGTTTTGTCCGGTCAAAGTTGCGCTGGTTTGAATCGATGTGTGATAGCTCGCTTTGTCATGATGCAGAATGATTCGTCTTCTCTTGTTCGTTTTTTTTTTAATTTCTCAGGAGAATTCATGCAAACAAATTGTAGTGTAACACTCAGAATTAACTGTCCTACATTTCTCAAGCTTATAGTCGCCACACCGTCAGTTTTGCCGAAGAAACAGACGAACATTTGCTTCGAAGGTCTTCTTCCATTAACAACTTTTGTTGGATTTGGTTCTCCTTCGAAGAATTAAATGGTCGATTGCTGTTTAGGGCTCCTATGCATAGATCCAAGATTCATCGTCTGTGGCAATCTTATAAATGTCTCTTGAAGCACCGCGATCGTTTTTGTTCACACTTTCTTGGCACAAATCCACAAGAGCCATTTTTTGAGCGATTGTCCAATTTTGGTGGATCTAGCGAGAAACATTAATTTTTGCGGCCAGATGTTCATGTTATATCAAATGTTAGTTGGTGGAAATGTCCAAGCATGCCTCTATATCACTGTATCACGGCGATCTTGCATTATCCGTTCATGTACGGCTTAATTTTTTTTCTGGCACAACGGCCGATTTTTGGCTACTCTCAGGACCTTATTTTTTTGGCTAGTGTCGGCCACAATTGAATTCATTAAACCAGTATTACGTAGAACTATAGGATGGTCCTTTATCGAAATACAAATATCTAATTTGATCGATTCACTCTTGCAGTGATTATACACGTCGAAAGTTGTGAAAAATGATCGGATGAAAATTTTCACAGTAAATTCCAGTTTTTTTCACACAACACATGATCGTACGTCAAACTGTCCTGAGTACGTATAGGCTAAAAACTGTCAAAAAAAAAATCAAATTAAGCGTGGATGTTAATTGTGCTTAGAATTAATCTTCAGCATTTTCTTGGGAGTATATCACTGTACTATGATGGAGTGTCTTACATTGCTCTTGAATCGAGTCATTATCACACGATCAGATATTGGTTTCCATGTCTGCAACGACCTCTTAGCTCTCTTCAACATTTTGATCTCCTCCATTTCACCACCATTTTTATACCCTCAGCATTTATGCTAGCGAGGGAATATACACTTTCATACGGACAAAACGTGCCTCATCGAAATAATGGTTTAGACCCCAAATATGTTCGGACGAAATCCGTTTCAGACAATTTGGAGTTTATTTAGCCATGTCCGTCCATTTGTCTGTCTGGCTGGATAACTCTCGAATGGATCAACTGATTCGGTGCAAAATTGGGCTTTCGTAATATTTTGTCCAAACTTAGTTTAAGGTCGAAGATGGGTTATTCCGGTACCAGCTTCCACACAAAAGTTCAAAAATGTGGGGAAAATTTGTGCGCACGATAACTCTTTAAATGAGTAACCGATTTGGTCCATTTGCACATCGTGAAATTTCTACAGACTTAGATGAGGTTCCACACAAAATTTCGGAAAAGTTCAGTTTAGGACCTGTTCTCGAATCGCTTTGATTTTTATTGTAGGAAATTGTATTCACTGCCTCCTATACGACGGTACAAGTTTCATCTGGGGCAAGTCCATACTTCCTGAGAAAATAGCCTGAAAGATGCAAAAAGCCCCTATGACACCGTGTGTAGTGGTTGGAAAGCAAGATAACTCTAGAACGGATCTGCCGATTCGGTCCAGAATTTGGCCTTCATAATAGTTTGTCCAAACTTTGTTTAAGTTCTAAGATAAGCCATCTCGGTCCACTCCTTCAGGTACCTCCCCCACAAAAGTTCAAAAATATTGGTCCATACTTTACACATCCTAATAAATTTATCAGGCATACATCAGATTCGAATATGGACTATATTTTTGTCCACTTCTTCGGGTACCTGCCACACAAAGTATCGGATAAGTTCACTTTAAGATCAGCTCTCGAATCATATTGATTTTTGTTAATGCAGGTTGCATTCGCTGCTTCAATTACAACGGTAAAACTTTTTTCAGGGGTAAGTCCATACTTCTTCAGAAAATAGCCCGCAATGTGAAAAAACCCCCTATGACACTATGTGTAGTGGCTGGAGAGCACGATAACTCTCGAACTGATCTATCGATTTGGCCTACGTCATGTTTTGTCCAAACTTAGATTCAGTTCGAAGATGTTCAATACCGGCCCACAACTAAAAGTACTTCCTCCCTATATTTGAAAATAGTCACTAAAATGGTGTGGGGCAGCCAATTTGGCCCTAACTTTGGATCTCCTAATATTTTGTCCCAAATTAGTGTAACTTCCAAAAATGGTCTATATTGGTCCTCTCCCACAAAAGTTCAACATTTGTGTCTAAGTGCAGTTTAGCATCTGTTCGAAGATCCTTTGGAAATGTATACCGATACTCTTCATGGTGACCCTGTTTACAGCCATATTATGTTATCCGTGGACAAGTCCATGGCCCGCTGAAATGACTAGTGGGTGCGATATATATCGAAAAGATATGATTCCCAAAATAAGATCCACTTCCACAATGGACTATGTCGATCCATTCCTTTAAGTACCTCCTCCGCAACATGTTTGAACTTTATTCCTAATCCACATTTTTGTCGTCAAGTTGAAATGTCCAAAAAGGGCCAACAATTTTGAAAAGACCTTAAATACATTCGATCTGCCCGTAGATGAAAGTTTCTATTCACATAGGCTGAGGATATATCTCTGTCGGCAAAGTCGACTGATACTTGTTAACTTGTCTTTTCCAATGTATAATATATAGATGCCGTTGTATGTGGGAAGTTCAACGGTTTCTCGATCTTATACGATGCCATTTGCTTCACGAAGAGTTCAAACATTCCATTGCACAAATGCGCGTCCTATTTTGTGTGCCAAGGGTCATTGCCATTATTATTAATAATTATTATTTAGGCAACCCTCGCATAGGGCATATTCTATCCGCATATTCTATCTTATTTGAAAATATGGATTAATGCCTTCATAGTATGGTATGAGATCTATGTTCTCCATAAGTATGGGACAGCCTACTCCTTTAATACTGGGCCTGAATTAATGACACATAGTAGATCTTTTTACCAATGTATTTCTTTATGTGATCTGTAAAATCAAATTAACCCAAAACCAATTTACCACCAATACATGTCACATTCCTTCTGTACTTGTAATAGACGCCTAAAGTTATAATTTTTAGGATCAAAAGTTTATGGATACAGTTGTTTATTGTTGTCTTTTGGCTTTGTGTTAAAGCAAACTTTATTTTGTGAGTGTAACTCCTAACTGCTATATTGTATCTTGAATGACATCTTTGGTGTCATTAACTTTTTTTTTTGTTTTCTTCGACGTCCATTCATTTTTCTTTGACTTTTTGGTATTTTTCACAATTGACGTTTTTTGCTAACTCTTAAATTTTGTGCATTCTTTGCTGCAACGACATATGAACATTGTAAACTGCTGGACACACATAAAAATGTCAGTTGCATATGGCATGGTATTAAAAAAACACAAAATTGCTAGGGCCAGCTGGTTTGAGAATTTAGATGGATGACTGGATGAATGGTTGCTTGTTGGTCAGTTGGTTGTTTGTAATAGCTAGTCGAAAGCAACAATGTTGGGTTACATATTTCAAGATACTAAAAATAATGATGATGATGATGGTACTACTGCTACTAGTGACGATTGAACAAAAAAAACCGAAGGCCTCAAAAAAAAAAAAGAAATTGCAGTGAACTGTTTTTGTGGAATAATCTTTAACGTAAAATATGTTAACTTAAAAATGAAAAATATGTTTTTGCTGTTTTCTGGGAGCAGTTTTTATTTGCATTTTCATATAAATTTGATTTCAAGTGGGGGTTTTTAAACATTTTTTTGAAGAGCTTCAATATTGAAACCCAAAACCCTAGAAATTTAAGAGCCTTTTTAATACTGAAAACCAAATTTTTAATTCTGAAACCAAAAAACCTAAAAGAAAATTAAGAGACTTTTTTCTTTTACAGGAACAATAGTTATCAAAAAGTCAATACCACCACTACCACACCAACAATTCTATTGTTGTTTTATGCTACCCAAGTGCCTTGGCAATTGTTCCAAACACAACAAGAATATCCTTTCACAAAAATCTTTCCATGTCAGCATGGTCCATAACAAAGCCCCACCAAATCACAAGGCAGTTGGAACCCAACAAATCTTACCACAAAATTCGCCAACGTCATCTTCTTCGTTTTCTTTTCAGTCGTCGTCGTAACAACGATTAAGAGAAAACAAATTACGGCCAACTCGTTGCCATTCATTTTTACATCTTTTAATTTTTTTCTACTTCTTTTCGTATCTTGTTTTTATTGCCTTATGGGTGTTTTGTTTTTGCTTGGCTTTGCATGGTAGTTTGGTGGAAACAAAAGATTTTCGTTAAAACAAAGGCAGTATTTTTCTTTTGGTATAAGAGATTTAGCCCCGAAAAAAGCAAAACAGAAAAGCATTGAACTGATTGTTCCCATGGTGAATGGGTTCAAAGCAAAGCAAATTTTCTACGTATTGTTTGGAATCAATGAATTGAGAAACATGCGCCCGAAAAAAGGTTTTAATATGTGTATTGGGAATTGAATGATGATGCTTAGAAAAGCAATTATGTATGGTTTATGTTAGAGCAAACAATTAAAATTTTGGGCAGCAACCATAGACCACAATAAAAGTGGATTTTTTAAAGATTTTTAGCAGCAATCATAGAGCACAATAAACATGGATTTTTTAAATATTTTTAGCAGCAACCATAGACCACAGTAAACGTGGATTTTTCTAAGATTTTTAGCAGCAACCATAGACAACAATAAAATCGGATTTTTTAAAGATTTTTAGCAGCCAACATAGACCAAAATAAACTTGGATTTTTTAAAGATTTTTAGCAGCAATAAACTTGGATTTTTTAAAGATTTTTATTGGCAACCAAAGTCCACAATGAACGTGGATTTTTTAAAGATTTTTATTAGCAACCAAAGACCACAATTAACGTGGATTTTTTTAAAGATTTTTATTACCAACCAAAGTTCACAATAAACGTGGATTCTTTAAAGATTTTTATTACCAACAAAGTTCACAATAAACGTGGATTTTTTAAAGATTTTTATTAGCAACCAAAGACCACAATTAACGTGGATTTTTTAAAGAATTTTATTACCAACAAGGTTCACAATAAACGTGGATTTTTTAAAGATTTTTATTAGCAACCAAAGACCACAATTAACGTGGATTTTTTAAAGATTTTTATTACCAGCCAAAGTTCACAATAAACGTGGATCCTTTAAAGATTTTTATTACCAACAAAGTTCACAATAAACGTGGATTTTTTAAAGATTTTTATTAGCAACCAAAGACCACAATTAACGTGGATTTTTTAAAGAATTTTATTACCAACAAAGTTCACAATAAACGTGGATTTTTTAAAGATTTTTATTAGCAACCAAAGACCACAATTAACGTGGATTTTTTAAAGATTTTTATTCGCAACCAAGGTCTACAATAAACGTGGATTTTTTAAAGATTTTTAGCAGCAACCATAGACCACAGTAAACGTGGATTTTTTAAAGATTTTTAGCAGCAACCATAGACCACAGTAAACGTGGATTTTTTTAAAGATTTTTAGCAGCAACCATAGACCATAGTAAACGTGGATTTTTTAAAGATTTTTAGCAGCAACCATAGACCACAGTAAACGTGGATTTTTTAAAGATTTTTAGCAGCAACCATAGACCACAGTAAACGTGGATTTTTTAAAGATTTTTAGCAGCAACCATAGACCACAGTAAACGTGGATTTTTTAAAGACTTTTAGCAGCAACCATAGACCACAGTAAACGTGGATTTTTTAAAGATTTTTAGCAGCAACCATAGACCACAGTAAACGTGGATTTTTTAAAGATTTTTAGCAGCAACCATAGACCACATTAAACGTGGATTTTTTTAAAGATTTTTAGCAGCAACCATAGACCACAGTAAACGTGGATTTTTTAAAGATTTTTAGCAGCAACCATAGACCACAGTAAACGTGGATTTTTTAAAGATTTTTAGCAGCAACCATAGACCACAGTAAACGTGGATTTTTTAAAGATTTTTAGCAGCAACCATAGACCACAGTAAACGTGGATTTTTTAAAGATTTTTAGCAGCAACCATAGACCACAGTAAACGTGGATTTTTTAAAGATTTTTAGCAGCAACCATAGACCGCAGTAAACGTGGATTTTTTAAAGATTTTTAGCAGCAACCATAGACCACAGTAAACGTGGATTTTTTAAAGTAAACGTGGATTTTTTAAAGATTTTTAGCAGCAACCATAGATCACAGTAAACGTGGATTTTTTAAAGATTTTTAGCAGCAACCATAGACCACAGTAAACGTGGATTTTTTAAAGATTTTTAGCAGCAACCATAGACCACAGTAAACATGGATTTTTTAAAGATTTTTAGCAGCAACCATAGACCACAGTAAACGTGGATTTTTTAAAGATTTTTAGCAGCAACCATAGACCACAGTAAACGTGGATTTTTTAAAGATTTTTAGCAGCAACCATAGACCACAGTAAACGTGGATTTTTTAAAGATTTTTAGCAGCAACCATAGACCACAGTAAACGTGGATTTTTTAAAGATTTTTAGCAGCAACCATAGACCACAGTAAACGTGGATTTTTTAAAGATTTTTAGCAGCAACCATAGACCACAGTAAACGTGGATTTTTTAAAGATTTTTAGCAGCAACCATAGACCACAGTAAACGTGGATTTTTTAAAGATTTTTAGCAGCAAACATAGACCACAGTAAACGTGGATTTTTTAAAGATTTTTAGCAGCAACCATAGACCACAGTAAACGTGGATTTTTTAAAGATTTTTAGCAGCAACCATAGACCACAGCAAACGTGGATTTTTTAAAGATTTTTAGCAGCAACCATCGACCACAGTAAACGTGGATTTTTTAAAGATTTTTAGCAGCAACCATAGACCACAGTAAACGTGGATTTTTTAAAGATTTTTAGCAGCAACCATAGACCACAGTAAACGTGGATTTTTTAAAGATTTTTAGCAGCAACCATAGACCACAGTAAACGTGGATTTTTTAAAGATTTTTAGCAGCAACCATAGACCACAGTAAACGTGGATTTTTTAAAGATTTTTAGCAGCAACCATAGACCACAGTAAACGTGGATTTTTTAAAGATTTTTAGCAGCAACCATAGACCACAGTAAACGTGGATTTTTTAAAGATTTTTAGCAGCAACCATAGACCACAGTAAACGTGGATTTTTTAAAGATTTTTAGCAGCAACCATAGACCACAGTAAACGTGGATTTTTTAAAGATTTTTAGCAGCAACCATCGACCACAGTAAACGTGGATTTTTTAAAGATTTTTAGCAGCAACCATAGACCACAGTAAACGTGGATTTTTTAAAGATTTTTAGCAGCAACCATAGACCACAGTAAACGTGGATTTTTTAAAGATTTTTAGCAGCAACCATAGACTACAGTAAACGTGGATTTTTTAAAGATTTTTAGCAGCAACCATAGACCACAGTAAACGTGGATTTTTTAAAGATTTTTAGCAGCAACCATAGACCACAGTAAACGTGGATTTTTTAAAGATTTTTAGCAGCAACCATAGACCACAGTAAACGTGGATTTTTTAAATATTTTTAGCAGCAACCATAGACCACAATAAACGTGGATTTTTTAAAGATTTTTAGCAGCAACCATAGACCACAGTAAACGTGGATTTTTTAAAGATTTTTAGCAGCAACCATAGACCACAGTAAACGTGGATTTTTTAAAGATTTTTAGCAGCAACCATAGACCACAGTAAACGTGGATTTTTTAAAGATTTTTAGCAGCAACCATAGACCACAATAAATGTGGATTTTTTAAAGATTTTTATTAGCAACCAAGGTCCACAATAAACGTGGATTTTTTAAGATTTTTATTAGCAACCAAGGTCCACAATAAACGTGGATTTTTTAAAAAAAATTATTTGCAACCAAAGAGCACAATAAACGTAGATTTTTTAAAAAAAAATTATTTGCAACCAAAGAGCACAATAAACGTAGATTATTTAAAGATTTTTATTAGCATCCAAGGACCACAATAAACGTGGATTTTTTAAAGATTTTTATTTGCAACCAAAGACCACAATAAACGTGGATTTTTTAAAGATTTTTATTCTCAACCAAAGACCACAATAAACGTGGACTTTTTAAAGATGGATTTTTTAAAGATTTTTATTAGCACCCATAGGCCACAATTAACGTGGATTTTTTAAAGATTTTTATTAGCAACCAAAGACCACAATAAACGTGGTTTTTTTTAAAGATTTTTATTAGCAACCAAGGACCACAGTAAACGTAGATTTTTTAAGATTTTTATTAGCAACCATAGACCACAATAAACGTAGATTTTTTTAAGATTTTTATTAGCAACCAAGGACCACAATAAACGTAGATTTTTTTAATATTTTTATTAGCAACCAAGGACCACAGTAAACGTGGATTTTTAAAGATTTTTAGCAGCAACCATAGACACTATAAACGTGGATTTTTTAAACATTTTAGCAGCAACTATAGACACAATAAACGTGGATTTTTTAAAGATTTTTAGCAGCAACCATAGACCACAATAAACATGGATTTTTTAAAGATTTATAACAGCAACCATAGACCACAATAAACGTGGATTTTTTAAAGATTTTTAGCAGCAACCATAGACCACAATAAACATGAATTTTTTAAAGATTTATAACAGCAACCATATACCACAATAAACGTGGATTTTTTAAAGACTTTTATTAGCAACCAAAGGCCACAATAAACCTGGATTTTTTTAAAAGATTTTTATTGGCAACCAAACTCCGCAATAAACGTGGATTTTCTGAAAATGTTTATTAGCAACCAAATACCACAATTAACGTGGATTTTTTAAAGATTTTTATTAGCAACCAAAGTTCACAATAAACGTGAATTTTTTAAAGATTTTTTTAGCACGAATTGTGCACAATAAAACTGGATTTTTTAAAGATTGAGCACATTAAACGGAGATTTTTTTTTAAGATTTTTATTAGCACAAATTTATTACAATAAACGTAGATTTTTTAAAAGATTTTTATAAGCAAAATTTGTCCATAATCAACGTTGATTTTTTAAAGATTTTTATTACCAAACATTTACTACAATAAACTTGGATTTTTTAAAGATTTTTATTAGCAAAAATTTACTACATTAAACTTGGATTTTTTTTAAGATTTTTATTAGCAAAAATTTACCACAATAAACGTGGATTTTTTAAAAAAATTTTATTTCCAAAAATAAAATCACAATAAACGTGGATTTTTTAACGATTTTTATTAGCAAAAATTGACCATAATAAACGTGGATTTTTTAAAGATTTTTATTAGCAAAAATTGACCATAACAAACGTGGATTTTTTTAAAGATTTTTGTTACCAAAAATTTACCACAATAAACGTGGATTTTTTAAAGATTTTTAGGGCCAACCGTAGGCAACTATAAACGTGGATTTTTAAAGATTTTTAGGGCCAACCGTAGGCAACTATAAACGTGGATTTTTAAAGATTTTTAGGGCCAACCGTAGGCAACTATAAACGTGGATTTTTAAAGATTTTTAGGGCCAACCGTAGGCAACTATAAACGTGGATTTTTAAAGATTTTTAGGGCCAACCGTAGGCAACTATAAACGTGGATTTTTAAAGATTTTTAGGGCCAACCGTAGGCAACTATAAACGTGGATTTTTAAAGATTTTTAGGGCCAACCGTAGGCAACTATAAACGTGGATTTTTAAAGATTTTTAGGGCCAACCGTAGGCAACTATAAACGTGGATTTTTAAAGATTTTTATTAGCAAAAATTGACCGCAGTAAACGTGCATTATTTAAAGATTTTTAGGGCCAACCGTAGACTACAAGAAACATGGATTTTTAAAGATTTTTAGGGCCAACCGCAGACTACTATAAACATGGATTTTTAAAGATTTTTAGGGCCAACCGCAGACTACTATAAACGTGGACTTTTTTTAATAATTTTGAAGATCAACCATAACCCCAATACTCAAGGATTTTTAATGTTTTTTATTCTGTGTCCTAAAAACCAAAAGTTTTCTCTCTTTTTAGTGTTGTATAAAAAAATAAAAAATGAAAAAAAATAATTACTAAAATAACACACATAAATATTTAATTATTACATTTTCAACACCCACACTTTTTAGACTTTTGTTTTTATTCTGACCTCATTCGAAATCCAAATCCTTTTATTTTCACAACAACAATCATCATTTTATCCACTCATATTAAGTAATGTAAGTGTGTCGGTGTTATATGCTTACTCAGAAGTGGTATTTTCTTTCATAATACTTTTCCTTTTAATTTCCTTAAAATCTTCTCATCATATTTTACCGCATTTATATTTCTTGTTTTCTTTTTGTGGTTTTTTAGGGTTTTTTTCCCTTTTTCTTTATTTTCATATGAGTTGAGATAAGTGCTTGTATTATTTGCAATTTTGTTCTCCTTTCTATTCTATTTTATAATAATATTTTGTTACAACACGACTAGCACCAAAGCCAGCAGCTATCCATCCAACCGGTTACCAACAACAACAATAATAAAAATATACTTAAATGGTGCTGTGCTTTATGTAGTAGTAAGTATATCCGTTACTTAACTTCCTGTCATAACTTTTGTTATAACACTCCAGTCTGTGGTGGTATGTCCATACACCGACGAGGCAGGAGGAGCCATGTCGGCCTGCCTGTTCGCCTTCTTGGTTGCCGCACACTCATTTGGTCTTTGGATCTTTTGTGCGTCTAAAATACTTTGTTTTCTGCTTTTTGTGTGTGAAAATACTTTGCAAGAATTTTTGTACTGTTGCGGTTAGTGTAAAATCTAGGGCGGGGTGTATGAGTTTCGTTTCTTCATACACAAAAAGTTTTTACTTGTTTATATGTCTCCTTGACATTTTTTCATTTCAACTCCGCTTAGAGATGAAGAAGAACAAAGTTAGCATTTTTTGTCTTTTGTTTTTCGGAAAACTTAAAGTTGAAACTTCCTACCACAAAGTACATTATTACAATGAACTGTGGCATGGTTGGATTAAAAATGTTCTATACAAAATAATTATTATGGAAGTATTATTTATATAAAGAAGTAAACAACAAGTAAGAAAGTATAAGTCGGCTTTGTAAACAGAGATATACCCTCAGCCTATGTGAATTGAAACTTTTTCCCCAAAAATTATGTATTTAGTGGATTCTCTGAAATTTTGGACTTTTGATCTTGCCCACAAAAATATAGTTTTGGATTAATGCTTAAAGGTATTTGGGAGGATCTATGATTGGTGGAAATATTACGATGTGCAAAGTATGGACCAAATCGGATACTCCCTTCGGCAGGAGGTACCCGAAGGCATTGCAATATTGTAATTAAAAGACTAAACCTTGCCATCGAGCTTTGATTTTTCAAATGCAATATATTGTTCGCAGTGGTGAATTTTTCCCCATTCAACCTGCATGACTTCCACGACAAACGCTTTTTAGCGCAGTCTTCGGAAGTGATGAGTTTGATTTTCAACGCTTACACGTCAGGATAACATTTTTCTCATGTTTTCGAGGACGTGGGTTCAAAACCATCCTGCCAGAGAAACCACTCCACAGCCGATATGTGTGATGATCTGTCAAAACCACCAGCGAAGTCAGGTCACATAATTTGGTGGTTGTGTGGGTTCGAAACTTGCAAAAACTTTCGATCATAACGCTCAAATCCAACGAGAAATTTATTAAAATTAATATTAAAGTTTTATTATTTTGTCCAAAAAAAAGTTCCAAATATGACCATCTGCCCAGCTGATGTACTGCGGGCTGTCAAATAAGTTGTTGTAATTGAAAACACAAAATTAAAAAACAAAACTCTAAATGAAAAACTGTGAATTTTTGATAGATTTTTGTAGTGATGCGTTTACTAATACCTGCAAAATGAAAATTTGTTGAAAAAATTGAGTGAATCGATCTATTTTTGGAAAACATTTTTGACATTTCTGAGTACTGAACTGGTTTTTGTTGTAGTTGTTGGCTGATGCTTCCACCAAACTATGATCATTATTTGTATATTTTTTGTCTCTTTCAAAATAGTCTGGTTTAATCCCATTGTTGTTGTTTTAATATTTTAAAAACAACGAGTTTATAAGTGGAAAAGATTAGGCATTGTTCGCCAAGGGGTAAGGCAGGGAATACTATAGTTTCGATCCACGCCACTGGATCTCATCAGTTCCCTTGTTTCTTTTTATTAGAAACCAAAGACCACACTAAACGTGGATTTTTTTAAGATTTTTATAAGCAACCAAAGACCACGATAAACGTGGAGTTTTTAAAGACTTTTTACCAACCAAAGACCATAATAAACGTGGATTTTTTAAAGAATTTTATTAGCAACCAAAGACCACAATAAACGTTGATTTTTTAAAGATTTTTATTAGCAACCAAAGACCACAATAAACGTGGATTTTTTAACGATTTTTATTAGCAACCAAAGACCACAATAAACATGGATTTTTAAATCTTCAAAAAATCCACGTTTATTGTGGTCTTTGGTTGCTAATAAAAATCTTTAAAAAATCCACGTTTATTGTGGTCTTTGGTTGCTAATAAAAATCTTTAAAAAATCCACGTTTATTGTGGTCTTTGGTTGCTAATAAAAATCTTTAAAAAATCCACGTTTATTGTGGTCTTTGGTTGCTAATAAAAATCTTTAAAAAAATCCACGTTTATTGTGGTCTTTGGTTGCTAATAAAAATCTTTAAAAAATCCACGTTTATTGTGGTCTTTGGTTGCTAAGTCCCAATTTACATTAGGCGAGTTTACTTGCGGCAATTGTCAGTTTGATGGAGAGAGAGGTGACGTATATGGTAACCCTTTGCCTCTCAACACCCTCTCTCACCAACAAACTGACAATTGCCGCAAGTAAACTCGCCTAATGTAAATTGGGACTTAGCAACCAAAGACCACAATAAACGTGGATTTTTTAAAGATTTTTATTAGCAACCAAAGACCACACTACACGTGGATTTTTTAAAGATTTTTATTAGCAACCAAAGACCACAATAAACGTGGATTTTTTTAAAGATTTTTATTAGCAACCAAAGACCACAATAAACGTGGATTTTTTAAAGATTTTTATTAGCAACCAAAGACCACAATAAACGTGGATTTTTTAAAGATTTTTGGTAGTAACCATAGACCACAATAAACGTGGATTTTTTAACAATTTTTATTGCCACCCAAAGACCACAATAAACATGGATTTTTGAAGATTTTTATTAGCAACCAATGGCCAAACAGTCTCCTTTAGGGGGACCTTCTATCTATGCAAAATTGTGGAACACTTTTTTAGTTACTATTCTTCGCATCGAAGCTCCAAATCAACAGAAAACCCACTCTGCCTACGTAAATAAACTCTGAAAAGGCCTTGCTGTTTTCTTAAACTAAAAAGAGAAAAACAAAAAAACTTTCCAGAACACTTTTCCCACCACAGTTTCCACAACTACTTCCAAACTGGTACAAGTAGTTCTCAAAAGTCCGTTAATTCTAGTGTGTCCTCAAAAAACAAAAAGAAAAAAAAAACGCAAGGCAAACAACTTCTGCTGCAATTAAAGTCTAACATTATTAAATAGAATAAGAAAACAAAAAACCCGAAACTGGTCGGAATCCCATTCATCATTTACTACATGAAATAATATCCGTTTTGTGTGTGTCTGTGTGTTCGCCCCGCTTCTATTATAGCCGGGGAATTTAACTAGGTTTATAAACTAAATAAATAAAAATATTGTGGAAAAATACACATACAAACACTTGTGTGTGTGCTGTTTGTACACACTTGCACATATTTACATACTTATCTCGATTTTATTTTCCATTTGTTTTTGTTTCTTTTTAGGTTTGTTTGTGCAGTTCATTCGCTGGAGTCTACGTATTTGCTTTCTTTAACATCTAAAATATCAAAGTAAGGCAGTTCGGGCAAAGGAAATATATTTGATATCACAGAAGCGACACAGATAAATGTAGACGACTTCAAACGGATTTTAAATTGAAAACGTGCTTAGTTTTTATAAGAACGGCAAAATAACCAAATCAAGAGATTCTCCTGCTCAAGAGCTAAGCCACAGCGACAGTATCAAACAACAACAACATTTTATATAACCACGATGACAGTTAAATTGGCAAAATTATTTAGTAATTCTGCAACGAGTAACTCCAATACAACACCACAACAACAGCCGCCACCCTTGCCACCACCAAACCCACCATCCAACGTCGCCTACAACTACTACAATCAGCAGCTACCACATTTACAGGCCAAAGCACAGAAACCCTACAATCCCTATATGATGGACGATGAGGATGATAATATGTCTTTATATTCGACAACAGCCTCGATTATGACATCACGAGATCATCCGTTTAACAACTCACAGAGGCCGTTGTTGGCCGAAAGGAAACCACAAGTGGTAGTCAAGCAAAACGGCAACAATAGCAATAAGAAGAAACAACTAAACACCAGTCAAAAGCAACAGCAAGAGCAACAACAACAACAGCAACAGAAATCCTATATCTCTCCATATGTGCAACAACAGAAACGTGATAGTGCCAAAGGTTTACATGGCTTCAATGATTTCGACATACTCTCCCAGCAGTACAATCAGCATTTGCAGTCCTCACCACACATTGGTTATCCTTATGGTAGTCCACCATCGCCCACACAAACCTCCAGTGACTTTGTATTCGATACAACAGCAATTCAAAATCATCCTGCATCAGTGACCCGGGGTGATGCTACAACTACCACTAGTAGTAGTAGCAACAGCAGCATGGAAAGACACAAACATCACAATCAGCCTACTCATCTTCAACAGCAACAACAACAACAACAATTTGCCAGTATTTCGACTGCTTTAACATCAACGCCACGCTATGGTAACATTAGCAATTATGGTTCTACCTCTGCAGCATCCTCAAATAACTATTACACCGGCACTCCAGCAGCATCAACATTATCACGTGGCGGCAACGGTGGTGGTACACCATACTACGATGTTAATGAAGCCGATTATTATGGTAAATCTTCACGTTTCGAAGATGATTTCTGTAATCGTCGCAACATTGACCTCGCCAAGTGTCATACCTTGGATACACCGTCTACAGCTAATAGCAGTCATTTGCACGAAGGTCCTTTTATTTTTGGCATAGCACCAGAGCATCAAACCGATTTTACACGCATGCCGGCCGGTGGCAGGTCATTTGGTGATATATCCGAGGATTCGGGTATAACCAAAGATGATGATAAATACTCAACAAAAGGCAGGGTAAGTGGAGCTAAAAAATTAAAAAAATATGTTTTTATGTATGTATATGTATATTATATCCCTTTGTGTCAACAGTCACGTCTGAAAATACCATTTAAATGTTATTGAAAGGATATTCTTTGTGGTGGAAAAAAGATTTGTTCCATGGAGTGGAATGAAAATGTGTGGGACACGTACTCCTGCAGCATTAAGCGTTTAATTTTTGTTGACATTTAAATACATAAGTATGTAAACTCAATTTTTGGTCCATACCACTTTAGGAGGTGTTTATCAAGTAAGAAGGGCGTCAAGTTCTGCCCGGCCGAACTTATTATACCCTCCACCACGAGTGGTATTGAAGCAAAATGGAAATTTCAGCAATTACGGTAAAACAATTTGTCTATCCTTTAAAATACCCAAATTCTATGGGGGCTATATCAAAACATTGATCTATCCGACAAATTCCTGGCGGGAAGTTTTTAGACTAATAGAAAACTAAATACCCAATTTCCGATATTACGAAAATCGGGAGGTACCGTTCTATAGGGTTATATCGGCAAGTGGACCTATACCGAAGAAATGCAGTGGGAAAGGGTTTAACATCCAACGTAGACTACATACCAAATTTTAGCCATATCGATGGGTGGTTGTGGCCACAACCTTTAAAATACCGCAAATCGGGATGTACCGTTCTATGGGGGCTACATTAAGGCGTTGACCTGTACCGAGAAATTTCTGGGGGAAAGTTTTTACCCCAACGAAGACTAATACCAAATTTTAGCCATTTCGGAGGAATATGGGGACCACAAACTTCAAAATACCGAAAATCTAAAAAATTCCCAAATTCCAGCCATTTCGGTGTGAAAATGAACCTAAAACCTTCAAAATACCGTAAATCGGGTGGTACCGTTCTATGGGGCCTATATGAAGGCTTGGACCTATACCGACAAAAACCCAGGGGAAAGTTTTATACCCCCAACCATGACTAAGTATCAAATTTCAACCATTTCGGTGTGAAAATGAAGCTAAAACCTTCAATATACCGAAAATCGGGTGGTACCGTCCAATGGGGGCTATATGAAGGCGTGGACCCATACTGACAAAAATATGGGGAAAAGTTTTACACCACCAACGATGACTAAGTACCAATTTTCAGCCATTTCGGTGCGATAATGAAGCTAGAACCTTCAAAATACCGAAAATCGGGTGGTACCGTTATATGGGGGCTATAGGAAGGTGTGGACCTACATCGACAAAATTCTGGGGGAAAGTTTTATACCCCCAACGAATACCAAGTACCAAATTTCAGCTATTTATGTGTGATAATGAAGCTAAAACCTTCAAAAAACCGAAAATCGGGTGGTACCGTTATATGGGGGCTATATGTAGGCGTGGACCTATACCGACAAATTTCTGGGTGAAAGTTTTATACCCCCAACGATGATCAAGTACCAAATTTCAGCCATTTCGGTGTGATCATGAGGCTTAAACCTTCAAAATACCGAAAATCGGGTGGTACCGTTATATGGGGGCTATATCAAAACGTGGACCGATATAGCCGATTTGCAATACCAAACATCCTAGGAGTAATAGAAACTTCTATACCAAATTACAAAGCTCCATCTTAAAAATTGCGAGCTGTGTCTTGATTTCAACAGACGGACGGACCTGGTTAAATCGACATAGAATTTTACCCTGATCAAGAATATATATATATATATATATACTTTATAGGGTCTATATTGACTAAAATATTTATAATTTTTTTATATTGAACTGATAAAATGGAATATGTGGAACATTTTGATAAATATTTTTGTTAATATGTGAAATATTTTATCAGTTGTATTTTTACTTTGTGATCAAATAATTTTAACGAATTTTGTCAATATGAAAATTTTTTTATCGACGGAAAGTCGATAAATTTTTGATTGAATCTTTGAATTTTTTATCAAATGGCTAAAATTTGTTCTGTGTAGGAATTCAACTGCTTATAGAGGCCCAATTTAGGAGATTTTTTACGCACAGTTGGTAGTTAACGATCTCTAGAAGGCCCTTTATGAGGTCAACTATCGACACAAGACTACCTCAGGAGATATTCTACCTAGGAGTAAGGTCTTCTATCTAAAGAAGCGCCCTTTAAAACGTCAGCTATCTATAGCATACTCCTTTAAGTGGTCAGCTATCTATAGATGACCCGTTCAATCATCTACATGGGACCGCTTTAGGTTGGTTACTGTCTATAGAAGACCCCTTTAAGAGGTCAACTATCTACAGGAGATTCCTTAAAGATGATTAACGATATATGGAAGACCACTTTGCGAGGTTTACTACCTACAGAAGACTCCTTAGGTGGTCGACTATCTATAAAAGCTACATTTTAGTAAGTCTTCTCTCTATAGAAGCCTCCTTTAGTTGATTTTACAACCAAAATACCCCTTTAGAAAGTCAACTGTATATAGAAGATCCCTTTAATTGGTCAACTATCTATAGAAAACCCCTATAGGAGATCTTCTACGCACAGGGGAGTCCTATTGGTGGTCAAAAGGAGACCCTTTATGAGGTCAACTATCGACAAAAGACTCCCTCAAGTTATCTTCTACCTATAGAAAACTGTTTTAGGTGGTCACCGATCTATAAAAGGCCGAGTTAGGAGTTTTTCTATGCATAGGAGACTCATCTAGGAGGTCGTCTATCTAAAGAAGTTCAATTAGAAAGTCAGCTATCATGAGGATATTTCATTGGGCAATCAATTATCTTGAAGATGGACAATTATATATAAAAACCCCTTTAGATGGTCAACGATCTATAGAAGACTTCCTTCGGAGGTAAACTACCTATATTAGACTGCTTTAGGTAGTTGGCTATCCATAGAAGACCCCTTTAGGTGGTCAACTATCTATAAAGGCCTTCTCTTAGAAAGTCTTCTATATAGAAGCTTCCTTTAGATGTTCTACAAACAAAATACTCCTTTAAGAGGTCACCTTTATATACATATAAGACCCCTTTAGTTGATCAACTATTACTAGAAGACCCGTTTGGAGATCTTCTACGCACAGAGGACCCCTTTAGGTGGTCAACTATCTTTAGAAGACCCTTTATAAGATCAACTATCGACACAAGACTCCCTCAGAAAATATTCTGCCTTTAGAAAACTTCTTTAGGTGGTCATCTATCTATAAAAGACTGAGTTAGGAGGTCTTCTATCCATAGAATAATCCTTTAGGAGGTTTTCTCTGTAAAGAAGTCCGCTTTATAAAGCCAACTATCTATAGAACACTATATTGAAGATCACTTAAAATGGAGAAGAAGACCCCTTTAGGTGGACATTTACCTACAGAATACATCTTTGGATACTCCTTTAGCAGGTCTTCTATGTATAGAAATTTTCTTCAGGAGCTCTTCTATAAACAAAAGTCACCTTAAGGTTGTCAGCAATCTATAGAAGACCCCTTTGGAGGGCCAGCTGGCTTTAGAATTTGGAGATACATTTATTAGTAGTTCCTATGAGAGATACATTTAGTCGATTAACTATTTACAGAAGACCACGATTAGTGACCGTCTACCTACAAAAGTCCCCTTTAGGAGGTATTCTATATATGGAATTCCTCCATAGTACCTCTGTCTATAGAAGACCAATATAAAGTTTGTTATGAGAGACTCATTTAGTTGATCAATTATCTACACTTGATCAACTATCTATAGTATCTATCTCAGGAGATTTTATATCTATAGAAGACTCCTTTCGGTGGTCTTCTCAGCTTCTATATATTCTATATCTTTCATATATCAATGGAAGTCCTTTTTATGTGGTCAAATATCTATAGAAGACATTCTAGGAGATCTTCTATCTATTCTGTTACAGGTCAACATCTATAAAAGACTTCCTTAGGCCGTCTTTAATGTTATTTGGAGACCCATATTTATAAAATACCTCTTTATATATGAGATATTTTTCCGAAGTCTTCGATATATAGAAGATCCTCTTGCTAGGTATTATATCTATGGGAGACCACTTTAGATGGTCAAATATCTATAGAAGACAATTTAGAAGACTTTCTAGAATGTATTCTAAAGGGGTCTCCCTTTACGGGGTCAACATCTATAAAATACCTCTGTATGCGGTATTTAATCTTATTAGGTCTTCTCTCAATAGTTCTTTAGAATGTCAGCTACCTATAGAAGATCTCTTTAGGAGGTGTCCTATCTATAAAAGATCCTATTATTAGGTCTTCTATCTAATGAAGACTTCTTTAGGTGGTCAAAATCTATAGAAACCCCCTTTAGGATGTCAGCTATTTATAGAAGGCCTCTTTGGGAGGCCAAGTGCCTATAGTAGAGCCCTTTGAGGAATTGTAGAGGATATTCGTAGGAGGTATTCTATACATAGAATTAACATCAAAATCGTATTCCAAATTTTTGCTTTAAAAAACGTCTTTCGGATTTTCGATTTGCTTTGTACTAGAAACATATAACTTTTTCTCTCTTTACTAATGAGGTCCAAAATCTTCGCATGACCGAGTAAAATTCAACGAACTGTCCCTCAAGCAGAATACTAAAGAGGTGGATAAGTTACGTGTTTAAAAAGTTTAACAAGTTCAGATAGCAATCCTGACTTTTTACTTGGATTAATCATCTCGTAATAGGGCTAGGCCAGCCGCTTTAAGCTAAGGTGCAAAGTTTAAAATGCCTAATATGCATATCTGAGATCAGAGACTAGAACTTTGACAATTTGCATTCAAATATAACTTTGCTACTGGTGAAGTTGTACCATATTATACACCCAATTCTGACTCGGCGATACCAAGCTCGATGACTCATATAATTAATACAAAGTAGAATCAGACCTCACTCTTGGAGAGATCATCTTTAATTCTACAGTGTCCAATCACAACGACAATCTGGATAAAATTTGTAAAATATGGCCCTAAACCCTATATCAAAAACAAGGGCTGCTAAGAATGTTTTAAATATGTAATGGCTACAGATTTCTTTTATTCAGAGACTCATATTGAAATTTGATTTCGAACATTTCTTCTTTTTACCATATCCCCAAAAAGTGAAGAATTTTGTTAGATTTTGATCCAGTATCGAATTGTGTAAAATTAACAGTCCAAAATTAAAATTAATAATTTCATTCTAAAATATATAAATTGGCAATCTAATTTTATTAAGGAAATAGTATAGCTAGATATATGGTTTATTCTGAAACTCACAGTGAAATTTTGTGTAGAATTTTTCTTCTTTTGACACTTTTCACCTAGAGCCAAGTTTCATATTACTTTCATGTATCAACTCGAAAAAAAAGATGCAAAAAATTGTCATCAAAAAAATTTTGAAATATTTTCATGTTTTTTTAGTAAAATTGATACTGATATTTTCATGATATATATTGAAATTTGACGAAAAACATTTTTGTCTTTGACGTCATCTCTCTAAAATTATGTTTTGTGGGACAGTTTTGAATAAACTCAGAGGAAGTCCGACTTTAAACCTAAAACATGCTTTTCATTTTCGAATTCCTGGCGATTAGATAAGATTTACAGAGTTGGTGTATTCTGAGACATATAGTAAAATTTTATGGCGAACAATTTTGTAGAGTATTTGGATTTGATATGATCACATTTTAAAGGAATTTTTGAAAGATTTTTGAAAAAAGGACGAAAAAGATTTTATGAACCGCATGAGGGTTAAAATTGTTAACAAAAATATTCATCGCATCCTCCTCGGTAAAGTTGCCAAAGACACTATATACCTAAAATACAAGGATTCCAAGATATCTTAACTTGAATATTAAAAAAAAATTGAAACGGACGGAACTTGTCCGCCTACTTTGGTTACTTTCGAATGTAAACGTTAAAAACCTACACACTTGTCTTATATTTTTAGCTCTTCTTTCATAATATATTCAGTTTTTTCCATCATTTTGAAAACAATTGAATTTTGTTGCACAGTGTTAATTCTCCTCCGAGTTAAGCTATTATGACCTAAGAGGTATATTGATAAATTTGGATTCTCACCGAAGTCCGACTGTTTCCTAATTTTCACTTTTGGTGTTTGTTTTATGATATTGAAATATTATTCTTGTTGTTCGGTTGTTTGTAATCGCTTTAAATTCACCTTTCTTTCATTCAGTTTTTTCTTAAATCTGCTTGTTGGCCATCGCTGATAAAGTATTATTCTTTATTTTGTTTCCTCATAGAATGAAAAGTGTTTTTATAAAAGTAATTCATAAAAATGCTTTCAATGAACTCATTTAATTTTTTATGCAAATAAACAGCTTAAGTCCACCTATAAAACCAAATAATAAATACAATGCGAAATGATTAAAAGCAAACAAATTACCCATGAAGCACAACAGAGGCGATGATTGACAGATTTGAAGAGTGAAAAGAGAGTGGAGGTTGTAGTTATGATTTTGCAGGGTAATTACTATAAACGACGCTTCATAGCCTAATAAGGCCTTAATAAAAAATAACGTTTCTGCCCACCTTTAATCACAACTTTCACCTAACTACTTCAATTGAATTATGGGTCAAACATCTTTATTTCTCACAAGGTAAAAAATGAAATTTTTTAATAAAAAACTTTACACAAAAGAGCCACAATGAAGACTGTAATAAAAGTGAATACCCATCATGAGTATCCTGACTGACACAAGGACAACATTGTGGAAATTATCCGTAACAAGTACAAGAAAAAGGTGGCGTATTTGAAAATAATGCGGTTCCAAACACTTCATTAGCGTAATTTGTAAACTAACACCATTCTCTGTGCTTAATATTCCTTTAGTTTTTTTCTAATTTTTTTGCAGAGTTTTTTGCTTGTGCATTTTAACGGTTTATGTCTTTTTTTCTCTTCTTGCATTGACATAAAGCCAGTGATGAAAAAAATCTTTCCATAACCTCAAGCTATAGCACCAGATATAGACCAAACTGAATGAAAAAATAAACTATATAGAGAAAAATCATGCTAATAACCTCATTTAATTAATTCTAGTTCAACACCTTCATTACCGCCGAACGAGCCAGGGTGTATCATCTTCACTTAGCATTACAGCCAACACCATCATTGCCACCACGATGACTTTTAGTAAAGATATGCTAGCAAACACATAGCATAGCGTTTTCATGTAATCTCTGCTTTTATCATTCTCAATGTCCGTCTTTGCCGCCAAACCAAACGTTTGAATATGCATGCCATTCAAGAGGTAAAGGAAATGCCATCTCTCATTGGTCTTTGGTCTACTTACTTCTATGATGCTGATGTGGTTGTTGACGATGGCACTGATGTTACTCCACCAGCACTCTCTGTTGTGGTCCATACAGCATAGCATCCTCTACATCCCCACCACCTGATCCCTACCCAAAAGTTTCGGTGTTGAAATATTGTCTAACAGCGGTGTGAATATAGTTTGCACTTGTGGAAAATTGTTGGCACCAAGGCGAACAAAAGGAATATGAGAAGCATCGGTTTTTTTTCGTTCGTTATGGCACAAATGTTTCTCATTAAATTTTATTTAAACTTGATGTGCAAAAAAAAAGTGAGAAGGAATACAAAAAAAGAAACGTCTATATTTTTTCGTTTTATTTTCCCTTTATTTTATAGGGATTTTAAAAGAACTTTTATAAGGAAAATGCCTTAGGGGTTTCCACCATCACTAAAGGGTGAATAAAATTTTGCAATTGGGATGAAGATAATCTGGCTTTCTATCGATGATGTAAAAATAGGATACAAGACTGGCTGACCACGTGAGGATGTGTCCACTTGAGACGAAAGGGCAATTGTTCGTTAGTGTCTATAAGTTGTTTTTATACCCTACACCACTATGTGGGGAGGCTATTATAAGTTGGGTTTTGGCCAAAAAGTTTGTAACACATCGAACAATTGTCGTAGACATATTTATTTAAAAATCCCTCCGGCGATTTTTTCTGTTTTTTTATTTTTCTTATCTATGAACATTGCTGTCTCAGAATCCGCAAAAACATCCCATGTGTAAGCCGTTTTCATTAAAAGTTAGTTAAGGGACACTGTGCATGATATTGTTTTATAAGGGGGCGATACAGTCAGTGCATTGCCCCAATTTGAACTTCCATATCTTAAAAACGGTAAAATATACGAAAATATCATAAAGGCCAATCTTGTGGAGAATTTTCTCTGCTACAACATTTGCTTTAGTGCCATTTACATAGAACTCGCGGTTTCCAAGCAAAATCGTGAAAACCTAAAGAAACCCTAAAAATGTGAACTTAAATCGCGATTTATTTTAAAATCCCTCCGGCGATTTTTTTTGTTTCATGATATTTCTCATCTATGAGCATTGTAGTTTCAGAATCAGCAAAAACTTCCGAGGTGTAAGCACCTTCCATTTAAAATTAGTTAAGGCTCACCGTGATATGCATACCAAAATAAATGTCTCGATGAGCTTAGTTGATTTGGATGTGTGTTTCCGTCTCTCCGTCCGTTCTTCCGTCTAAACCTTGTAATCACGTTACTGGTGGTAATTTTGATCGGTTCCTCACCAAATTTTTGGCGTTGATGGGAGGTAGCCTTTTGATTTTGGTGATGATCGGATAATATTTAGGGGTCCAAATGGGTAAAAAACTTATTTGGAGAAAAAGTCAACTTTTTTTTCAAAAAGCCGCGTACGAAGAAATACTTTATGAAACATTTGCAATGGTTTCGTTTTGTATTTTCCATAGGAACAATACAAAATTAATTTAATTTCGTTTTGTTTACATTCGTGCGTGCGAACAAAACGAATAGCGAAAAGTTCTCAATTCCATAACAACAGATAGAAAACGAAAAAGTTCGAAACACATGAAAGATTCAATGAATGATTCGTTAGGCGGTTGAAAACCATACTTACAACCATGTATGTTCCAAGTATGTTGTTGTTGTTGATAGGGTTCCCAGGAAAGCTAATGTCGTATGTCCGACACGTTTGAACAATTTCGAAAGCAAATTCTTTCAGATTTCGTTCCGATTTCTAAACGATTTTTCAAAGGAGAAACAGTTCAGATTTTGTACCGATTTCGTGCCGATATCGGAGCGAATGTCGGAATTAAATATCCCTTCTGAATTTCCCCAGGATTTTCTTCAGATTTCGTTCCTAAATCGGTCCGATTACGCTCCGACATTTCGTTCCGAAATTATGTCAACCACTTCATACAACTTTCGCTAAAATATCGTTACGATTTCGGGTCCGACATCTGACGAATCGTCGAATTTTGTTCCGATTTCGCTACGATCTCGGTACGATTGGTTTGCTGGGTTGTTAAGCATACATATGTGTGTGTGTGTGTGTTTCTGAGTGTGGCATTGATCATTTCGCACAGCAAATGTTTGCAAAAATTCGTTTTGTTTCGGTGGTGAATGAAACAACTCGGCAAAGCATAACCGAAGTACATTTCAGTAATCGTAGGGTTTTCGTATTTTTGCACTGAAAAGTTTAGGGTTTTGTTTTGAGAGCGAAACGATTCAAAGAAACTGAAAAGTTTGTGACTTTGTGTGATTGGTAAGGGAATCGTTTTGTTTGTTTGCGTTCATTGCCAAAGCGAATATCTCAGCTTCTATAAGGGGTATACCAAAAGCAATGACAATGAAAATAGAAAATATCACCATTCTAATGATGTAAAGTAGGTTGTCGTAGGAATATATAGCAATAGTCGCAAATAAAACCCAACTTTTCATTTTTGCTATTTTAATTATAATGACGAATATTACACTTTTGGTTGAGGACTTTCCAAAAAAAAAGCCCGACTATGAAAGTAGGAAATCCCATCTTTACAATGATGCAAAGTTGGTTGGCATAGGTGGCCAAATAACGGATATATCAAAATAGACATTAATACATCCCATTTTCCCCATTTTAATACCCTAAGCCTTTAGACTAGAAAGGTCTATACACTTTGATACGATCAAAAATGTGCTTCATCGAAATAACGGTTTTAGACCCCAAGTATGTTTGCACGAAATTAGTTTCAGACAATTTGGGGTCCGTCCGTCTGGCTGTCTGTCTGCTGGTGCGCACGATAACTCTCGAACAGCTCAACCGATTCGAACCAAATTTAGGGTATCGAAATATTTTGTCCAAACTTAATTCATGTTCGATGATGGGCCATATCGGTCCACTCCTTCGGGAACATCTCCCACAAAACTTCAATTTTTTTCTGTAAAATAGTGTGAACGATAACTCTGGAAGGGAGCAATCGATTTGGTCCCAACTTTGAAACCCTGACGGCACCAACCAAAATGGCAAATCCGCTAAATAATTCTCGCAGGGAGTTTCTGATTGGTACAGACTTTGCACATAAAGTGACGTTTAGGAGCTCCTCTTGAATCGTTTTGACTCTTTTTTCAGTAGGTTGTTCGAGCGGCCTCATTTACAACTGTAAATTTTTTTCGTAGTAAGTCAATACTTCCTAAGATAATGGCCCAAAAGCTCTAAAACATTTTCAAATCGGTTTGATATCTGAAGACCAAAATCCAAAAAAAAACAAAAATTATGACGGAAACTTGACCTTTACGATTTTGACCTAGAAGATGAGGTTAAATGGATTTGATGTGTTCACAATTATTATTCTATAAGACCAGAGCTACAACTTTGCTTCGACGTGTAAACCAAAAGTCTTAGCGGTTTAGAAGATATGAAGAGCCTGGTAAAATGAGTCCTTTTGACATCATGGCCTCAAGTCTTCGAGGGCCCATAACCGCGAAACACACAGTGTAGTCGGAATGACTATGTAGACAAAAATTCAAAGTTTTATTTTTAGACGAATACGAGGGCTGAACGATAACTACCTGGCCTAACAATGAAAACGCTAATATTTACCACCAAAAAACGGTTTTATTGTTTTCATAAGTAGTCTTTAGCATCATTTATAAACTTTTTCGTGTGCTCAAACTTATTGGCGAAGCACTTTTTCCACCCCGAATGAGACACCACCAAAACATCGTTGATCACGTCTTTTTTCTTGATGTGCTGGAATCAAATGAAGTCATTGGATCCCCAATCAAGGCTGTACGGCGGATGACCCATCAATTCCACGTTTTGTCCGGTCAAACAGGCGCTGGATTGAATCGATATATGAGAGCTCACATTGTCATGATGCAGAATAATTTGTCTTTTCTTGTTCGTTTTTCAAATTTCTCAGGAGACTTCAGACAAACAAATTATAGTGTACCACTCAGAATTAACCGTCCTATATTTCTCAAGCCGTATAGTCGCCAAACGGTCAGTTTTTCTAAAGAAACAGGCAACCTTTTGCTTCGAAGTGCTTCTTAAATGTACAACTTTCTTTTGATTTGGCTCGCTTTCGAAGACCCTAACGGCAGATTCCTGCTGTTGTTTAAGGCTTCTAAGCATGGATCCTTGATTCGTCGTCTGCGACGATGTTATAAACGTCATTTGATGCACCGCGAACAATTTTATGAACAATTTCTTTGAACCAATTCACAGGAGCATTTTTTTTGGGCGATTGTCCAATTTTGCTGGATCTAATTAGAAAATCCATTTTTGCGACCTGTTGTTTATGCAAAATCAAATGTTGGTTGGTGGAAGAAATGCCCAAGGATACCTCTATCTTACGGTATTTAACATGGCAATCTCGCATTTTGGGCGATACTCACAACCTTCGTTTTTGGCGAGTGCTGAGCACGTTTGAATTCATTAAACCAGTTTTTCATAGTCCTTTATCGGCATACAAAGATTTAATTTGATTGATACACTCTTGGATTAGCATGTTCACAAGTAAATTCCATTTTTTTGCAAAGTAATTTTTTCATGTCAGTGTAAAGAACACATAAAATGGTCGTACTGTCCTGAGTAAGTCTTGATTAAAAAGAGACAAACTTTCCAAAAACAAGTAAAATGGTATCAGTCGGCTTTGCCGACAGAGATATACCCTCAGCCTGTATATATTGAAACAATTTTTTCCCAAAATACGTATGTATTTAGGGGGTTTTAAAAATTGTGGGCGTTTGAACCGACAAAAATGTTGATTAGGATTAAATATCAAAAGTTTTGTGGATGAGATATTAAAAGGAATGGATCGACCTTGACCGTTATGGAAGTGGATCTCCAGCCACAACATATGGTGCCATAGGGGTTTTTTACACTTTTCGGGTTGTTTGCTCAAGAAGTATGGACTTGCCCCTAAAAAAACTTTTACCATCGTAATTGAGGCAGCGAATGCAAGTTGCTTCAACAAAAATCAAAGTGATTCGAGATTAGGTCTTAAAGTGAACTTATCCGAAAATTTGTGTGGGAGGTACCAGATGGAGTGGACAAATATAGTCCATATTTGAACCTGATCTATATCTGGTAGATATATTAGGATGTGTAAAGTATGGACCAATTCGGCCACTCCCTTCAACAGTTACCGTACGAACAATATGTCCGAACATTTTTGAACTTTTGTGGGGGAGGTACCTGAAGGAGTAGACCGATATGGCTTATATTCGAACTTAAACTATGTTTGGACAAAATATTACTAAGGCCAAATTTTGGACAGAATCGGTAGATCCATTCTAGAGTTATCTTTCGGTCCAACCACCTCACACGGTGTCATAGGGGTTTTTTGCAACTTTCAGGCTATTTTCTCAGGAAGTACACTTGCCCCTAATGAAACTTATACCGTCGTATGGAGGGCAGTGAATACAAGTTTCTAAAACAAAAAACAAAGCGATTCGAGAGATGGCCCTAAACTAAACTTTTCCGAAATTTTGTGTGGGAGGTACCCGAAGGTGTGGACCTATTGAGACCATATAGGAACCTCATATTACTCTGGCAGAGAGTTTACAAAGTATGGACCAAATCGGTCACTCCATTCAAGTGTTATCATGCGCACAAACTTTCCGAACATTTTCGAACTTTTGTGGGGGAGGTACCGGAAGGAGTGGACCGATGTAGCTCATCTTCGAACTTAAACTAAGTTTGGGCAAAATATTACGAAAGCCAAAATTTGAACCGAATCGGTTTATCCGTTCGAGAGTTATCGTGCGCTCCAGCCAACAGGACAGACGGACGGACATGGCTAGATCGACACCAAATTGTCTGAAACACATTTCGTCCAAACCAACTTGGGGTCTAAAACCATTATTTCGATAAGGCACATTTTCATCGTATCAAAGTGTATATACCCTCCTTAGCCTAAAGGCTGAGGGTATAAAAATGGTGCCTGGCAATATGCGGTGTTGCCTAGGCCAGGTAGTTTTCATGCAGCCCGCTTTTAGCCGTCATATTCGAAAAGGAAAGCCCGTCAATGGAAGAGGGAAATATCACCTTTATTACGATGCAAGATAATTTTTTATTTGAATTATACTGACGAGTATCTCAGCTTTGGTTGGATGCGTTTCAACAATGACGACATTCTGAGCTTTAAAATGTTTGCGATGTACGAGGGCAGTTCGGAAAATTCTTAGCCTAGCACAAAAAGCGCGGTATAAACAGAAAAAACAGCAACAACAACATAAATTGTAACCAAAGTGCATGATATGGTATTAAATGATCGACGAATAAAAGTGCGTGAAATTGCTAATATGATGGGCATCTCAAATGATCGAGTCCATTTAATTTTGCATGAAGAACTACAGATGAAAAAGCTTTCTGCAAGATGGGTGCCGCATTTGTTAATAGTCGATCGTTTCAAAACTGTTGATGAGACATGGATCCACCACTATACTCCAGAGACAAAAGAACAATCCAAACAATGGACTGAAGCTGGAGGAAGTGCCCCAAAGAAGGCAAAAACAATTCAATCGGCTGGTAAGGCTATGGCAACGGTTTTTGGGACTTCAAAGGTATTTTATTGATTGACTATCTGCAAAAGGGTAAAACAATAAATTCAGAGTACTATTGCAACCTTTTGGATCAATTAAATGTACAAATTCGAGAAAAACGTCCTGGCTAACAACACAAAAAAAAATAATTTTTCATCAATAATTTTCATTTAACAATGGCTAAAATCAACGAATTAAAGTACGAGTTGCTTGAGCACCCACCTTATTCTCCTGATTTACCTCCCAGTGACTTTTACTTGTTCCCAAATCTAAAAAAAATCCTTGCTGGCAAGCGTTTTACCTCAAATGTAGATGCAATTACAGTTGTAAACCACTATTTTGAAGACCTTGAGGAAAACTATTTTAATCAAGGGATAGAATTGCTAGAAAAGCGTTGGACTAAGTGTATTGAAGTTTCAGGAGAGTATATTGAAAAATAAAAATATTTTTGAAAAACTAACTATTCTCTTTCATTGATAGGCTAAGAAGTTTCCGAACCGCCCTCGTAGAAATAGACGCTAGGATATCCCAGTTTCCAATTAATGGAATTTTATTTAATGTCAGATATTTCTGCTTCTGTTGGACATATTCCAAGGGAAGAACTTGATAATGAAACTAAACCATCTGAGCTTTAAATTAATACAAAATGTGGCATTTATTGTCAAATATCAGAGTTATTGCAAAGGGCGCTAAGCTATGACAAATATATCTGCTTCTATTTGGTGCATTAAAGACATGTAAAATGCTAATCAAGAAGATTAGCAAAGCTTTCAATCAGTACCATGTAAATGCCGACAGTCAAATATAAAATTAAATATTAATTATGTTGGTTCAGTTGACCTTAAGAGTCATTTGGTATAGAATCCATAAAGGTGAAGACTTTAGTATCTCCCTAAAATAAATGTTTACGAGTGAAAATCCTCTGCACAGGGGTAGTGGTGTAGGGTATAACATAGTCGGTCACGTCGCGTCTATAGCCTTTGCTCACTTGTTAACATATTGCAAAGGATTTTTTCAATAAAATCTGCATTTTTTTGTCCTCAGACTCCTCATCTTTATTTGATTTATGTTTAATATTAAAAATCAATCACCGCTTACTTATACATAATTTCATTCACCCCACTCAGAATTGCAATTTTTGTAACACTATTTTTTCCGTTCTTTTCCCTTCATTAATGCCAAGACATTAAAACCATGTTTTCCTTTCGGGGTTTCTTTGTTACGGCCATCTCTTGACATGCCCTATTATAAACTCATAGAACAGCAGGGATTTCGTTTGTTTGTTTTTTTTTTGCAGTGAGAACAACAAGTAACACCACTAGCAGCAGCAACAGCAACATCGGCGGCATCACTTGCAACCAGCATGAGACAATTATTATAATTTTTCCTTCTTAGTTTTTTTTTGTGTTTTCTCACTCCCATTCAACGTTTTGTTTTTGTTCTTTCATTTACGCGATAAAGTTGTGCAAAAATAAGAACTATTGTGTCAGAAAGTAGAGAGAGATCTAAAAAGCAACAGGAAATATAATGGCTAAGAATGAATTACGGTAACGTCAATGATACCAGTAAGAGAAGAAGATGAAGAATAAGCACTGGAAAAAAAGTTGAAATTAAACAGTATACAGTGTAAAAGGGAAGAGGTCTTATTTTATACTTCCGCCCTGAGGGATATAAAGTTCTTTTGTTCCAAATTATAACGTAAATATGGCAGTATTTAAAATAATAAAAATTCAAGAAATTAACGCTTCAAGGAAACGTAGCGAAAGTGAATAACAGAATAATAAAGAATTGGGTTCAACGGCGACAAAAAAGTTAATAAGAAATTTTTAATAAAAATGTTTGCTTTAAAGTGTTTTTTATTATTACTTTATATTTAGGGTCGTCATATGATACGCCTAAAAGTATGCATCATACCTGAATAATCAAAAGGCAGATATTTAATATGAAAAATCGAAATTTTCAAAACTTTGGGGCCTTGAAGTTTTGAAAATTTCGATTTTTCATATTAAATGTCTGCCTTTTGATTATTCAGGTGTGATGCATACGCGGATAAAAAAATATTGGAAGAGCAAAATATGAATTATAGAGATAGAGATAGTATTATGAGCCCAACAATCTTTTTTGTTAAATACAACAATTGTCTTTGTCATACCCAACAATAGTTGTTGTCATATCCAACAATAGTTTTTGTCTGCTGGACAATATTATTCTCTTTTCTTCGACAATTTTATTCTCTTCTCTCGGTATTCGATGGCGTGGTGAAAAATATACTTTTGGTGAGTTTTGTTTGTATGAGTTCCCGTTATCTTTGTTTTTTATTTTATCTTTGTTCTTGTTTTGTGTATGTAAACCATGAGATTCTAGTTTTTATCAGTTTCTTCTTTCTCAATCTTCTTTGTGTTTTGATGGTTGAGTTACACCACAATCTGAGAAGTGTTTTTGGTCGTAATTTGTGTTTTCTTTTTATATTTGTTGTGGTTTCATGGAGGATGAGCGCAATGGAGTAGTTATGTTTCTTCATTCGGTTTGCCGTCTTTTTAGTTAAACCTGGCAAAACCTGGCCACATGTAGTGTTTGTCAATGCTCATAATATTATACATGACATTTATACCAAAGTTATGTGGAAAGTGTATACGAGAATTATATACGATCAAATCAAAAACTTCAGTAACAGGTTTGTTCAGTAACAGGTTTGTTTGTTACGATTGTTCTTACCATAGGTATTGTCAATGATTTTTACCATATTGAGGAATTTCGCAAGTGGATTTTGTTTTGTATGTTTGAAGCAAACGATGGTATTTTTTCATTTGCAATTGTAATGCTTGAACAAAACAAATGAATTGTTGGAACAAAAATAGATATTATTGTTCCAACAAAAGCGTAAAATATTTTTCTCTGAGTACAGTGGCACGAGCTAACATGTTCAAACTGTGCTCAAACTTTGGCATTCTTAAAATGTAACAAGTAAAAAACTATCAGTGGACTTTGCCGAAAGAGATATACAGTCAGCCTATATGAATTGAATTATGAACTTGTTGACAAAAATATAGATTAGATAAAACCTCAAAAGTTTTTCTGGGGATGCACCTAAAGGAATGTACATAGTCCATTTTGGAAGTGTGTCTTATACTGGGAGTAATTCCTCTCGATAGATATCGCCCCATTTAAGTTGATCACCATATACTATAGAGCATGGTGTAAGAAAGAAGGTGATACAATAATAGCAACCTTTGTCTTCATTTGCTGTCAAAACATATTTTTAATCAAAAATAAATAACAAATATTTCGCTTCTATAAAAAATATCTGTGTACAACATCTTTGTTTAAGCTTCGCGAATAATATTTTAACGTTTTCTTCTAACTTTTGTGGAAATTTCGCGCAAAAAAAATTTGACAGCAAATGAAGACTACAACCTAACGTCAACTATTGGATCACCTTGTTAAATTCGCCTTGCTATAGAGCTTTTGAGCATTGTATCAGGAAACATGGATTTGCTCACGAGTTACTAGGAGTAGCTTTGGTAAAAATTTCCAAAGCATCCTCGAACAGACCCTTAAACACACTTAAACAAAAATGTTGAACATTTGTGTGGGTGCTACCCCAAAGAGCGGACCAAGGCGAGGGTCCACTTATAAGCTTAAACGAAGTTTGAATAAAACATTTCGAGATTCAAAGTTTGTACCAAATCGGTTGCTCGGTTTATGAGATATCGCACGTACCACTTTAGCGAATATTGTCAAACTTTTGTGTGGGATGTGCCATAAGAAGTGGACCTTTAAGCATCATTTTCAAATTCCGTCTAATAATCGAAGAAATATTACGATATTCAAAGTGTGGACCAACGCTGTATTCAGTTCGAGGGTTGTCATGGGCAACAGCCGCTAAAGATGCTGACGGTAGGGGGTTTTACAGCTTTCGGGTCATTTTCTACAGAAAAAAGAATCAAAACGATACGAGAGGAGCTCTTAAACTTCACTTTTTCCGAATTGTGTGTGGGAGATACCCAAAGGAGTGGATAGATATACATAGTCCATATTCCAGCCTGATATATGAAATAATACGATGTGCAAAGTCTGAACCAATCAGAAACTCCCTGTGAGAATTATCTTGCGGATTTGTCATTTTGGTCGGTGCCGTCAGGGTTTCGTGGATCTGTTATGCCAATATCTCAGGAAGTATACTTGCACAAGAAAAAAATTGTACCTGCGTAAAGGGACAACCTTCTGAAAAACAAATTAAAAAGCTTTATGTTCGGCCGGGCCGAACTTTTTATACCCTCCACCATAAAATACTCTGAGCTACTATGGAATTATAAGTTTTCTTTCTGTTGCGAAAATACCTATGCACACAATTTTAGCTGGAGACCACTAGAAACCTTAAGTGCAAAGTATAGCCAATTCGGCCGGAACATGTAGCTAAAAACTTCAAAATACCGGAAATCGGACAGTACCGCTATATGGGGGCTACAAGAAAACGTGGACCTATGCCCATAATTTATGATGGTGAAGTTTCTTGGTCATTGGAAACCCTAAACGTCAAATTACAGCTAATTCGGTCTGAAAATGTAGCTAAAAGCGTCAAAATAGGTGAAATTGGGCGGTACCGCTATATGGGGGCTGTACCAAACCGTGGACCTATGACCATAACTTATGGTGGAGAAATTTCTTGATGACTAAAAACCCTAAATGCCAAAGTATAGCTAATTCGACTAGATCATGTACCCAAATATGTCAAAATACCGGAAATCGGGCGGTACCGCTATATGGGGCTATAAGAAAATGTTGACCTATGTCCATAATTTTTGGTGGAGAAGTATCTTGCTCACTGGGAACCCTAAATGTCTAATTATAGCTAATTCAGTCTATCTGAAATCGGGCGGTACCGTTATATGGGGGCTATACCAAAACGGGGACCGATAAAGCCCATCTTCGAACTTGATCTAAGTTCAGACCAAAAACACATGTGTACGAAATTTCAGTCCTGTAGCTCAACTCATTCGGAAGATAGCGTGATTACAACAGACGGACGGACAGGGCTAAATCGACTTAGAATTTTGCGCTAATCAAGAATATATATACTTTATAGGGTCGCAAATGATTATTTCGATGAGTTACAAACGCAATGACAAACTTAATATACCCTCCATAAGGTGGAGGGTATAAAAATTCCAAACGATCCGAGAAGACCTCTAAAACATCACTTTATCCGAATTTTGTGTGGGAGGTACCCGAAAGAGTGCACCAATATAGTCCATATTTGAACCGGATCTATATCTGGTAGGAACAATACGATTGCAAAGTTTGGACCAAATCGATTGCTCCCTTCGAGAGTTAGCGTTCACACCATTTTACAGAACAATTTTGAATTTTTGTGGGGGAGGTACCCCAAGGAGTGAACCAATATGGCCCATCTTCGGACTTAAAACAAGTTTGGACAAAATATTAAGATACCCAAAATTTGGTAAGAATCGGTTGATCTGTTCGAGAGTTAACGTGCGCACCTGCCAGACAGACAGACGGACGGACATGGCTACATCGATTCCATATTGCCCGAAACGAATTTCGTCCAAACATACTTGGGGTCTAAAACTGTTATTTCGATGAGGCACATTTTTGGTCGTATCAAAGTGTATATCTCATTTCTAGCCTAAAGGCTAAGGGTATAATTAAAACGAAACGAATTCGAAAAGAGGTCCTAAACTGCACCTTTCCGAAATTTTGGGCCTATAAGAGTGGGCCTATATAGGCCATATTCAAACTTTATCTTTTGTCTGGTAGAAATATTACGACGCGCAAAGTGTGGACCAAATCGGTTAGTTCCTTCCGGAGTTATCGTGCGCATAATTTTTGGGACAAATTTTGAACTTTTATTGGGGAGGTACCCGAGGGAGTAGGTCGATGTACCCATCTTCGAACTTAAACTAAGTTTGGACAAAATATTACACTGTGCAACAAAATTCAATTTTTTTTTGAAAATGATGGGAAAAACTGGTAGATTATGAAAGTAGAGCTAAAAATATCGTGTATCGGCGTTTTTCACGTTTACATCGGTTAGTCCATTTAAGAGTTATCGAGTACATAATTTTTGGGACAAATGTTGTACTTTTATGGGGGAGGTACCCGAAGGAGTGGACTGATGTGGCCCATCTTCGAACTTAAACTAAGTTTGGACAAAATATTACACTGTGCAAAAAAATTCAATTTTTTTCAAAATGATGGGAAAAACTGTAGATTATGAAAGTAGAGATAAAAATAACGTGTATCGGTGTTTTTCACGTTTACATCGGAAAGTAACCAAAGTAGGCGAGGAAAGTTCCGCCCATTTCTAGCTTTTTCGAAATATTCGAGTTAAGATATCATGGAATCCTTGCATTTTAGGTATATAGTGTCTTTGGCAACTTTACAGAGGACGATGAAGGCAATATTTTTGTTAAAATGTTTAACCCTCATGCGGTTCATCAAAAGGGTCTTTTTGGTCCTTTTTTCGAAAATCTTTCAAAAATTCCTTTAAAATGTGATCATATCAAATCCAAATATTCTACAAAATTGTTCGCAATAAAATTTTACTATAGGTCTCAGAATACACTACATCTGTTAATCTTATCTAATCGCCAGAAATCTGCAAAAATGAAAAATACGTTTTAGGGTTAAAGTCGGTCTTCATCTGAGTTTATTCAAAATTGTCCAACAAAACATAATTTTAGAGGGATGACGTCAAAGACAAAAATATTCTTCGTCAATTTTTACTATGGGTCACCAAAGAAATGAAATGCCTATTTACATTATATATCACAAAAATATCAGTATCAATTTTGCTGAAAAAAATTGAAAATATTTCCCAATTTTCTTGATGAAAAATTGTTCCTTCTTTTTTCGAGTTTATACATGAAAGTAATATGAAACTTGGTTCTAGGTGAAAAGTGTCAAAAAATGAAAAATTCTACACATAATTTTACTATTAGTTTCAGTGGACCAATACTGAAAAATTTTCATGCAATAATAACTGCTGGTACCGGATTACAGCAAATTTGGTTGAACAATGTCTTGGTAACAGTAAAATACTTAAATTCAAGATGATTCGTTACATGGGAACCACGCATCTTGGACGTAGGACTGCAATATTTTTGTTAGAGTGTTTTTATGCCACGAGGACCCATTGATAAAAATTTCAGTTCGATATATTATCTAAAAGTATTTTTGTCACACCTTCCCATGTAAGTGCCACAACTTAGAATATAAACAGTGAAATTCAATCAAATTGAGATGTAAATAGATCCCTCCAATGGAATCTGAAAATCCAAAAAGTGAAATATTAAATAGAGAGCTTTATTCAGGCACATCCTCTTGTAGAGACGATTAACATGCCCCAGGGGACATTGGGAGACATATCTGATACGATTGAGTGTGGTCCTATTCTTATTTTATTCCAATGTTATGAGACCTTCTTGCCTCTGAAAATTAACTGTGAAATTATTGCCCAACATGAATTATGAAAAACATTATACGTGACTTAGAAGATACTTAGTCTCCTCGTTCCTTATGAAACAATGCACAATCCTTTTCTCGCATTATTTCTCACAAGAAATTTCAACAAGATTGTTTTACATAAATTAGTTAAAAATTAATAATAAAGTTTCATCTAACTTACAATTGTAATTCCCTTTTGCCTGATTTGTTCATTAATTTAGAACTTTTACAAATGTTTTACATAACAAGTCATGACGCCGACGACGACGACGACACGTAAGTGAAAGTAGGAAGGAAACTCACAAAAAAATCAATGCTAGAAAATTGTGGTTGTTGTTGGTGAGAAGAACTTTTAAATTATTATGGTTAATTTTATAAAGAAACTTTACGAACACAAATTTCTTGGTCTGTGCTGCAAGGACGGACAACGCAGGCCAGCAGACGAACTATAAAATAACATTTTCATCTTGAAATAATAGAATAAACACATTTGCTTACATTCATTATAAGTAACTATTGTTATTATTGTTCTGCTAATTAGTATTGTTGTTGTTGCTTTTATTATTATTATTTAATTACTTTTGGTATTTCAAAAGAAAAACAAGGAAGAAAACTTTTCTTGCGTAGATGGGTGGGCTGGTTTGGTTGAATGATAGTACAATAGAATAGATAGATAGAAGAGGCAGAAGTTTTCTAAACCACAAAAGTATGCTAATGTTAAAAATTTATAAAACATGTTTAAATATTTAACAAAATTTTGTAAACTTTTCGGTATAGTTTGTGGTGAGGCATCACACAACAGTTATCGTGTGAACATGAAATTCGAAAGTGTATTTTTATTGAAATATAATGGCGGTATGAAAAAGTTTGGACAAAATTTCATTAATTTATGCATATTTGAAAAACAAAAATATATAAAACAGCTAATTAAGACACAATCACACAATCATGTAATTAAAAATGTGTATGATCACATAAATAATACAAATCATGTCAATGGATCAATTATGTCATTGATCCGTTTAAAAATATGTATGACATTATCAACAATGTACGAGGGGAACCAGAAAAGTTTCTGGCCTAGCCAACACGCGGTGTTGCCAGACACTATTTGACGTACTCAGGACAGTTTGACATATCACCATGTGTTGTGTTGATTACAGTGACTTAAAAAATCACTTTCCAAAAAAATAAATATAAAAAAAATTTACTTTTGAACATTTTCTTCCAATTAATGTTGGAGTGTAAGGCTAAATGAGCACGAAGCAGATATAAGAAAAGGCAAAGAGAACACAGCCTTGTCCCAACATATGAAGCAGTTGGGACACTATGTTGACTTCGATAATGTAAAAATTCTCCATAGAGAGAGAAAAGAAAATAAAAGATACACTCTGAAGAGTCTCAGAATACAGGAGAGAATACATACATCTATGAATACGAAAGAAGATAAAAATAACACAAAACTGCAATATTCGATCGCAATATTTAGAAAAGTACGGTGGTGTGATTTAGTATTAAGTTTTTTTTTTGCTGCAATATTTTTACATTGTTCTTTGATTATATTTACAAGAATATGTGAAAAGAACTAATTGTAAGTAAAGTTTAATGCGAATATCCCACACTGTGATCTTATGGAATACACATGATTGTTTTTGTTTGATATAGGATTTTCAATAAAAATCTCCTGATGAAGTTGGAATACAATAAATAAATAAATTAAAAATAATTAATAATAATTAAATAAATTAGTTTTATTTTCATCTAAATTCTAACCGATTCAGCCCAGTATAAATAATATACAACAAACATTATCTTCCAATTATTTTTCACAACTTTCGACGTGGATAATCACGGCAAGAATGCATCGGTCAAATTTAATCTTTGTATGTCGATAAAGAACCATCCTGTAGCACTATGAAAAACTGGTTTAAGAATACAATCGTGCCTGACATTCGCTAAGAAACGAAGGGCGTTTGGGTCTGAAAACGGCCGTTATGACAGTAAAAAATTAAGTCGTGCGTGAACGGATTATTCAAGATCGCCATGTTAAATAGCCACCTTGGCCTCTATCTTACCACCTTGCATGACCATTTGGCGGCAAAAATGGGGTTTTTCTCGTTGAATCCCGTGTCGATCGGTGCAAAAAAATTCGAAAAATACGATAGCGCTGCTTTAAAAGAGGTTTTTAAGATGGATCCAAAAGATACTGTAAATCGATCAAAAACCATGCTTTGGAGATGCCGAAGGGGATGAGAGATACCAAGGAACGGTCCTGACCGGCTTTAACATGGCAAAGTCCAGGATTTATCTTGGTCCCTCTCTCATCTCAAGTCGACACTGACCTCCCCGTGATGTCACCTGGGGAGCTGCTTTTAACACCTGTTAAAGGTAGTGAGCTAACATGTGCGCCGCGTTCACCCATAACAACGTTAAAATCTTGGGGTTGGGGGCCGGGTTAGTAACCCTCCCCTAGAAAAAGGAGCCTACTATGAAAAAACAAAAGAAAAGAAAAACAACAACAAAAACACGTTTTAAGCTCCATGATCTGCGAATCTGCACCTTGAATGTTCGCACACTTTATAGAAAAGGTGCAGTTTATGCATTGACAGATGTACTTGACACCCGTGAATGAAAGACTTGCTACAATTCGAATAAAAGCAAAATCCTTCAACATCAGCTTTATTTGCGCTCATGCTCCCATTATTACATTAAAATTATTCTAGGTGATTTTAATGCCAAAATTGGAAAGGAAAATATCTTTGGTCCAACAGTCGGAAAATTCAGTCTCCATAATGAAACATCTGACAATGGCATGAGGCTGATAGACTTCGCAGCGGTAAAAACATGGAAGTTAGCAGCACCAGATTTAATCATCTCGACATCCATAAGGGCACCTGGCTGTCTCCAGATCAGGAAACAAGAAATCGAATTGATCACGTTGTGATAGATGGAAGACATTCATCGAGCGTGTTGGATGTGCGTTCGTTCCGAGGAGCAAACATAGACTCGGACCACTACCTAGTTGCAGTAAAGGTACGCACCCGGATAAACGTAGCAAACAAAGTACGAACAGACACAACACGCCACAGCGTATTCCACTCAACTACTCAATTGCTTAATCAAATCACTCCTCATCCCGATAACATATCAGCGCAATGACAAAGCCTTGCCCACTCCATGCAAACAGCCGCAAAATCCATACTTGGATACCAGAGACCTCCACCAGGGAATCCATGGTATGATCAGGAGTGTCGTGCTGCTACCGAAGAGAAAAATGCGGCATATAGGGCTACTTTACAATCCGTAGCAACGCGTAGCGTACGAGAAAGGTATCGGGAGAAAATGGGAGAGGAGAAACGTCTTTTCCGCAGGAAAAAGAGAGAGAGAGAGAGAGAGAGAGAGAGAGAGATGGAAAAGCGGAAGTGTGAAAAAATCGAGATGTACAGGAATGAAGTCCAAAAATTCTACCAAAGAGTGAAGCATCAAACTGATGGCTTTGGTATAGGCACCTCCTGTAGAGACCAGCAATGTAATTTGGTAACTGATATAGATAGTGTGCTCAAGATACGGAAAGAGCATTTTTCAAACCTGTTGGTATCCATTGAAGACGACGAAGATACCACAGGTCCAATCCCAGAAGATGGTATAGAATGTATACCGCCCGGCCAAGATGAGGTAAAAACAGCAATCAACCGGCTTAAGAATAATAAAGCAGCTGTAGCCGATGGCTTACCAGCCGAGCTGTTTAAAACCGGAGGCGACGCGCTGATAAGGTGTGTGCATCAGCTACTTAGCACCATCTGGCAGGAAGAACGCGTACGCGACGATTGGAACCTGAGCATCCTATGTCCCGTCCACAAGAAAGGAGATAAGACTGTATGCTCCAACTATAGGGACATAAGTTTTCTCCCTATTGCCTATAAGATCGTGTCAGGGATATTGTGCGAACGACTAAAGCCCATGGCCAACGAAATCATTGGACCATACCAATGTGGCTTTAGCAGGGACGTACGCAGGATTTCATTTCGGGGGGGGCACAACTTGACCAAAATTCATGAAAAATTCAAATGTTGTGTAGCGTTACGTAAAGCTATTTTAAGGGGTGATGGCCACTTATAAGCATGAGAAAAGCCATTTTCGTCCATTTTTTATAAAAAATCGATTAAATCTTAAGTTACCTTCTATTTTTTTTTTTTTTGAAAAATCTTACGTTCAAATGCCCGCTTATAAAGCACTGTTTTTACTAAAGCAGTTTGCGGTACCCACTGTAGTTTGAAAAAGAATAAACCGATCAGCATATATTTTTGTGGGATCATTACGAACCTAGTAATCTTGTCCATTATCGAAAAGGAATTAAAAAAATCAATTTTTAAAAATTTTGAACAGTTAAAATCAAAATTTCGATTTTAACAAAAACAAAACACTGTACAAAATTGATATTTTTTCTGACTCCGTCAGCAGTTTTTTTAAAGACTCCCTCGGTTAAGCACATGATTTATGTGTAAGAGAACGAGAAAAATCGTTTATTGTAAATTAGGACTAAGGATTCAATTTTAAATATTTACAGAGTAGGATATTTAGAATTGAAAATAGACAATATCGGGCCACGTTCGGTAATGTCGCCATGTAAAATTTATTGAAGTATATTGAAGTTTTTAATCATACAGGTCCACGTTATGGTTTATCGAAGAATTTTACAACCACAAAGAATTGCCGTTGTCTTTGCTATAGCAAAATTTTCACTATTTCGATGATCTTAGCCTAATTTTTAAGAATATCGGCTGTCGTTGTCGTTGATATGTTTCCAAATGAAAACATTAAGAAAAATTGAACAGTTTTGGAGATATGGTGCGAAATGTATACAAATAATGGAATTTTTAGATATATTATAAAATTTATTTTTTTTAATTTCTCCAAATATTTTATTTTGGCCCTTATCTACAAATTTGCTGCAAAGGTCAGAAGAAGATTTGCATTGGTTTCAGAGATATAGCCCCGAGTTGTTTAAAAAGTCGATATTTAACAATGTTTAGATGGGGCCATAAAATCCAAGCTGTATCTGACTCAACAAAACGGAACTAGGGCTTGGGTCTGTACTTTCAAAAAATCCTCACTTCAAATTATTTGCACAAGATTACCTTAAAAATGTTGCACAGTGTTATTTACCGAAAGAGATAGATTCTGATACCAGGATTATTTTTACTTTTAATATTATGTTACAAAAGAAGAAGAAAATATAAGTTTTAATTTGAAATTTTCAAATATACAAACATTTTTATTAGAAAAAAATATAATAACTAGATACAGTAGCTTAAAAAATTTTGTTCGACTAAACCATTTCGGGGGGGCCCGGGCCCCCCGTGCCCCCCCCCCCCCCCCCCCCCTGCGTACGTCCCTGGGCTTTAGACCTGACAAGTCCACCATTGACCAAATATTTACCCTGCGGCAAATCCTAAAGAAGACCCAAGAGATGCAGATCGACACATATCACCTTTTTGTCGATTATAAAGCAGCATTCGACAGTCCCCTCCGATCAAAGGTATTCCATGCAATGCCTGAATTTGGTATCCCAGCAAAGCTCATCCGGCTTTGTAAGATGACTTTAACTGATACTAGGTCCTCAGTTAAAATTGGAAAGAACCTCTTCGAAGAATTTTGTACCAAAAGAGGTTTCAGACAAGGAGAAAGCCTTTCCTGTGATCTATTCAACATTTTGCTGGAAAAGGTAGTACGAGATGCAAATGTCAAAAGAAATTGCACAATTTACACCAATAGCAACATGGTACTTGCTTATGCTGATGATATAGACATCATGAGACGATCAGTAAAAGAAGTAACAGATACCTTTATGAAGGTCGAAGGAGAATCTGCTAAGGTGGGTCTGGCGGTAAACGGCGGGAAGACTAAGTTGATGGTGTCGACGCGCAATGCGTCCATAGAGAAATAGAAGCAATAGACAGGGAGGAATGGAGATATTTTCTTAGTTCGGCCTATATAACAAATGTTCTGTAACGGGCCAGCTAAGTAAGTAAGTAGATGTCTCAATTGGAGTGGAAAAAGTGCTTCGACAATTGGTTTGAGTGCATGAAAAAATTCATAAATCATTCTGGATACTATTTTAGAAAACAATACAACTATCTGTGATGGTAAAAATTTGCGTTTTCATTGTGAGGCCAGAAACTATCCTAGTTCATCTCGTATAATGTATATTTGAGTTGAGTACTGATGACTGACTCACTAACTGACTTATAACACTGTGCAGCAGCATTTTTGGCGGGTGGAAAATTTCTTTTGGAGATGAAATTTCCAAAAGGAAATTTTCGCAATAGTTCAAGTTTCTGAGGTATAGCGCAATGAAGTTTTTGATTTTTTTCTCTATAATACTTGGGAAAATAGCTCCATATCACTGTTTTGCGTTTTTGTAACTTCGTTTTTAGGTGACATGTCTTCAGTCAAATCGATTGGCGAATCTTTTTGTAGAACATTTCGTTCTACTTACCTTGAACCGTAGTGAAAGTACTACAAGAAGGGGTTTTTCAGCATCCAAATATTCTACAAAAATGTGGCTCAGATAATTTTAGGTACGGTTCTCATTTATAAATAATCGATTTTGTTCCATTTTCATTGTCATTTTTGATATTTATTCGTACTTGGTTCAGAATTAAACTATGTTTTCTTTTTCTGTATATTCGTTATTGGTTATGTCCATGCTTGTATATATGCTTAGTCCCAATTTACATTGTGCGAGTTTACTTGCGGCAATTGTCATTTTGTAGGAGAGAGAGGTGAGGCATATGGTAACCCTTTGCCTCTCAGCACCCTCTCTCACCTACAAACTGACAATTGCCGCAAGTAAACTCGCATAATGTAAATTGGGACTTACATAGACATATGGGATGCATCTGAAATATTTTCCATAAATAGCTCCCTTTAGTTCGAACACGTTAGTGATAAATTTTCTTGCAGGATAAATTCGGTTTTCTAAATCTTGAGCCGGATGTTCAGATATAAAACCCCAGTTTTTAACCGGTTTTAAGTAACCAATTAAGGTTATATGTATACCATTGGAAAGCTTATTAAATCGGCAATCACATGAAATCAATTCGCTGATTGCAACTTTGTTGATTCCGATGCTAGAATAAAAAACCCGTTAAATCGTTTTTAAGGGAAAATATCACTGCGGGTTAATATAAAGATCTAGGGGGATGGGTGACAAATTCTTTTTGACGATGAATGTCGATGAAAATAATATGATAAACTCGGAAGAACAGTTCTGCCATAGGTCTTTTTTTAAATAACTCCAAAAATGAAAGTTAATTATTATAAATACACTAAAACTACACGCAGACGGGTGTCCTTCAGGATGCCACCTACGTATATAAATCTCATCTAAAAATAATTTCATATTGAATAATTTCATTCAAAAGTTTAATTACTTAACTTCAAAATCTACGCTCGTACACATTTCACAAATAGTATGTTTATCAAAATTTTTAAATTACTATTAACACAATTTGGGTAATTTTGTGCGTAGAAATATGTATGCATATACATATGTATATGCATGTGCATGTGCTTACATATATTGTGTGCTTAACTTATTGCGAATGCTCGAAATGTAACTCTATGTGTTGTGTTTGGCTGCATATATTGATGCTTGTAAATGCCGCATACAAACATACTTACTACACACAGCGGCTACGTTTGCTAGTAGTGTGTGTGTATTCTCAATTTATTATCTTTAGTTTCGTAAAATGTTCATTTATTTTGAGATGATAAATGTAAATGCAGCTAGACACTTGACTATCTAACTTAGATAGTAAATATTACTGCAATATATAACAGCTGCAGGTAATATGTGGTCGTGAGTAACATGTTGTTGGTTTGTAGTCGAAGGCTTATTGTGCTGCAGTAAATTTGTTAAATTTGGAATTTTAAGTCAAATCATTGCTTTATTATTATTGCCTATGAAAAGTTAAATGTGTTATTAGTAACTCAATGGAATTACTTAGTAGAATTTTACAAAGAGAATTAAAATTAAGAATATGTAAATAGTAGATTATTCTAAAATAATAGATTATTCTAAAACTTTTATTCCAGACAAGAAAAACACATTTACAGAACCTTCAATTTCATCGACTTTTGTTAGAAAGTGAATATTTTAGGGATTATCACATTTGTCCAGATGTTGATAATAAATGTTAGTTGGAAAATATTTTCAATAAATCTTAATGAATGAAATTTTTAAATATGTTGGCACAGAGTAATTGCTATTGTACTGTGTGTGATGCATACTTTTAGGCAATCATATGGAAATTATAAGCATCATATGGAAGTATGAGTGCATGATTTTTCAGTTAGTTGTATTCTCTGTATGGGGAAAGACATTTTAACATTTTTAAGCCACATCGTGTATCCAAAATCAGTTACAGGTCCTATATTGTTGATTAAATTCGCTGGAAATGCTTTTTATTACAGCATGTTCTTTTTCTTTTATGTTAGCTTTCTCCTAGTCTTTAGCTACAAATTAGGAATTAATTGACAATTTAAAGAATAGGACTGATCCATGATTCTTTACGAGTTTTTGCAGCTGTGTTAGTAGAGCCAACTCTACATATTTATTATATTTTTTCTAACTGCCATCTGCAAGTGACTCTGATCCACGTTGCGTTAGTAAAAAAAACATTGCTCCACAACATCCCATACGGAACAAGGGAGACTTCTCTCATATCAATGAATGCACCCCGATTCATATTTAGCCCAATGATATGGGACCTACTTTTTATCGCCGAGTTTGAACGGCGTGTCTTAAGACACCACTTGTGGAGTTTTTCAAGGCTGAAATACTCAGGAAATGTCGCTAACATTACTGAGGGGCATTTTGCCACCGTTGAAAAATGTTTGATGTTGCTTGGCCGGGGAATCGAACCCCCGACCTTCTGAGTGCAATGCGGGCGTGCATACCATTGCACCACGGTGCCACCCCATTAGAACATTCGCTATTTCTTTTCCTACGATGTTGTAAAGAGGGACCCAAGACAAAGTTAGGACTGGTTTTACGACCTCCAAGGCGTTTTGTATGATCTTTAAGGGATCTGGCATGTTCGTGCAGTTAGGAAGGTGAATGTAGCTACGAGATCCAGTGTCCATGTGTCATCTTTACATTTGATACTACCGATAAATTGAGGTCCTTCGAATGTACCCTACGGAATCTGGTTACATCATTAACTCCTTGTATCTACTCATTAAAGCAGATCCAAGATTTGAGCCTTCTTGATTTCGCTGTTGAACTTCTTGAAAGACAATTTATAGTATTCCCAATCCGTGGACAGTTTCGTTATCTTATCTTTCTTAGATTAGCTAGATATTTTGACCAGAAAACTGACTGACATTTCCTACCTGGCCGAGTTAGTGGGCAGGAGGCCTCATAGCTATCCACAAGAGTCTTTGTCACATGCTTCGGAAAAGAAGCACTCGTTAAGTAATTTCCAGTCAGTGATGAGGGATTTATTCATAATACATACTTACAGACGTAAAAATGTTCCCACAACATCCCGAAGTAACAAGAGAATTTTCTCTCATATCAACCTACACTTTATCGCCGAATCCAAACCATGGCTGAAATGTTCAGGAAATGTCGCCTATACTATGCTTAGGGGATTTTCCAGTGCCCAAATATTTTGATGTTCTGGAGAGGAATTGAACCACATACAATAAGAGGGCAACGCGGACGTGTTTACCACTGCACCATGGTGGCTCCCGATCTGTTCTACTTCAATTCCAATATTATGTATATGTATCGCAGCTACCCCAATGAAAATTGTGAGCTTTGACATCACATTCCAGGATGATAAGTAGACAGCGGAATTTCTTCAAACCTTCAAAATACCGAAAATCGGGAGGTATCATTCTATGGGGGCTATATGAAGGCCTGAACCTAAACTGACAAATTTTAAGTGGAAGGTTGTTTACCTAAAAGGAAGACTTAATACCAAATTTCAGCCATTTTGGCGGGATATTGAGGCCACAACTTTCAAAATACCGAAAATCGGGAGGTATCGTTCTATGGGGGCTATATGAAGACGTGGACCCATACCGCCAAATTTCAGGTGGAAAGTTTTATACCTCCAAGGAAGACTTAATGCCAAATTTCAGCCATTTCGGAGGGATATTGAGGCCACTACCTTCAAAATAACAGAAATCCGGAGGTACCGTTCTATGGGGGCTATGTGAAGACGTGGACCTATACCGACAAATTTCAGGTGGAAAGTTGTATACCTCCAAGGAAGACTTAATACCAAATTTCAGCCATTTCGGAGGTATTTTGAGGGCACGACCTTCAAAAAAACTAGAAATCCGGAGGTACCGTTCTATGGGGGCTATATGAAGACGTGCACCTATACCCAGAAATTTCAGGTAGAAAGTTTTATACCCCCAACGAAGACTAAATACCAAATATCAGTCATTTCGGTGGGATATTGAGGCTAAAACTTTCAAAATACCCAAAATCGGGAGGTACCGTTCTATGGGAGCTATTTGAAGACGTAGACCTATACTGACAAATTTCAGGTGGAAAGTTTTATACTCCCAACGAAGACTTTATACAAAATGTCAGCCATTTAAGTGTGATGTTGAGGCCATAACCTTCAAAATATCGTAAATCGGGAGGTAGCGTTCTACGGGGGCTATATGAAGACGTGGACCCATGCGAACTAATTTTAGGTGTAAAGTTTTATACCCCTAACGAAGACTTAATACGATATTTCAGCCATTTCGGTGGGATTTTTAGACCACAAATCCTTGTATATATTTTTGCATATGCTCATTTTATGTAAATATGTCAAAATATGCACGATATGTAAACTATGCAAAAAAGTAAAAATAATATAAAAATAATTCGTTTTATTTTGTGATAAAACGAGTTTTTGTCCAATCAGATTTTCTCTACGATCATCCTAACCATATATGCATTTGCATAGGAGTCCGCTGTCTAATGATAAGGAAAGTACTCCCCATTTGCCTTAAGAGCCTCTCTACGTCCTGGCCTCGTAAGTCTGCGATTTCGTATGGCATGTAGATGTATGAGAAGATGGTGGCTTTATGAAAGCGGTTTTCCATCCTGACAGCCGTAATATTATCTATGCTAAAACAAGAGATATTTATTAATTTAAGTTTCTTTTTGCAATTTTTTTTTCAAATTTTTACCTATCCCTCTTGAAGGTGGCGTATAGTCCAGCAATCGTATTCTTGTATAAATACAGTTAGCTCATCGACTAAGATAATTTTCATAAAAATACCCGTATTTCGCTATTTTAATGGCATTTCTTTATTGATCCTGTTCAATTTTTTTAACAGTTTTAAAGTATGTATATTTAATTGCAAATAAACAAAAACTTCGTTCTCTCAAATTATTGCTACGGGATTCGGGTTTAACTAAATTCCGTATAAACGTTGTTTTATTCGTTCTAGATTACGATTCTACAATGCTTTATTCACGTTAGTCACTTATTCACACGATATTTTATTAACTACTAAGCACACAGCTTAACTCTAGTAAGCACATATTTATACCCGCCTGTGTATGCATATGCTGTTCATTCTAGCATCCTTCATTTGGAAGGTTCTCCAATATTGAAACAAGACCCAGATTCACATACATACCCACTCGTACACAAACAGACGAAGGGAGTTGGAAGGATTACAGTGAATGACGTCACACTGTAGAAGCATAACTAAATAATCAAAATAAATGAGAGAGAAAGTACAAAAACAATTAGCTAAGTAAACTGAGAAAATTCAGACTAAGCGATAATTCCATTACTGCAGTAAACTCCATACAGTAGTTGGTGTTGCAAAACTGATCAAAATAAACTAAATGCTTAATAAAAATTTACGTTACACTTCAAAGCTCTACAAAATATGGCGGATGCCGGGAGCAAGCATAATTTAACAAATGTTATGATAACATTGTGCAACAAAAGGGAGGGGAAAGTCTAGGGCATGGAAAATTCCTCCTGGGGAAGAAAGGCCTTGGTGAGTATAATAAGAACCCCGAAGGACAGATCCGCCGTGAGTCGAACTTACGCGTTATGGCGTGACGAAGTTTTTGCTAGAGATCCTGTAAGCCATCAGGAATTAACGTTATATCTTTGTTCGCCGTTGCTTTAGCTTAGTTTTGAGATGACATGTCTTCAGTCAAATCGGATGAGGATTATTTTCGTAGAGCACTTCGGCCTTCCAACTCGCTTCACTAAATGTCCTTTTCGTCCTTTATTTTAAGAGCCGCTATAAAAGTACCACTACATGACGTTTTTCAGCTTCGAATTGTTCTTCAAAAATGTCGCTCAGAAAATTTTAGGTACGGCTGTCATTGACAACTAATCGATTTTGTCGCGGTTTCGTGGTCGTTTTGTGCATTTACCCTGTTTTTGTTCAGAAAAATACTAATTTTGTTTTTTGTATACCACTGTGAACCGAAATTTTGGGGGGTGAAAAATTCCTTTTGAAGATGAAAGCCCTTGATGAGTATATACACGGCGGATCTGTCCTTCGGGGATCTTAAAATACTCACCAAGGGCTTTCATTTCCAAAAGCAATTATCTCTGCCCCAAAATTTGTGTCCACAGTGTAATTAATAATTATACCCTCCACCATAATATGGAGGGTATAATTAAAGTTGTCATTCCGTTTGTAACATCGAAATATTCATCGGAGACCCTATAAAGTATATATATTCTTGATCAGGGTAAAATTCTAAGTCGATATAACCATGTCCGTCGGTCCGTCCGTCCGACCGTCTGTTGAAATCAAGATACAGCTAGCAATTTTTAAGATAGAGCTTTGAAATTTGGTATAGAAGTTTCTATTACTCCTAGAATGTTTGGTATTGCAAATGGGTTACATCGGTCCACGTTTTGATATAGCCCCCATAGAACGGTACCTCCCGATTTTCGGTATTTTGAAGGTTGTGGTCTCAATATTACTCCGAAATTGCTGAAATTTGGTATTTATTCTTCGTTGGGGGTACGAAACTTTCCCCCAGAAATTTGTCGGTAAAGGTACACGCCTTAATATAGCCCAATAGAGCCGTACCTCCGATTTTCGGTATTTCGAAGGTTATGGCCACAATAATCCATTGAAATGGCTGAAATTTGGTATTTAGTCTTCGTTAGGGGTATTCAACTTTCCACTCTAAATTTATCGGTATAGGTCCACGCCTCCATATAGCCCCCTTAGAACGGTACATCCCGTTTTTCGGTATTTTGAACGTTGTGATCTCAATATTCATCCAAAGTGGCTGAAATTTGGTATCTAGTCTTCGTTCAGGTAATAAAACTTTCCCACAGACATTTTTGGTACAGGCCCACGCCTTAAAAGAGCCCCCATAGAACGGTACCACCCTATTTTCGGTATTTTAAGGTTTTAGCTTCGTTATCACACCGAAATGGCTGAAATTTGGTACTTAGCCTTCGTTGGGAATATAAAATTTTCCCCCAGAATTTTGTTGGTATGGGTCTACTCCTTCATAAGGCCGCAAAGAACGGTACCTCCCGATTTCCGGTATTTTGAAGAATATTTTTCCGATATTGCTGAAATTTGGTATTTAGTCCTCATTTGATTTATAAAACTTTCCATATGAAATTTGTCGGTATAGATCCACGCCTTCATATAGCCCCCGATTTCCCTTTTTCTTTGAGGGTTGTGACCACAACAACAAACAGAAATGGCTGAGATTTGGTATTTACTCTACGTTGGAAGTAAAACCCTTTCCGACTGAATTTCGTCGGTATAGGTCTTCGTTTCGATATAGGCCCCATAGAATGGTACCTCCCGATTTTCATAATTGTGAAGGATGTGACGTTAATATCCCACCGAAATGACTGAAATTTGTTATTTAGTCTTTCGTGGGGTTATAAAATGTTCCAGAAAAAAATTATCAGTATAGGTCCACGTCTTATTATATCCCCCATAGAAGCGTTCTTCGTGATTTACGGTATTGTTTACGTTTTAACCACATTATCCTACTGAAATATCTTAAATTTGGTATTTAGTCTTCTTTGAGTCTTAAAACTTTACGCCAGAAATTTGTCGGTATAGATCGGCGTTTTGATGTAGCCCCCATAGAACGGTACCCCCGAATTTCCGTATTTTGAAGGTTAGCGATATGGTTTTACCGAAATTGCTGAAATTTGGTATAAAGTTACTTGTTAAAATATTACTTTTACCATAAATTCAAATTGTTAATACACCCAAATTACCAAAATTAAAATAATACATTATAGTTTTAAGTTCACTTGTAAATATTTTAAAATTTTTGTTGCATTGTATGTTTTTTTATTAGTCTCAATTAACTTTAACTTCAAATTCTTATATTAACAGAAATTTAGTTGAATATACTTAAATCTACCGGTTACATTCGGAGCATTATTTTATGCAATATTCGTATACATAATTCTTAAAATTTGCCTGGTTCCTTGAATTACAACTTCCTGTGATTTGGAATAAAGACCTCCCAGTGGTCAGGTCGCGTTTAGTCCGAACATCCGCAATAGTCAACATAAAAGCTAGACGAGTTCCAAAAAGTCATATATTTTTCGACAAGTTCATACTTCCTGGAAAAAGGCAACTTAATTCTGAAAATCTTCAGCCGTCCAATACATATCCTCTAAGCATTACGCTATTATATTCTGCGAAAACAGTTAAGTTAGAGTGACAATTCTGTGGGCATTTTAAGAACTTTTCTTTTAAAAAAATTTATCTGAATCTATAAAATTAATTTTAACCTACAATATTTTGTCGACATTTGTAATCTAGTTCTTTTAATACACACATTTTACAGATATTAAAAATAGATAATAAATAATTATCGCGTTTAAAAAATACTTGTTATCGTATAATATACATACATACATATTCGCTGCAAATCTCAATTTTTCCTAACTTGTTTTCATACTTAATGTCAAAGTCTTTATTTACTAATATCAAAAGTCACAGCCAAATTGACACAAATATTTCAAATCTATTAACCCATAGATACCTTACAACTTTTGGTATTAAATGCAATACATAAAACGTTTTACAACGGCTATGTTGTTATGGGTTAAATGGTGATATCAAATTTATTACTGCAATATTTTCACCAATTTCCTCTTTTGTATAAACTTCATGGGTTTACAATTTCGGTACTGACTAAGCATTTTTTATATGTTTTACTTGTTGCTCCCATAAAGCCGGTGTTTGAAACATGAATTAATCAAGCTGAAACATAATTGTTTACTATGTTCATATGTCATAGTAGTAAAATATGACACTACACTAACCATATATGGAGAAAAAAATACATATTTTTGGATAACACAATCTCTGTTGTACCCTGCAAAAATGTAACAAACATACAAGGTTTCAATTGGATAAAAATATTCTCAGAAAAATATATGGTAACATAAATTAAAAGGTGAAGTACAGGGTAGTAAAAAATTAAAATGATGAAAGTATTTAAAAAATAATAATAATAAGAGCAGGAATAAATATATTATTTAAAAGGTAAGAATCAACTCTGTCCCTCAACGGAAATATTATCGAATTTCCTCATGTAATATTAAACAGAAGTAACTTTGTCTATAGGATTACTCTTTTCATTTGATGAGAGTAAAACAAAATCACACAATGAACAGTTTTTGTTTCATATATTTTGTATGCCATTATGGCACTCATAAAGTTTACAATAAAACAAATTTACAATGCACGTTTTTATAAAGCAAAACAAGAAAAAAAGAAGTGGTGCAACATTGCATACAACATGGCACAAAACATGCAGCCACTACCATCATCAGCAATATCGCTGCGTATAAATTATACTTTAAGATGGATTACCATGGTCAACACCATCAGCGCACCAGCTGTATAAAACAAAGTCACTACTCTTGAATGGTTGGTTGACTGCAGCAATATGTTGTCTATACGTTTGTGTGCTGTTGATATACTGTTAATATCGCTGTTGTTGCTGGCTGGCCCGCTCAAAGGTACCAATCGCGTACCTAGTTTTCAGTTGAAGGCAAAAACAAGAGCCACATTTTACAATAAATATATTTTTTCAGCATTTTCTTTTTTTTTTTGTTATATGCTGCATAATTGCATAAAACATTATAAACATATACTTGGAGTTTTTTTCATCGTTCGTTTTTTGTTTTTTGTTTTTTTTTTTTTTAATTTGTTGCAGCTGCATGAAGAAATATCAACAAGCAAATAGTAACAACGATGTTAAACATCAACAGCAACAACATGGTTTTTTCTCTTCTTGGGAAACAGTGGTTTCAAAGAGGACAAACTACCACAACAAACGTATATTTGTTTATACAACCGCAATAAACGTGGATTTTGTTTTTATAACAGAAATAAACATGGACTATGTACAGATTTCTATTACCAACCAAATACAACAATAAACGTGGATTTTTTTAAAGATTTTTATTAGCAAGCAAACGTGGATTTTTTAAAGATTTTTATTAGCAACCAAAGACCACAATAAACGTGGATTTTTTAAAGATTTTTATTAGCAAGCAAACGTGAATTTTTTTAAAGATTTTAATTAGCAAGCAAACGTAGATTTTTTAAAGATTTTTATTAGCAAGCAAACGTGGATTTTTTAAAGATTTTTTATTAGCAACCAAAGACCACTATAAACGTCGATTCTTTAAATATTTGTATTGGCAACCAGATACCACAATAAACATGGATTTTTTTAAATAGAATTTTAATTTACAATTTTTAAGATACCAAGGAAGGGTCCTGGCCGGTTTTAACATGGCAAAGCCCAGGATTTATCTTGGTCTCTCTTTCATCTCAAGTGGACACTGACCTCCCCGTGGTGTCACCTGGGGAACTGCCTTTAACACCCGATAAAGGTAGTGAGCTAACATGTGCCGCGCGTTCGCCCATAAGAACGTTAAAAACTTGGGTTTGGGCGTCGGGTTAGTAACCCTCCCTTAGAAAAAAAAAACGAAAGAAAAGAAAAACGAACTAGTCTAAAGTTGACGAACCCCGCAAATGTTTTAAGGACCATGATCTGCGAATCTGCACCTGGAATGTTCGCACTCTTTATAGAGAAGGTGGAGTCTTCGCATTGGCAGACGTACTTGAAGTACAAGGCCGATATAACTGCCATACAGAAAATACGATGGATTGGGAAAGGCATCACAACAACACCTAAAGGTGACGCACTGTATTATAGCTGCCATGACGTAAAGCATGAGTTTGGTTGCGGATTTGTAGTTAGTCGGAGACTAAAACATCTGGTATCCAGCTTCACCCCAGTGAATGAAAGACTTGCTGCAATTCAAATCAAAGCTAAATTCTTCAACATCAGCTTTATTTGCGCTCATGCTCCTACTGAAGAAAAGGACGAACAGACCAAAGATATATTTTACGAGCGCTAAGAAGAAACATATGACCGTTGCCCTTCCCATGACATTAAAATTTTTCTTGGCGATTTTAATGCCAAAATTGGAAAGGAGAATATCTTTGGCCCAACAGTCGGGAAATTCAGTCTCCACAGTGAAACATCTGACAATGGTATGAGGCTGATAGACTTTGCAGCTGCAAAAACATAGTAGTTAGCAGTACCAGATTTAATCATCTCGATATTCATAAGGGCACCTGGCTCTCGCCAGATCAAAGAACAAGAAATCAAATTGATCATGTTGTGATAGATGGAAGACATTCATCGATAGTGTTGGATGTACGATTGTTCCGAGGCGCAAACATTGATTCGGACCACTACCCTGTTGCAGCAAAGGTACGTGCCCGTCTAAACGTTGCAAATAAAGCACGAACAGACACAACGCGGAAGTTCGACATCGATAGGCTGCAAACACAACAGATAGCCACAGCATATTCCACTCAACTAGCCCTATTGCTTAATGGGAGCACTCCTTGTCCCGATAACATAACAACACAATGGCAAAATATTGCCCACTCCATGCAAACAGCCGCAAAATCCATACTTGGATACCAGAGACCTTCACAAAGGAATTCATGGTATGACCAGGAGTATCGTGCGCACGAGAGAGATATCGGACGAAAAGGAGAGACGAGAAACGTCTTTTCCGCAAGAAAAAGAGAGAAATGGAAAAGCGGGAGTGTGAAAAAATCGAGATGTACAGGAACCAGAATGAAGTCCGAAAATTCTTCCAAAGTGTGAAACATCAAACAGATGGCTTTGGGACAGGCACATCCTCCTGTAGAGACCAGCAAGGTAATCTGGTAACAGATTCAGATAGCGTGCTCAGGATATGGAAGGAACATTTCTCCAATCTGCTGGCATCCAATAGTAGCGAAGACGACGATACCACAGATCCAATCCCAGAATATGGTATAGAATGTATGTATACCACCCGGCCAAGATGAGGTAAAAACAGCAATCAACCGGCTGAAGAATAATAAAGCAGCAGAAGCCGATGGCTTACCAGCCGAGCTGTTTAAAACCGGAGGCGACGCGCTGATAAGGTGTATGCATCAGCAAATTAGCACCATCTGGCAGGAAGAACGCGGACCCGACGATTGGAACCTGAGCATCCTGTGTCCCGTCCACAAGAAAGGAGATACGACTGTATGCTTCAACTATAGGGGCATAAGTCTTCTCCCTATTGCCTACAAAATAGTGTCAGGGATATTGTGCGAACGACTAAAACCAATTGTCAACGAAATAACTGGACCATACCAATGTGGCTTTAGACATGGCAAGTCACCATTGACCAGATATTTACCCTGCGGCAAAGCCTGGAGAAGACCCAAGAGATGCAGATCGACACATATCACCTTTTTATCGATTATAAAGCAGCGTTTGACAGTCCCCTCCGATCAAAGGTATTCCATGTAATGTCTGAATTTGGTATCCCTGCAAAGCTCATCCGGCACTGCCATAAACACAACAAACAACATCAGATGTGAAATAAGAAGAAGAATTGTATTGGCCAACAGATGCTACTATGGTCTAAGTAAGCAATTTAAAAACAAAGCCACATCTCGTCAAACAAAAATAACACTATAAAAAACGCTGATACTACCCGTGCTAATTTATGGCTCCGAAGCATGGGTACTTGCACAAGCAGATAAGGCAGTGCTTGTTGTGTTTGAGAGGAAAATTCTTCGAAAGATCTACGGGTCGATTTGCGTTGACGGTGAATATAGACGTCGTATGAACCATGAGCTATGTATATCAGCTATACAAAGACCATAGGCCATATCTTAAGAATGAGAGATGATTAATCCGCTAAAAAGGTGTATGAATACATGCCACATGGCGGTGCACGCCATGCCTAAGCTTCGATGTAGCATACAAGTGGATGAAGAAATGAAAAGGCGCGGTATTCCAGAAAGCGAAGCGAAAAACAGAGAGAATTTGGGATATTTTCTTAGTTCGGTCTATGGAACAAAGTAAGTTATTAAGTAAGTTATTTCCAACCAAAGACCAAGATTTTTATTTCCAACCATAGACCACAACAAATGTGAATTTTTAAAGATTTTTATTTCCAACCAAAGACCACAATAAACGTGGATTTTTCAAATATTTTTTTATTGGCAACCAAAGACCACAATAAACGTGGATTTTTTCAAATATTTTTTATTGGCAACCAAAGACCACAATTAACGTGGATTTTTAAAGATTTTTATTTCCCAAAGAATTTTATTGGCTAAAAAGGACCGCAATAAACGTGGATTTTTTTTTTTTGAAAATTCATCTTCTGATCCCCAATAAACTAAAATATGTTTTTAAAATCGACACCACTGTCGCTTTTGGCATAACACCGATATGTTGGCTTCCACTAATATGTCTTGCAGCATGTGATGGTTATTGTTGATGTTGTTGGCTCTTTGCTTGCTGGTATTTCATCTCCGTTGGGAGTTGCAAACACATAGTAGTTAAGTTGTTAGCCAGTTTGTCTGGCTGATATTGCAGCAGCAGGGGCCAGTTGAACATACACACACACAAATCTATAAGCAAACAGTATTTGCTTGGCAAGGCAATTGTTTTGTTATGAGCTTAGGTTGTATATTTTAACCGTTTTTTTTTCTGCCCCGATTGCTTGGTTGATGGATTTTTTAGTCTTGTTGTATTTTGGATTTGTGTTTCTTTTTTGTCTGATTGTCGCTTTTGGCCTCAACTATTGCTGTGACCATGAGATAACTTTGACTTATAAAATTATGTCTACATGTATGCATGTAAGTGTGTGTGTGTGCTTGTCTTTTTATTAAATGCCTCAATAGACAATTTACAACATGCTACATGCCGGTGCATATAGTTTACATAATTTTTTTTGGAAGTTAGTTGTTTTTGTTGAAGGAAAACCATTTGCATTTAATTCAATTGCACTGCAACGATGATAATAGAAATACGAAGGAGATAAAAAGAAAAATACAAGACACACAATTGTTCGATACTCGATAAACGTCCTTGGATGAAAATGGCATGTTATGCAATAGGCAAATTGTTTTTTCTATGTTTTTATTTTAGTGTTTTTCCTTTATCGCAAACAGTGATGAAATTTCCGGTTTCATGGGAAACACGTTCGGTTATGGAGTCAGAAATTTTTTAGAGAATTTGAGAATAATTTCTTGACCCAAAATTTATTTAGAGTCCAACTCAGAACAGAGTGTGATATTGGCACAAACAAAATCATCACAGAATATAAAAATGGCCTAAATGTATTAGGCCTACTACAGGCAGACACTGCTCGGAAGACACATGAGCCGCTTTGTGTACCACACATTATCGAAAAGGATGAAAACTGCTATAATTAATAACTAGTACTTAATAAAAAAAATAATAAATAACATATAACAAATAATAAAAAAAAAAAAACAAATAGTAAATAATAACACTGTGTGTAATTTTTTGAGTCATGTTTTATTAACCATATTCTGGCTCCACAGTGTAATAAAACACCAAAAATGAGAAGAAAGGTGTCTCGCCGTTTTTCCATATCTCATCAACTTTCGCGGTTATAGGCCTCCAAAGGGTTGAGGCTTTGATGTAAAAAGGGTCATTTAGTCAGGACTATATCTTCCAAACCGTTAGGAAATTTGAGTTTATCTCAGAGGCAAAGTTGTAGCTCTTGTCTTAAAAAACAAAAATTGTGAACACATATAACCCATCAAACTTCATCTGCAAGGTCAAAATCGCCATGGTCAAATTTCTTTTAAAATTTTTCTCAAGTTTTGTTATACAGCTATCTAACCGATCAAATTTGAAGAAAACAACCAACTACAAAAATTTACCTCAGATCTCAATAAACATCTTTCTAGAATATACGAAGCCTGAAGGAACTGGTCTTAGTGGTCAAAATAGCAAAACAATTGCGATGTTTATCCTCTTTTCTCGGCTTCTGCTCCATAGATATTAAACCGTTCAAAATTCAAGAAAACAATCAACCGCAATAGTGTAGCAAAGGCTTCAATAAACAACTTTCTGAAATATGCGAAATGTCTATGAACGGTTCCTAATGGTGAAAATAGCAAAAATCTTTTGAAAATATCCAATTTTTATACTTTTTTCTCTGACTCTGGTCCAAAGATATGCAACCGCCCAAAAATTAAGGATACAGTCAACTACAAAAATGTACCTTGGATTTCAACAAACAAGTTTCTAGAACAAATCAAGATTCTAGGAACGATTCTTCAAGCTCAAAATTCGATTATTTTAGATCATTCTTTCCTGTTCAGGTCCGTAAATAACAAACCTTTCAAATTTCCTTGAGTTTTAACAGTTTGTTATTTATTTCCAAACCTGAGCAGGGGGAATGTTAAAAAAATTTAATTGTTCGTGAATTTCAGCCCTAAGAAACATTCCAAGGATCTTAATATGTTCTAAAAAATTGTTTATTGAAATCTTAGGTATTTTGTGGTTGACGGTATCCTTAATTTTTTGGCGTTTGCGTATCTTTGGACCAGAGTCGGAGAAAAAAAGTATAAAAATTGGATATTTTCAAAAGATTTTTGCTATTTTTACCATTAAGAACCGTTCATAGACATTTCGCATATTCCAGGAAGTTGTTTATTGATGCCTTTGCTAAGCTATTTTCTTGAATTTTGAACGATTTAATATCTATGGAGCAGAATCCTAGAAAAGAGGATAAAAATCGCAATTGTTTTGCTATTTTAACGATTAAGATCCGTTTCTACAGAGTTCGTTTATTCTAAAAAGATGTTTATTGAGATCTGAGGTACATTTTTGTAGTTGGTTGTTTGCTTCAAATTTGGTCTGTTTGAAAGCTGTATAACAAAACTTAAGAAAAAATTTTAAAAGAAATTTGACCATGGCGATTTTGACCTTGCAGATGAAGCTTGATGGATTATATGTGTTCACAATTTTTGTTCTTTAAGACAAAAACTACAACTTCGCCTCCGAGATAAATTTAAATTTCCTAACGGTTTGGAAGATATAGTCCTGACTAAATGACCCTTTCTACATCAAAGCCTCAAACCTTTGGAGGCCTATAACCGCGAAAGTTGATGAGATAGGGAAAAACGGCGAGACACGTGTCTTCTCATTTTTGGAGTTCTATCGCACTGTGGTGTCAGAAGGACAAAGTCATTTTTGTAGCAGGAAAGGAAAATTTAGTTTACACAAACTAAAATGTAATGAAACCCACTTATGTAGTACCACTACTTCCGTTGTTTAACCGCTACCTTATTGAAATTTTTACCAATTTCACACAAAAGTTTCAGTCCATTTAATCCGCTAAGTATTATCTGATCTTCACGTTGGTTTGTACGCTTCTTCTTCATCATAAACTCAAACTTTGTTTAAAATTTTGCGGGTTATTATTTTGACCTACAGAGCCGCTACAAAATTGTTTAAAATTTTGTTTTTGGTCCATTTCATCCCCTGAACATTTCGCGATCATCACCAAAAATTATTCATTTCTATTCTGGCCCGAACCCAACCTCCTTAAAAAATTCTTTACAATCGGTCCATAATTGCGGTCTTAAGCTTGTTTACAATTTCTAATGGACGGACGCACATCCCTAAATCGCTTTATCTCGTCGAGGTATGAATTTTGGCCTACCAAATAAGGGGTCTAGGACGAATATTTCGTGGTGTTACATAAACTTTTAGAGAGACAATATGTAGCATGGGATAAAAATGTTGTTCTGTACACAGAACCTATTATATATTAGGCAGTAGGCCCGTTTTCTAGCAAACACTTTATTGCAATTTACATCAGAGGAAAGGTCAGTAGTTTTTTTTCCATATGTAGGCTACTTTGCGAAATATATATGTCCTCAAGGAATTAAAATATCGACCAAAAATAAAATTTTTATATTTTTCATACAAAAGTAATGGTCCATTTCACCCGCTAAAGAATATCAGATCATCATTCAAAATTGTAGGCATCTTTTTCGACCTATACTCTTACCCGGTGAAAAATTTCGTGACTATTGATGTATAATTGCGACTTCTAGCGAGTTTATTATTACACTACAAACAAATAACGGAATATATTAGGCTGTAACTCTGTTATCTGATCATGCACACCAACATAATTGGCATCAATTGAAAGGTCAAGTGTTCCACTTTCAAGTATATCTCACTTGTCCGGAATGTCACTTCCAGGAATTAAGATATAAGCTGTATATTAAAAATTTTCACAATTTTCACACAAAAGTATTGGTCCATTTAACCCTCTAAATATTATCCGATCGCCATCTTAAATTGCAAGCTTCTCCTCTGTGATATACTCTTACCTTATTTCAAATTACGCGTTGATCGGACTATTATTGAGACCTACAGAGCCACTAGAAAATTGGATAAATATTATGTTTTTGGTTCATTTCACCCGCTAAATATTTCACGATCATCACCAATAAGAATAGGGATCTATTCTTATCTGAGCCCGAACTCCATACAAAACTTCGTGACGATCGGTCCATAATTGCGGCCTGGAGCGTGTTTACAATTTATAATGGACAGACGGACGGACGGACACACATCTCAAAATCGCTTTATCTCGTCGAGATATGAAGATTGGTGTACCACATTGGGGGTCTCCGACGAATATTTCGCAGTGTTACATGAATTTTTACCAAAACAAACTTATAATACCCTTTTCCACATTGTGGTATAGGGTATAATAAATAATAAATAATTAATAATAGATAATAATTAATAAATAATACGACTAATTTTAAAAATAATTTGGGGACTTCTATGTTCCTCCCCGAATATGTTTGCGCTGCAAATTTACATAATTTCTCTGTCCCCTTCCCGTATAATCCAATAAGAATATTGGAACCTAGAAGGTTTTGCATTAGGTGTTTGCAATGAAGTGAAACTTTTAACAAGTTGGGCCTACAAAAACCATCATAAATTCAATACTTCAAACAGTTTGCCTGCAACTGAATGAAATATGTTTGTTTTTATTTAAACCACGAAATTAGAATCTATGTCATTGTTCATTTCTCTTTAGCTGCATATGTATATCTTCATGATTCTCATATGTATACATATGTATGCAGCATATATGTTTATATGCAAAAATCTATTTTTTTGTAGTCGTTCTCTGCCACAGGAACATAATTTTATTAACCTCAATTTCATGCTTAACATCTTTTGCTTGCCACGCCGACATAGTTGCACTATAACCCTTAACATATGCTCTTCTGGTCTTCTGTTGTTCGCATGTCAACGCTTTCGCATTGAGTAGAGCGTTGGTAATATATATGTACATATGTATATATGTACAACGGTAGACCGTGCCGTACTACTACTGCAAGTTAATCTAAAATTTAAATTTTTGTTTAGTTGCGAGGTTTGCTGTTTTTATTTTCATCATTCGCCATTTTCTGCTGCAGTTTTGCCTGCTACCTTTCATGCAACCGATTCTGTTGGTATTTTTTTCGGAATTTTTTAGATCCTGAAATTTTTTCTGAACTGTTGTTTTAAGTAGAAAACTAGATCAACGACGTTTTTTTGCGCTCCACGTGTTATGGTAATGTTTGTTTGCGTTCGTTGTTTTTTTTTTCATGCGGTTGCAAAGAATGCGGTTAAACACGAATGTGGTTGGAGACTTTTTTGGCGAGAAGCGAGGTGTGGTAAACAAAGGAGGAGGAAGACCTCCGTAGGAGTCTTCTATAGAATAGACGACCTCCGTAGGAGTCTTCTATAGAACAGAAGACCTCCGCAGGAGTTTTCTATAGAATAGAAGTCCTCCGTAGGAGTCTTCTATAGAACAGAAGACCTCCGTTGGAGTCTTCTATAGAATAGAAGACCTCCGTTGGAGTCTTCTATAGAATAGAAGACCTCCGTAAGAGTCTTCTATAGAATAGTGGACCTCCGTAGGAGTCTTCTATAGAATAGTGGACCTCCGTAGGATTCTTCTATAGAATAATGGACCTCCGTAGGAGTCTCCTATAGAATACTTGACCTCCGTAGGAGTCTTCTATAGAATAGAAGACCTCCGTAGGAGTCTTCTATAGAATAGTGGACCTCCGTAGGAGTCTTCTATAGAATAGTGGACCTCCGTAGGGGTCTTCTATAGAATAGAAGACCTCCGTAGGAGTCTTCTAGATAATAGTGGACCTCCGTAGGAGTCATCTAGAGAATAGTGAACCTCCGTAGGAGTCTTCTATAGAATAGTGGACCTCCGTAGGAGTCTTCTATAGAATAGTGGACCTCCGTAGGAGTCTTCTATAGAATAGAAGACCTCCGTGGGAGTCTTCTATAGAATAAAAGACCTCCGTTGGAGTCTTCTATAGAATAGAAGACCTCCGTTGGAGTCTTCTATAGAATAGAAGACTTCCGTAGAAGTCTTTTATAGAACAGAAGACCTCCGTAGGAGTCTTCTATAGAATAGTGGACCTCAGTAGGAGTCTTCTATAGAATAGTGGACCTCCGTAGGAGTCTTTTATAGAATAGTGGACCTCCGTAGGAGTCTTCTATAGAATAGTGGACCTCCGTAGGAGTCTTCAATAGAATAGTGGACCTCCGTAGAAGTCATCTATAGAACAGAAGACCTACGTAGGAGTCTTCTATAGAATAAAAGACCTCCGTAGTAGTCTTCAATAGAATAGTGGACCTCCGTAGGAGTCATCTATAGAATAGAAGACCTCCGTAGGAGTCTTCTATAGAATAGTGGACCTCCGTAGGAGTCTTCTATAGAAAAGAAGACCTTCGTAGGTGTCTTCTATAGAATAGAACACCTCCGTAGGAGTCTTCTATAGAAAAGAAGACCTTCGTAGGTGTCTTCTATAGAATAGAACACCTCCGTAGGAGTCTTCTATAGAACAGAAGACCTCCGTAGGAGTCATCTATAGAACAGAAGACCTACGTAGGAGTCTTCTATAGAATAGAAGACCTCCGTAGGAGTCTTCTATAGAATAGAAGACCTCCGTGGGAGTCTTCTATAGAACAGAAGACCTCCGTAGGAGTTTTCTATAGAATAGAAGACCGCCGTAGGAGTCTTCTATAGAATAGAAGACTTCCGTTGGAGTCTTCTATAGAATAGAAGACCTTCGTTGGAGTCTTCTATAGAATAGAAGACCTCCGGTGGAGTCTTCTATAGAATTGAAGACCTCCGTTGGAGTCTTCTATAGAATAGAGGACCTCCGTTGGAATCTTCTATAGAATAGAAAACCTCCGTTGGAGTCTTCCATAGAATAGAAGACCTCCGTTGGAGTCTTCTATAGAATAGAAGACCTCCGTAGGAATCCTCTATAGAATGGAAGACCTCCGTAGGAGTCCTCTGTAGAATGGAAGACCTCCGTAGGAGTCTTCTATAGAATGGAAGACCTCCGTAGGAGTCCTCTATAGAATAGAAGACCTCCGTTGGAGTCTTCTATAGAATAGAAGACCTCCTTTGGGGTCTTCTATAGAATAGAAGACCTCCGTAGTGGTTTTCTATATTATATTCTATACTTCTAGACAGATCTTCTACCAAATTTCCCAACTTAATAAACCTCCCAGAAAAATTTCATTACTCACCAGCATTTCACATTAGTTTTGGTCCCCATATTTTAGCACAATTTCGGTTAAACAAAAAATACAGAACTGGTGGAATAGGTTATAGGGGTAAGTGCGTGTGATTGTCATCACTATGTTTGTGCTCTTTTTTCCGCTTTCCCGGTAAAGTTAATTAATCTTCCTATGGTTTATTTTTTTTTTGTTTTTTTGCTATTATGCATACATTCACTATATACATATATGAGCAAAATGGTTATATATACATACATATGTGTATGTTCGTCTTTGGTCCATATGATGATAATATATGGCCACAGACATAGTTCGTCTTCACATTTTGTCATTCTATTCCTGTGCAGTAGTTCCTGTTTCATTTTACACTGCTCTTCCGACACAAATCTTTTTTGTGTGCAAATGTGTGTGTGTGTATGAGTGTGATAGTGAGATTTGCATTTGTAGCACATGTCGTTATACAAATTGTATAAGCTCTTCAGGAATTTTTATATATACTTTTATACATATTAGCATCACCGTAGTTTTATTTCTCGTTTTTAGTTTTTTTTGCTTTAACTTTTTACCTCAAAATTTCCCTGTAGCATTTGGTTAGCATAAGAAGAAAGTATGTACCGAGGTTAACAATGTGAGATGCACATAGGGAAGGTGAAAAAATCTCTTTCTCTTGCATGAACCATGCACATATATTTCATCGTTTTTTTTTGTCCTCTTCTTATTCTGGTGTCACATTATTTCAAGAGTTCGTCGTATTTTATCTGTTGAACTAAATAAATGGGATTTGTTTTAATAGTGGATTATAGTGCTACAGGATACAACTAAAGATTTAAGTTAAACAAATGTTGATAGAAAATGCAAAGTAGGTGAAAGGTGGGCTTTAGGGTGGGATATTTATTTTTTAGTAGGCTTTAAGTAGGAGAATGTGTGTGCGGTATTATAATAAATATTATTAATAGGGGTAGTTTGTAAAAAATGATTGTGGTGAAGGATATCAAACTTTTCAATTATAGTGAAGTTATTTAGATCGTTGATGGCACAGTTATTAAATAAGGCCAATTATTATATTAGGAAACCACTTCTCAACTCCTTCGGGTAACTCATTCACAAAAGTTAAAACAATTTCTCTTAACCCATTTCGTACTTGGTGTTCGATTTTTCGAATAGTAAAACTACTTCTTTTCAAAAAAATATTTATGGATGAAAAAGGTTAAATTTTAAACAAGTTTTGGTATATGTATAAAGTCTAATCTGTCAGCAAATAAAAAAAATTGTTCCCTTAAAAACCCCCCTCCCCCTCGATGATAAGGGTAGATTTTTGAAACCTATATTTTTTGATACTTTTTAAATTAATTTTAAGAAATTATAAAAAAAATTAAATTAAAAAAGTAATCATGAGGAATTTTGCCGTTTCACAAAATATAGAGGACTTGATTTACATGCGCAAGCGCGACTTTATAGATGTGCTAAGTTGACTGTTCGAAATTTCGAACGCTGGTACTTAACCTACATATCGATGGGTATATCAAAACGTGGAAATTTACTGACAAATTGAAATTTACTGACTAACTACTAAATATCAGCCATTTCTAAAGGATAGTGCGGCTAAAATCCTGAAATACCCTAAAATCGTTAGGTACCATTTATCGGAGGCTATATAAAACATCTCAAAGAAGTCTCAATACCAATCTTCAACCATTTTTTCATATAAAAATGGTGAAATAAATCAAAAAACGGCAAATAAATCAATTTTATTTTTCTTCTATACATATAGCTTAGGCGCCAGTGTTCGAAATTTCGAACACCACTTTCCGGGAAAACGAAAAATCGGAAAAATTTTTTGAGTTGATTTTTGACATCAGTTGGTCCTAAATAACCTAAAAAAGTGCTTTGTTTTTAAAAAATAAATAAAAAAATTGTCTCGGTACGATATGGGTTAAGTACCTTAAGTATTCCTCAAGGATCGTCTTGATTTTCTTTAATGATGACAGTGCTTCTGCTATTGTCCACCAATTCCTACCGAGATAAGGGGCGGAAACCGCCAACAACTCTACAGTTCCACTTTAGCCTGGAACTGGTCATATCCTCAGCATTTAGGCTAAAGAGGGTATACAGGGCAACTACATAAGAGTCATGCTAGGTAACACTATGTTTTGACGTACAACAATGCGTTGTGTTGGTTACAGTGGCCTAAACAAATCAGTTTGCCCAACAAATTAAATTTACTTGTGAACATTTTCGTCCGATCTTTTTCCATAACTTTCGACGTGGACTATCACGAGAAGAGTGGATGGAGTGGATGGGGATGAAGCACCATCATATAGCACTCGCAAGCAATCGCAAGCAAAAACAAAGTTCGTCCAGAAACTACCGTTGTGCCAGAAAACGTCATGTGACATACTGTGAGATAGATGCATCCTTGGACATTTCTTCTACAACCATATATACAATATTGCATGAACACCTGTCCGTAAAAAAAGTTGCTCAAAGGCTCGATCAGATTGGTGCAAAGAATTATTGGAAAAATACGATAGCTATGCTACAAAAGGCGTTTATAATATCACCACAGGTGATGAGTAGACAGTGGAATCCTATGCAAATGCATATATGGTTTGGATGATCATAGAAAAAAATCTGATTAGACGGAAAATCGTTTTATCACAAAATAAAACCAATTAGGCCCAGACATATTTGCATATTTTGCATATCATGCATATTTTGACATATTTGCATAAAATGAGCATATGCAAAAACATACACAAGGATTTGTGGACTTAATATTCCACCGAAATGACTGAAATTTGGTATTAAGACTTCGTTGGGGGTATGAAACTTTGCTCTTGACATTTGTTCGCATAAGTGCACGTCTTCATATTGCCCCCATAGGACGGTACCTCACGATTTCAGGTTGTGCAAGTTGTGGCCTCAACATCACTCTGAAATGGCTGAAATGTTGTATCAAGTCTTCGTTTGGGTTATACAACTTTCCACCTGAAACATATTAGTATAGGCCAACGTCTTCATATAGTCCCCATAGAACGGTACCTCCCGATTTTCGGCATTTTAAAAGGTTTTGGCCTTTATATCCCACCGAAATGACTGGAATTTGATATTTATTCTTCGTTGGGGTTAGAAAACTTTCCACCTGAAATTTCTCGGTATAGGTTCACGTCTTCATATAATAGCCCCCATAGAAGGTATCTGCGGATTTCTGGTATTTTGAAGGTTGTGGCCTCAATATTCCCCCGAAATGGCTGAAATTTGGTATTAAGTCTTTCTTGGGGGTATAAAATTATCCACCTGAAACTTGTCGGTATAGGTTCACGTCTTCATATGCCCCCCCATAGAACGGTATCTGCGAATTTCTGGTATTTTGAAGGTTGTGGCCTCAATTTTCCTCCGAAATGAATGAAATTTGGTATTAAGTCTTCCTTGGGGGAATAAAATTATCCACCTGAAACCTGTCGGTATAGGTCCACGTCTTCATATACCCCCATAGAACGGTACGTCCGGATTTCTGGTATTTTGAAGGTTGTGGCCTCAATATTCCTCCGAATTGGCTGAAATTTCGTATAGGTACACGCCTTCATAGATGATAGAGCGATTTTTAAATAAATCGCGGTCAAATTTGTAGGCGTTTTCCACGATTTTGGTTGTAAACCACAAGTCCTTTCGTAATGGGGCTAAAGAAAATGTTGTAGCAGTGAAAATTCTCTACAAGATTGAGCTTTATGGCTTTTTCCTAGGTTTTAGAATTTTTGAGAAGTTCAAATTGAGACAATACACTGACTGTATCGCCTCCTTATAAAACAATACCATACATGGAGCGCCTTAAGTAACTTTAAGTGGAAATCGCTTGTATCTGGAATTTTTTTTTCGGATTCTGAAACAGCAATGTTCAAAGATGAGAAAAATCTAAAAACGAAAAAAGTTCACTTTTTTATGGTTCAAATTGAGACATCGCACTGACTGTATCGCATCCTTATAAAACAATGGCATGCACGGAGCAACTTAACTGACTTTGAATGAAAACCGCTTACACCTGGGAAATTGTTTCGAAATCTAAAACAGCAATGTTCATAGATGAGAAAAATACAAAAACAAGAAAAAATGACCGAAGGGATTTTCAATTAAATCGCAGTCATATTTCACATTTTAGGATTTTTTTAGGCTTTCACCATTTTGTTGGAAGCGGCAAGTTCGATAGAAATGGGACTAAATAAAATGTAGTAGCAGTGAAAATCCTCTACATTATTTTCTTTAGTTCCATTCCGATAGGACTTGCCGTTTCCAAGCAAAATCGTGACGGCTTAAAAACCCTAAAAAAGTGAACTTTGACCACGATTTAATTTCAAATCCCTTCGACGATTTTTTTGTTTTGTATTTGGATTTTTCTCATCTATGAACATTGCTGTTTCAGAACCCGAAGAATTTGAATCTGTGAATCTGTGTTCATTTAAGGTTAGTTAAGGCGCTCCGTGCATGGGATTGTTTTATAAGGAGGCTATATCGTCAATACCTTGTCCCAATTTCAACTTCTATATCTCAAAAATAGTAAAACCTAGAAAAAAGTAATAACGTTTAGTCTTGTAGAGAATTTTCACTGCTACAACATTATGTTTAGATCCATTACGATAGGACTTACGGTCATAGAAAACCCCGTGAAAACAAAGAAAAACCCTAAAGGTGTGAACTTTGACCGCGTTTTTATAAATCGCTCCGGCGATTTTTTTTTTTTTTATTTTTTCTCATCTAGAAAAATCGCGAAAACATAGAAAAACCCTAATGTTGTGAACTTTGACCACGTTTTTTAAATCGCTCCGGCGATCTATTTTGTTTTTTTTTTTTTTTGATTTTTCTCATCTATGAGCATTGTAGTTTCATTTAAGGTTAGTTAAGGCGCACCGTGAATATTTTTAAATTACTGGTCATGCAGAATGAAGCTTGTTTACATATCTTTGTAATGGGTTCTTCGACTCATATGGCTTCCACATTTTTGTTAGGCCATTACAATATTATTGTTTTGAAAAAAAAAACACATACTGGGTTTACTCCTTTGCATTATACCACAGGCTGAGGGTATACACTATGCACCACTGAAAATGCAAACAACTTCTAGTATGCATTTTTCGAAAGTACATATTTAGACTACAAAAACCTAATAGGGGTTTGTCCTGTCAGATACAGTTCGGATTTTATGGCTTCATCTAAACCGGGCTAAATCTACACTTTTTTGCATTTATCAGGCCTTTATCTCATAGGAATAGGAATTTGGCCTTACTGTCTTTAGCAATATTGAACTTATCTTTTGAAAAACCACATAAGAAAAACTCCATCTAGGGCATCAAAATCTATAAAATATAGAAAATTTTACATAATTCTTGAAACTCTGGCCAGTATCGGCTATACTATTGGGAGTTGAACCAAGTAACATTTTGCAAAAATCTTCCAAATAAAGTTCTCAACAATTCTTTAGAACATTCTGAAACTCTAAAATGCTTACTTCATGTTTTTTCAGCGGTATTTTGCATCATATATTTTACAACACGTATTTCATACAGAGTTCACACCAACAGTTTATTCTCGCATTTTGGATTTCACTACATTATTGACATTTTTATTAAATCGTCGTTGAATAATGTACTGAAAACAACGTCATAGAGGCATTTTACAACAATGACATGTTCTAAAGAGTTGTGTATTACATTCCAGGGAATATTTTTCCAAAAGAAAATATTCAGAAAAATTTAACGGTTTTGGAGATACGGTGCGAAATGCATAAAACTTGTGGAATTTTTTCATATATTTTGAAATTTGAGGCAATAAATGTAGTTTTTCGAGTTGATTATTTCTCCAAATATTTTATTCTTATCCTTATCTACAAAATTTATTCAGAGGTCAGAATAAGATTCGCATTGGTTTCAGAGATATAGCCCCGAATTTCTTTAAAAACTCAATATTTAACCATTTTTAGATGGGGCCATAAAATCCGAGCTGGATCTGACACAACAGAACCCAACTAGGGTTTCTTGTCGTTTGGGTCTGTACTTTCAAAAAATCCTCAGTTCGAATTGTTTGCACAAGATCACCTTAAAAATGTTGCACAGTATTATCATAGTCAGCCATCGATGTTTGAAGGGTGAAAAATCATTAGACAGATTCAAATAGTTAATTCCATCTTGACTGTATAACTGACTAATACTTTTTTACTTTTTAATAAGAATTTTATTCGCATAGACGGTCTTCGACCTTTTTATAGTTATTCCAATTTTAAATTCCAATAAATATAATTTCTCAATCATTTATGAAAGTGCAAGAACTAAGAGCAACAATAACAGATTAACGTTTTGGTGACCTATAATATTGAATGGAATATAATTCAATCTTATAGGTCACCAAAACGTTAAACTGTTATTGTTACACTTAATTTTTGCACTCTCATTCAACTTTCAACATCTCATTCATTCTATAATGTTTGTAAAAAAGCAACAAGCAACTATTTGGATGTGTTAAATTGATGGCAATTTGTTAACAAAACAGTAGGCAAAGTTCAAGTTAAAAAAATAGGACTATCAGCAGCAAAAATACTTTCAACAATCGAAATATGAGAACAAAAAAGTATAAAATTGAATTAAAGCTTTACTGTTTGCAATTGAGAATGTGTAAAATTGTAATTGATAAAACAAACATACAAAAAATGTGTGACCAATAAGTGACGTTCATACATATATATGTAGTACACACATATGTGCATTCACATAAAAGAAAATATTTGACAGTAAAACAAAAACGAAAATCGAATCCAGCCATACTTTTGAACACCATTTGTTTGGAAACCTAATTTTTTCAACTATTTCAACAACCTCGACAATCCCTTCTTCTTCTTCGTTCCTTTACCAACAATGGGTTTGTTGTTAAGAACAAATTGTAACCAAAAACCATGAAAAACATGAAGTACCGATTGACACACATATGTATGTATAACCCCGAATAGCGATGAACATGGTTGATATTTTTCCACTATGGTTTTCACAACATGCGTACATATGTACATGCATATTGTATGTCAGTTGGTTAGTATGGTTACAATTGATAACATTTGACACTTTGCACTTGTTAACATACAAAACATAAACTAAAAAAATCATAGGAACGAAATGTCAATTCAATGTATGACTTTTACTGAATTTCTTTTTGCTGAATGATATCTGCAAGCTTTTTTTGATAATTCTGTTTTGAAAAATTCAAAGGAAAACCCGAAACGTTTTACAGGCTGTCAAATAACATTTGAAAACTATATCCATAACAAAAACGCTAGTCATTGGCGATTTGGTGTCGTCTACACTACTATGTGTTAGAATTTTTAAATTTTTTATTGATACGTATAAAGGGTGCTCAGTTCCAGAATCGTCAAGAATGGCATGTCGCACTGAATTACTAGTTATTCTATGACCACTAGAATAACTACACGGAGGAAAAAAGGCCTTTCTCACATATGTCCCAAACATATTTTGCAGCAAACATGTATTTGTTTGCAAGCAGTCCCAAACATGGCATATGTTTGGGTCCAGCAAACAAATATATGTTTGGGTGCAAACAAATATTTGTTTGGATGCAAATAAATATTTGTTTAGATGAAATATAAATACAAACCCAAAATCCACAAAAACACATACACATACACCAGAGTAAGCAATGGGTCTCCCGTGAGCCTAAATGTACTCTCGCTCACAACCTGTGAAGACTCTAACTGGTGGTGACCGAGAGTAAATTTAAGCTCACTGGAGACCCATTGTCTTACTCCGACATAACACATTTATAAATGGTGGTGGTTTTTTATTGATATGTATAGAAATACCAAACACAAAAGCAACAACAGACGCGTAGATACGTACAAGTAATTGCAAATAATAGAAATAATAGCACACTTTTAGAAAGAAAAACAATTAATTATAAAATTTTGAAACATCGTTGAACGCTTCCCGTTAGTTGTAAAATAAAACACAATCTCCTCCAAATTGAAATCATCAACGGGAAATCGGCATCTGAAATCAAATGATTATATAATGTAATAAATAGGTATATCCATACTTAAATTATATGCATGTATATGAAAAATTTATTAATGTTATTATCAGTATTAAATGCGATTTCTTCCTTGTCCAATAAAAGATTTCAATTCACCGTTTTGAATTAAATATAAAATTTCCAATTATGAAATGTATTGTGCGTTTAATTATCTAATACAAAATAATTTAAAAAAAAAATAAGTTTCAGTGTTTTATTTAGAAATGCACTTAAAACTAGAAAAAATTGTCGCTTAGCCTCAATAAATATATTCTTTCTCATGATGGAATCTCTCAAATAAAACGCGTGCCGTTTAATTTTGCCACCATTTATAATTTAAATGCAAGCGTTTTATTTGAGAGATTCCATCATGAGAAAGAATATATTTAATGAGGCTAAGCGACAAATTATTTTCCAGTTTTAAGTGCATTTCTAAAAAAAAACACTGAAACTTATTTTTTTTAAATTATTTTGTAATTTTTAACTTTTTAGTAAATACATTTTTTGATCACTGAGAAAAAAATTATAGTCAATTTAGGCCGAAAATTTAGATAAAAACTTTAAAATACCTGAATCGTGTAGTACCGCTATATAAAGGCTACACCAAAACCTTAAAAACTTATGTCCATAATTTTTGGTGGGGAAGTTTCTGTACCATTGTGAACTCCAGATGCCAAGTTAAAGCCAATTCTGGCTAAAAATTAAAATAAAATCCTTAAAACAATTGAAATCGGGCCGTACCGCTATATGGGGGCTATACCAAAACTTGTACCTATGTCCATTATTTTTAGGAGAAAGTTTCTGTACCAATGTGGGGTCCCATTGCCAAGTTACAGCCAATTCGGCCTAAAAATTAAGATAAAATCCTCATAATACTTGAAATCGAGTGGTACCGCTATAAGGAGGTTATACTAAAACCTGGACCTATGTTCACAATTTTTGGTGGGGAAATGTCTGTATCATTGGAAATCTCAAGTGCCAAATGACAGCTAATTCGGGCAAAAAATAAGATAAAACCCTTAAAATACCTGAAATCGGGTGGTACCGCTATATGGGGGTTGTAGGAAAAAATGGGCCCATATTCATATATTGTCATCCAAATCTGGAAAGGGTGCAAAGTTTCAGTTCGATTGGTCAACTACAGCTGCGGTAAAAATGAGTTACTAGATTTGAACTAAATCGGGTGGTACCGCTATATGGGGGCTATATGAAAAAATGGACCCATATTGGATTTGGTTTTATATTCATGTATTGTTATCCAAATCTGAAAAGTGTGTAAAGTTCAGTTCGATTGGTCAACTGCAACTGTGTTAAAAATGAGTTACCAGATTTGAACTAAGCTAAATAAAACACTGTAAAAAGCACAATTTTTAAAGAAAACGCAAACATTAGTTAATACACTCACTTTACCGTCTTTACTCAACGATTGTATTTAGAAAACTGAAGAAAAACTTCACTTACTACGTTGGTTAACAACAACAGAGCACGAAACACACGTGTGTGGCCGAATACACACCACCAATGCATAAAAACATTTTTACCCTCCCTTCTTCGCTTCTGTGTCTTCTATTACACTATACACCCAACTCTTTATTATAAAACAGCATTCTGCAGCTGCGAAAGCCCTGTTGTTGCTCTCTTCTACAAAAATCCTCTCTCTACCCATAAAAAATATGTTCCAACATAAAAAATATGTTGGTACCCAAACAAATAAAATTTAGATCATAGCCGACCAAGAAGAGCGAGCGCTTAAATCATTGATGCTCAAAATATTTTGTTCATTAGTCTCTCTGGGAGTGTCTTTCCGTTGCTAAACCACGGCAGATGAGAAAAAAGAGAACGTGTGTTGTTGTTGTAGTCACGTTAACGTATATGGATGATCTTGGCTGGCTTAAATTGTTTATGTGTGGGTAAAATTACACTGACAGAACAGAACAGGGTGATGATTTTCATATTGAGTATGAAATGAAAAACACAGGAAAAAAGTTGTCACGGCGTGTTAGCGTTCAGAGCCAAACATAGTGGTGGGTGTGTGGGTTCGAATCGTCGGCTTTCCTTTTTCATTTGCATTATATATCATAAAAAAGCTCGATTAATAAATTAAAAAAAAAAAATAAATACTAAAAATGATCTTCGCCTAAAAAGGCAAAATTTTCAAATAGAAAAAATATATTGTTGGCGCGTTCGCTTTGTATGACTAAAATTAAAAATAATATACAGTGAATCACAGTCAAAAGTATCCACTTCAGTTTCTTTTATTAAAACTGCGATTGCTAAAAGTTAATCAATGATAGCGATTTCGTTCTTTTTTATATTTTTACATTAGGGTCTTAACTTAAATATAATAAAATAAAATTAACGAAATTCGGGTAAATTTAGATAAAAAAATAAAAATTGTTAAACAACATCGATTTCTACCTCACAGTGAAAATTATCCACTCATATTATTTTTTTTCGCACATTTCCCGTCATTAAGTGATATTTTGTATGCGTATTATAATGACGCCTAAGGTAAGATGGACAAAAGTCAGGGACAAAAGTTTACATACACCCCCTAAATCTCGGGTTTTAGGGTAAGTAATGATTTTTATGAAATTCGAAGTATATAGTATTATTTTTTCTCGCTAATAAACAATATTTAATAAAACAAAAGTATATTCCATAACACAAATAACGGTAAATTGTACAAAAACCAAAAAATGATGGGGACAAAAGTTTACATACACCCCAAGGAAATATGTAATTTACCGTACAATTTATGGAACTAGCAGCAAAATTTATACATTTTATAGTTTTGGCGAATGTCTCCGGGTGTTTGAGATATATTATAGAGAAACAAAAATAATTTTTGGGGGTTTAATGCCGTTATATAAGGTCGGACTTCTTGTATAATCCATTAAAGCTGATTCTTGCTAAATTCTTTGCATTTTTAGGTCTTTACTTTATAAAAAGCACAAAATTAATGTCGGATAGCAAATCTAAGCTTTGGAGTTGATCTCGTGCGAAATATTCCTTCCTGAACATCGATAAATGCAAGTTTTTCCTCAGATTTCTCAGGAAATTAGTAGATTTCGCAGAATTCTTGGCGCAAATTACATACAGAAGGCTTTAAATTGTCTTGTAATATGGTCTGATACAATCCTTGAACATCAGTTGACTCAGAAAAGTACAATTGTACGAAACTTTTTGCCCCTATAGTGACGGTAATGATCATAATACGAAAACGACGTCGTTCACGGTACAAATTTCATGTTTTTTTGGTACTGCTTATATTTTGATGCTTTGGAAGCTTTGGGAGCAGGTTTGTAACAGAATATTTCACAGTTCTGAGTCAACTGATGTCCAAGGATTGTATCAGACCATATTACAAGACAATTCAAAGCCTTCTGTATGTAATTTGCGCCAAGAATTCTGCGAAATCTACTAACTTCCTGAGAAATCTGAGGAAAAACGTGCATTTATCGACGTTCAGGAAGGAATATTTTGCACAAGATAAACTCCAAAGCTTTCTAGGGTCTCTAGATTTGCAATCCGACACTAATTTTGTGCTTTTTATAAAGTACAAGACCTAAAAACGCAAAGAATTTAGCAAGAATCAGCTTTAATGCGCTATACAAGAAGTCCGACCTTATATAACGGCATTAAACCCCCAAAAATTATTTTTGTTTCTCTATAATATATCTCAAACACCCAAAGACTTTCGCCAAAACTATAAAATGTATAAATTTTGCTGCTAGTTCCATAAATTGTACGGTAAATTACATATTTCCTTGGGGTGTATGTAAACTTTTGTCCCCATCATTTTTTGGTTTTTGTAAAATTTACCGTTATTTGTGTTATGAAATATACCTTTGTTTTATTAAATATTGTTTATTAGCGAGAAGAAATAATACTGTATACTTGGAATTTCATAAAAATCATTACTTACCCTAAAATCCGAGATTTAGGAGGTGTATGTAAACTTTTGTCCCTGACTGTACATTTATTATTGTTGCATTGCAGACGAGGCATTCTGCGTCATTAAAAATATTAATACAAAACAAAAATCATTTTCAAATTCTTCCCTCCACATATTTGCTGTACAACTGCAAAATCTTTTCAGTGTACCCAAAAAAAAAAACAAATAAAGCGGCATCAACCTGCTTGCATGACATTCAGTACAAAACTGAAGTAAAAAAATCAAAACATTTGCTCTCTTACTTTGCGTTCGGGTCGCGTGTTTGTGATTTGCCGAAAAACTTCGTAACCATATCAATACCAACGAACGGGTTTGATTTAGATATGTTACAGACCCAGTGGGAAAATTGGGAACATATTACATTGAAAATATATTTATTAACGCATTATAAGCAATACGTTCCAAAACATATCCGTAAGAATCGAGAAAAGAATATAATTGGACAAAAAGTTAAATTATTAAATATATTATAGAATATACGTTATATAATATACCGTAAAGAATCGAACGAGTAATTCCACTTGACAAAAAATTCATATTAATTACCTCTTACATTCCCACTGGATACGACAAGGGAATGCAATGTTTCTTTTTGTAATCCCGATATCTGCCGACGCCTTTAAGTCGCAGCACAAATTTGCCAGTTTTGTTTGTGTCGTGTAACAATAAAGACGTAATTTTGTAAAAATATTTAATGAACTATTCTATATTCTGTTTTTAATGAATGAATATTCTTTTTTTCAATTCTATGAATACTTTTTTAACTACATAAAATCCTTATATTTATAAATACAAATAAAAAATGAATTAAAATTAATGGTTTTCTATTTTAATTCAATAAATTACTTAAGGCATACGGGGGAATAAATTATTTATAAAAAGAGAATACATACATAATACAATGCATTCCAGTATATGAATTCCAATATACAGTGGCTCCAAGCGAATGTCGTACACCTAATGAAATTTTTTTAATTGACTTATATCTCCGGCACAAAATGGTATATGAAGAAAGTACTTACGCAGCCTTTTAGTGCATTTAGTCGACAATTTAGAAACATGATATAATAAAATAATCAACCCGTTTACATTGTTGAAAAATTAAATTAGCTAAAATACTAAGAATTTTAGCACCAAGCGAAAGTCGTACAGCAATTATAAAGACAAAGTATTTGTTAAAATAATTAATTCTAGTACATGTTCCTGCTTTTGTTAAATCCTACGATCGATTTAGCGTAACATCTGCGCTTCTTTAAATTTGACAGGGTCCATTCTGGAAACTTGTATCAGGTTAAATGGGAAAGAAGCGTAAAAATTAAATAAAAATTATTTTTATAAAACAACATGAGTACATTATTTATTTAACTTTACAAAAACAATTTTTTTAGATTCAGCAGATATCGAAAATTAAAACTGCAAAGCTATTCAACACCTTGATGTCTACTAATAAGAAAAAAATCCATATGAAATATTTAAAATAACTAAAACATTAAAAAAACAATATTTTCTTTTGGATAGTTTAATACACGAAGTTCAAAATGAGTTGATTTTTAGTGTCCCGACACTCTAATCGATTGAGAAAAATATTTGGAAGCTTATTTTTCCAATGTGCACTCAAATTTTTACAACATAAATACCTTGTCAATTTGTGATAAAAAAGTCGTAAAAAAGCAATATATAAATTTATCCAAGAGCGATGTTTAGAATATCAAAACAATAGCGATGAATGCATAAATTTTCTTAAAAGAGTGTAATTTTCATAGACCCAACAAGTTCTGTCCGAAACCTGACATTACATTGTGAAAAATCCCACAAATTGCTTCATGTCTAATACACGAATAATAGAACATAACGCATCAGTGTATTTGTGGGTGTGTGGGGCTTATCTTTCAGATTTGAATCTTTGTTTTATAATTTTTCTGAAGTCATTGGGAATCAAACTGTGAGATTTTATAATTAAAATGAGTTCTCACTACCTGTCGAATAATGTATTGGTCAAGGTAAGCGATGTTCTTTCTGCCAAAACTCTGACTTCAAGCATAAAAGCTTATTATTTGCGACCACTGGTATTAAATAATTGTTTCAATAACATGGGTTGGCTGGACTGTAGTCCAAGCTTGAACAGTAAATCGTCTATAGTGGTTCTATAAATGGAAAATGTCTCCAGACGACTTATACTTCCAGACATCTTTATAGGAGAGATTTTCCAAACAAACAGCGACATATTTTAAACTTCAGCTGTTCAAAACTGGTCAAAAATATTTTAAATCGATTGCAGAATTCAACTGAAACCAGAAATATGCCGCAGGACGATTTATATTAATAAATATTTTGTCTTTATAATTGCTGTACGACTTTCGCTTGGTGCTAAAATTCTTAGTATTTCAGATATTTTAATTTTATAACAATGTAAACGGGTTGATTATTTTATTATATCGTATTTCTAAATTGTCGACTAAATACACTATAAAGCTGCGTAAATACTTTCTTCATATCCCTTTTTGCATCGGAGATATAAGTCAATTAAAAAAATTTCATTAGGTGTACGACTTTCGCTTGGAGCCACTGTATATTACTAAAGAACTATAAAAGAATATACCCATTGATTACACGATGCTTTCTATGGATACTATAAAGGAATATATTATTTTCCTAGGGCATGCACCGTGTTACGAATAATGTATTCGGTAATCAATAAAACATAGTGGCTCTGTACTACCCACTGGGGAATGTTGCAAACATATACATATTTGTGTTCAACCAGTCCCAAACATAAATTTGTTTGGATCTAAATATATTTGTAACATATTTTTTTCTGTGTGTAGTTATTTTGTGGCCCCTAGAAGTTGAAAAATAAGCTAAAGAAAAAAATCTGTTTTTCAGTTTCAACGCTCTTTATGTTATTTTATTTTACTTTATTTTATTTTCATTTTATTTTATTTTCATTTTATTTTAATACACACGCGGCCACACATACGATTATTAAGGGTTCTTTAAACGCTGACATGTGCACCACCATCTATTCTTTATGTTGTCAACAAAAAGTCCGGTTGCCCACGGTAAGCGTTGAACCCACAATCCTAGGATTTGCTGTCGGATACACACGCTCTGTGCCACCGTACTCATAGCTTAATAAGGAGTAATATAAGAAGTTGTTTTTGTTTACATTACTTTGTAACGGGTTACATAATGACCAACGGGTCTGAATTTTGTGCTGGGATCTTCTCCATTTTTCATTCCCATACATTTGAACAAGCAATTTCGAAAGATCGTTTCCCTTTTTTTAATAGCAAAATTTCTTCTTGTTGTTTTTTCTTTCATATTTGATGCTACTTTGATCTTATTATACATATTTTAAGTATTTTTATGTTTTGATTTCTCTGAATAAAAAATAATTGCATTGATTTAGAAATGCAAGAGTTACTGCTGCTTTGTTCCCCTTCACCCGTTTTTTACATTGCATTGTCATTTTGTATTTCTATGGCTTTTGTGGTTTTTCTATTAATGTCATATTTCCAACCACGTTCCCAGAATCGCCCTGTACACAAACCTAATAACGTTACAAATACACACGCATGTATGTAAATGTGTTTATTTGTGATATTATTGCAATTAGTATCAGTGAAAACTAAGGACTGTTGGTATACCAATTGTTATTATTTTGAATATGACGCAAAAACAGTTCCTGAGATGGGAATATTGTGTTTCAGTCTCAGCGCTTCCAACGAAGACTAAATACGATATTTCAGCCATTTTGGGGTGATAATGAGACTAAAACTTTTCAAATACCGTAAATCGGGAGGTACCGTTCTATGCGAGCTATATCAAAACATGGACCGACATAGACCATTTTCAATACCAAATATCCAATATACCAAATATCCTAGGAGTAATAGAAAATCATGATCCAAATGATGAAGCTCTGTCTTAAATATTGCGAGCTGTATCTTCATTTCAACAGACAGACGGACATCGTTATTTCGTCTTTAAATGTTATGCTGATCAAAATAAGTAAAAAAGTATAAGCCGACTTTGCCCTCATCTTGGTTTTCGGTTTTCGGAATTTTGGGTGTACTAACTTGCCAACAAAAGTATTGATTTGGTTTAAAGCTTGAAACTTTTGCAGGGGAGGTACCTAAAGGAATGGGCCGACATAGTCCATTTTGGAAGTGGGTCCTATTTTGTAAGTCTCACCTCTTGATGGATATCGCGTCCACCTGCACTTCAGTCGGTCACCAGAGCTTTTGTAGGATTATATCAGGAAACATGGACCTTCAGACAAAAACATAATATCGCTGCAAATAGGGCCTTCAGAGAAAATTTCCAAAGAATCTATGAACAGACCCTTAATCGCACAAAAATATTGAACATTTGTGTGGATTTTATCCAAAGGAGTGAACCGATAGGACCCACTGTTGAACAAAAACTAAGTTTGGACAAAATATTTCGAGATCCAAAGTTTGGACCAAATCGGTGGCTCCATTTTATCAAATGTTTTTGAAATTTTGTGAGGGAGGTACCCGAAGGAGTGGACCCTAGGAAAAAATATTACGATATGCAAAGTGGGGAACAACGCAGTATCCGGTTCGAGAGTTGTCGTGCGCGTGGCTGGTGGTAAAATTGGAAGGTGGTGCTTGTTGGCTGTAGAGGTTTTTACAGCTTTCGTTTGTGTTGGAGGTACCCGAAGGAGTTGACATATAGTCCATATTATAACCGGATCTATATCTCGTTGAAATATTACGATGTGGTGCGCACCACTTTAACGAAAAATTTTGAACTTTTGTGTGGGAGGTACACATAGGAGTGGACCGGTATAACCAATCTTAGAACTTGATTTAAGTTTCCGCAATCTTAATATCGCCAAATTTTGGTTTCGGTTTATCCGTTCCACCACATATGGTGCCAAAGCGGATTTTTACAGCTTTCGTCTCATTTTCTCAGGAAATATGGATTTGGCCCTGATAAAACTTGTACCGTATGGGGGGGACAGTGAATACAAGTTGTTACAACTAAAATCAAAGCGATTCGAGACCAGGTCCTAACCTGAGCTTTTCCGAAATTTTGTGTGGGAGGTACCCGAAGGAGTGGACCGATTGAGTCCACATTGGAACCTTATCTAGGTTAGATTGGGTTAGGGTTTGGGATGTGTAGCCACCATAGTGACTACGCCACTCGGAGACCTTTCGGTCCATTGTGATCATCCATAAATCAGAAAAAAAAGTTGAGAGGTACCCGAAAAACACAAAAAGAAACGAAAAAAAAAAAATAAAAAAAGAGAAAATTGAGAAAATAATAATAAAAAAATTATTAAAGAGGAGAATGACATGTAAGAAAAAAGGAATGTGGTGTTATTTGGTGATGGTTAGAAAACTGCCAATTTAAATTTTTGGATGATGTTATTAATGATTGTTGGTTCCATGTTTGAGTAGAAGGTTAAGCTTGGAGGAAAGCATACTCCAGTTAAACTATGTCGCTTTCGAGTTATCATCGGGCAGCGGCATAAAATATGCTCGATAATCTCCGTTTCCTCCTCATCTTCACAGAGCCTGCAATAGTCCACGCCATTATCCTGCCATTTGGTGGTATATGCTCGGCCAAATGGCCCTTGACACGTTGCACCTTGATTCATTGTGCCATAGTTCCTTGGCTCGTTCTTCAAAGAACGTTTCCACTCTCCGGAAAAAGTGACATATAGGTCGTTTGATAGTATCAGTGGTTGCTAGACTTTTCGATTGCGATCCATGCCTTGCCAGTTCATCTGCCTTCTCGTTTCCCATAATGTCACAGTGTCCCGGTACCCAGCAGAATCGGACAACGTTTGTGAGGTTCTCCAAAGCAGTTTTACACTCAAGCACGGACTGAGACTTGATGTTGGAGGATTTGATGGTTTTAAAGGCCGGCTGACTATCAACGAAGATAGTCACCGGTTCAAAGATTTCTGCATCCAGACTTTTTATCAACTCTGCAGCCATTCTGATTGCGAAGATTTTAGCTTGGAAAACGCTACAGTCACTGTTTAACCTGTATGAGTATTCGAGACAAAGCTTTTCGCAATAGACGCCAGCTCCGTTACCTTCTTCCACCTTGGAACCGTCTGTGTAGAAAACCAGACCGTCCAGAGGAAGGTTACTACGGATCCAGTCATCTCTACTAGGGATAACGACCTCAATATCCTCAAATCTTTGGACTGGTTATATATAGTCGCTGAATTTCCCCTGTGGATTATAGCTAAGGTTTGGTCCTAGCTTCTGAAGAATGCATCCATGTCCACAGGTGCTGTCGCGCCAACGATTCAATTCATGTAACCTTAGGGCACTACGTGCTGCTTGACCTTTGATGCTGAGTCTCATGGGCAAGAGGTTCAACATCGCCTTTAGAGCCGCTTGCGGTGTACTTCTAAAAGCTCCAGTTATCAGGATCTAGGCTGCCCTCTGCACCTTGTCTATGCTTCCGGAGATAGATTTATGTTGAAGCGCGTGCCACCAAACAAGGCATCCGTGGGATAAGATGGGTCTGACAACAGCATTATACATCCAGTGTATAATAGCTGGATTCAATCCCCAGCTCTTCCCAATCGAATTCTAGCATGAATAGAGTGCAATCATACCTCTCTTCGTCCGTTCCTCAACGTTCCTTTTCCATCTCAATTGTGAGTCCAGGATTGTACCTAGGTATTTAGCCTCAGGAGAAAAATGTAATTGTACCCCATCCAATGTTGGTGGCACGAAGTCGCCGAGCTTGCGCTTTCAGGTCTACAGCACCAGTTCTGTCTTCGTCGGATTTACACCAAGGCCATTTGCGGTGGCCCAATGGGACAGCTTTGATAAGGCTCTTTGCATAAGCTCCGAGATTGTAGACAAGAATTTGCCAGTTATCAGTATAACCACATTGTCCGCGTACGCGACAACCTTAGTGCCCTGATTGTCGAATTCCGCCAACATGTTATTTATCACAATTAGCCACAGCAGCGGTGAGAGTACACCTCCCTGGGGGTACCTCTAGTTACTGTTTTCCTTATCGTCATCTCCCCAATACTGGAATTAATAATCCAGCTCTCCAGCATCCTATTTATCCAGCATTTCCGGGCTTCCGGGGTGTTGACCGTTCTAAGCGAGAGATGAATGGACTCAAGTTTTACATTGTTGAAAGCTCCCTCTATACCAGGAAAGCTGCCAAGGTAAAGTTTAAATTCTCCATGTTTCTCTCAATTTGCCTTTTCTATAAGCATGTTGCGAGTTGCTCAGTGAGGCAGTGTCTGCAAAACTCCTAATCTTCAAATCGATCAGTCGTTCGAGTGTCTTGAGGAGAAAGGAGGATAAGCTTATAGGTCTGTAGTCTTTCGGTGCAGAGTGACTGTCTTTCCCCGCTTTAGGGATGTAAGTTATCTTTACCTCTTTCCACAGACCTGGTACGCAAGAAAGAAACAAACAGACCCTGAAAATCTCCTCCTGAATTATGTATATCTGCGGTGAGGCAAATTGAAGCATCGCCGGAGTTATTCCGTCTGGACCAGGTGACTAATAGGGTTTGAATGTACTGACTGCCCACTTTATCTTATTTCTGTTTACAATCTTATCGATGAGACTCTCGTCCACCGACTCTTGGACTTGGAAGTTATCACACTCAGTGTGATGGTTACCGGCGTCCGTGCAGTCAGGGAAGTGGGTCCCAGCTAGAAGGTTTAGAGTCTCAAGACCGGAGGCTGTACACGTGCCGTCCGGTTTTTTGATACAGCCTATGGATTTTGGGTCCTTGGAGAGTATCTTACGGAACCTGGCAGCGTAGTTTACTCCTTCTACAGACTCGCAGAAACAAACTCATGATCTCTTCTTGGCGCGTTTGATTTTAACTCTTGTATTTGTTGAAACTCGCTTTATACGATTTCCAGTCACTGTCAAGTTTCGTCGCATGCGTCCTATTATACAGCCTTTTGGTGATTTTCCGCAGTTCGCCAATATCCTTGTTCCACCACACCGGTTGGGATTTCTTTCCAGGAACCTTATCTGAGTCTGGTAGAAATTTCACGATATGTAAAATTCAAGAGTTTTCGTGCACACAAATATTCCGAACATTTTCGAACTTTTGTGGGGAGGTACCAGAAAGAGTGGACCGATATAACCCATCTTCGAACTTGAACTAAGTTTGGACAAAATATTACGAAACCCAAATTTTGGACCGAATCGGTTGATCCGTTCGTGGGTTATCGTGCGCTCCAGCCATCAATCCAGATAGACAGTCGGACGGACATGGCTAAATCAACTCTAAGTTGTTTGAAACGGACTTCGTTCAAACATACTTGGGTTCTAAAACCATTATTTCGATGAGGCACATTTTGCCAGTATGAAAGTGTTTATACCCTCGTTAGCATAAATGCTGAGGGTATAATTACTGGGCGAAAATGTTCGCAAGTTAATCCCATTTTTTATACCCTCCCGATTTTCGGTATTTTGAGAATTTTAGCCACAATTTGTAACCGAACTATCTGCAATTTGACATTTGAGGTTCTCAGTGGTCATAAAACATCTCCACGAAACATCGTCAACATAGGTCCATGTTTTGGTATAGCCCCCATATATCCGTACCTCCCGATTTTCGGTATTTTGAGAATTTTAGCTACAATTTTTAACCGAAATAGCTGTTATTTGCCATTTGAGGTTCTCAGTGGCCATGAAATATCTCCACCATACATCGTCAACATAGGTCCATGTTTTGGTATACCCCCATATAACGGTACCTCCCGATTTTCGGTATTTTGAGAATTTTAGCCACATTTTCTAACCGAACTATCTGCAATTTGACATTTGAGGTTCTCAGTGGTCAGGAAACATCTCCACCAAACATCGTCAATATAGGTCCATGTTTTGGTATGGCCCCCTTATAACCGTACCTCCCGATTTTCGGTATTTTGAGCATTTTAGTTACAATTTTTAACCGAACTAGCTGTAATCTGACATTTGAGGTTTTCAGTGGTCAAGAAACATCTCCACGAAATATCGTCAACATATGTTCATGTTTTGGTATAGCCCCCATATATCGGTACCTCCCGATTTTCAGTATTTTGAGAATTTAAGCTACAATTTTTAACCGAACTAGCTGTAATTTGCCGTTTGAGGTTTTCAGTGGTCATGAAACATCTCCACCAAACACCGTCAACAAAGGTACATGTTTTGGCATAGCCCCATAAACGGTATCTCCCGATTTTCGGTATTTTGAGAATTTTAGCTGCAATGTTTAACCGAACTAGCTATAATGATCGGTATTTTGAGAATTTTAGCTACAATTTTGTCTATTCAAAAATAATCGTCAATATAGGTCAATGTTTTGGTATATCCCCCCATATAACTGTACCTGCCGATTTTCGGGAATTTTCAATGGTCACGAAATTTCTTTACTAAAATTCATCAACATGGGTCCATTTTTTGAGGGTCTACATTGTTTTGATGAAACTACCCTCAATTTGACTCTTGAAGTTCCCTGCAGCTATAAAACTTTTCCGCCAAAAAATTTAAAGATATTTTGACTCTTTGATATAGCCCCTTAGGTGGTACCTTTCACCTAGCTGAACACATTTTTTTAGATTAGATTACATAACACTGTGCAACAAAATGGAGGTAAAAGTCTGGGGCACGGAAAATTCCTCTTGGGGAAGAAAGGCCTTAGTGAGTACATTATGAACCCCGAAGGACGGATCCGCCGCGAGTCGAGGCAGTAAGAGTCTATCCATTGTCGAAAAGTTATTCCACCTAAAATTGTGAAAGGACCCTAATAATTCCATTTTAATTAAGACTATTTTATGGTGGAGGGTATAAAAAGTTCGGCCCAGCCGAACTTAACGACTTTTTTCTTGTTTTTTTTTTTTTTTTTTTTTTTTTTTTTGTTAAATTGATTTTTTCGAAGTCATTACAAAAAACGAAAGACATGGTCGTATCGAATCTTTTCGTGTAGCCCTCGTAGGAGTACCTACTAAATAAAATAGTAAAAAAAATAAAGATGGATATGTTTAGTTGTAAGAATGAGTAAAGATGCTACTGCTGACGAATCGCTCATACTCAACTTCGATAAAAATTGAAGTTAAGTTGAAGGTTGGGGTAGCACAGATTCTCAAGGCGTTCGGAACTCTGTTCTGAGTTTGGTTTCAAAATTAAACGTGATATGTTCCTAACGAGCTAACTAACAATGAAATGCGCGTATTGCGGAACACACAGCTTTGGGTCTTCTAATGAATTGTCACAGATAACTTCAGTAACAGTCCTTATAACTGAGAAATAAATTTCCATACTCGTATGTTATGTGGAATACACAGTTAAACTTCGTTAAATATGCTGACGGTAAATTAATATTTTTAATCGTTTGGGAGGCAATTATTCCAGTAAACAAAATCAAATTAAAATCTCACTTAGTGGATGTGGACCCAAAAAATATTTTTGGCAGGCCCCCTAACTTTTTTTCATTTGATTGAAAACAATTATACGAAATTTTATGGCGATCGGTTAACGTTAACCCGTGCACCTTAGCTATGTTTGTTTCCCTAGTAATTTGTGTGTAGCTAAAGAAATATCACGAAAATTCTCTAATTTATGGTCCAAAATATGAACAAATTTTACCAGTTAATTGTTGTGGCTGAAAAACGAATCCAACAAAAATTTGTGAAATCGGATTTTGACACACCTTTATAGGGTCCAAAATACCTAAAGTGTTCGTGGGAAAATGGCATTCTAAAAAATTTAAAGTTGTTTATCATTCAAAAAGCTATCCCAACCAAAGTGTCCTTCCTAATCACGTCCTACTGTATTTGGTTTTGTTTATAATACATTTGGCTAAAAATGTAATAATGGCAGCATTAGTGGTTTTTCGTTTGAAAGAGAGAAAAACAGAGGAAATTGTTAGCTACTACTATTTGTTGTCGTCGTATATATTATTGGTGTTATTACCAATGGATGGATGCAATGTTAATATTGTTATTGCTTTGTTCGGTTGCTATTGCTACACTGCGTCAAGCTACATGCAGCAACAGCAGCAGCACCAAGACCACCACCACTGAATGTTGTTACAATTAAAATTTTTTCTGTGGTTTTAATTCTAGTTTTGAAACTATTGTTTTTCTTTTTTTTTGTTGCTTCTATGCAATATAAAAACGTCATTGAGGCTTCTCTGTCTGTTTGTTGTCTAACTTAGTATTGGATTTTTCTATGAATGGTTGGTTTGTTGTTTTATTTTGTCTGCTGTTAGTGCTGGTTAACTGCTATTATTGTTGCCAATTTTGCATTGGATTTACAGTTTAGAAATGTTTTATTTTTTTAAAGCAATTAGTGTTTGTTTTATTGTAGTTTGCTGCTACTAAGTTGAAGTGTAAGCTGGTTATAAATATGGCTATGGTTTACAGACATCAGTTGAGGATGGTGGGTAGAAAAGGGACCACAGGGAGTTGGGTAGTTTATATTAAGGTATGAATAGTGAAGATTGAATGCATGAATAGCTAAATAGATGGATGGTTGAATGATGATGACGGCGATGGCAACAACGTTGCCATGCAATTTAATAAAAACCACAATTTTAGTTCAAATTGGGGTTATTATGTGATTTTGTTGTTGTTGCAGCCATCATTGTTATTATTGTCGTTGTTGTTGTTGCTATTATTGTTTTAAATTAGAATATACAATTGCAAAACTCTTTTGTTTTACTACGCCACATAATGCATATTTTGGTGTATTAGGATGGAGCAGAACACAATTGGTGCTAATGTACATACATATATAAACATATTAATGTGAAAAATACACGAGTCCCTTTATAGCATTCCGACGGGACAAGGGAGACTTGTTTCACACCAGGAAACGTAAGCATGCATTGCCCCAAGCGGTGTTTGACTAAAAATCCGAAATTTCCTAAGTATTTAAGTTATATAAATTTTCTCTACAAAAGTGTTTTAGGACATGCTGTTCGGACTTGGCAAAGAAATGTAGGTTGCACATTCTCATTTTAATATGAATCGGAGTGCCCACACTATTATGAGGATAGTCTACCTTGTCCCTTCAGGGATTTTTTGCGGGAACATTTATATATGTATTTCTTAATTTTTTCTCATTCACTTTTATTTTGGGGGAAAAATAACTTTGTCATCTTCCCGGTCCTCCCCATTATAACCATAAAATACAGTTTCAAGTGTTGGTGGTAGGTACTTGTTGTGTGCATGTGTGCATTTCGACCATATTTAGAGTAACCATTGCGTCGCCAAGTGGTTTTGATAATTAATTCTGTGCGGTTGACAGAATGGGTTACAAAAACAATTGAACTCGGAATTAATTAAACGACAATGTTAGAAGACAAATTCGCAACATTGTTCACTTTTGTTTTATTTATTTATTATTATTATTTTTTTTTGTTTACTGTTTTAATGTCATATCAGACAATTAAATGGAAGTTTAATTGTGGCCTCTTGCTGCCATATTTTATTTGGCAAACAAAAAAGTTTGGATGACAATGTAATTGTTAAATTTATGTGACAATTGAAGTGTTAAAAGTTTTTTTGTTGTTAAATTTTGTTTTTACATTTTGCAGTTCTGTGTGACAGGGAATTTAAATAAAAGGGAATAATATTTATTAGATATAACAAGCTATTGGATTTAATTAATCCATTAGTTAATAGTGTTACTCAGTTTTATCATATTTTTATTTTATTTTTTATCTGCCCACAATATAATTACATAATCTAACGAATTTTTTATATTTCTTTTATTTACAGGTAAGTTCTTGGAGGTCTTGCCACTACAAGGTATTTATTGCAATTATAAAATTTCCCCTCTCTTTTTTATAAATTGTGTATTCAACTACAATCCCCCAATTATGGCTGTATTTGGTTTATGAACTCTTCAGGAAAATTGTACAGTAGGTAGCCCTTGTGTAGGACTGATCCATTCTAAGGTATTTTGTCATTACAAAATATTGCAATACTTCTGCCTATTTTGTATTGATTTAAATCTCAGATGGTCTACTTTCATTGTGAGGTTTTTCCATTGGAACCTGTAGAATGAACGGATTCACAGATGTACACACATAGCAAAATCGACTCAGCTGCTCGAGACATTCATTTTGATATATACAGTGTCGGCCAAAACTAAAGCACCCCTAAGCACATTTTTTAAAATGGTATTTTTTTAAGAAAAGAAAGTTGTAATTTTTTTGAATTTTTCTTTTAATTATTTATATCTTTATTATTGGAAAATACAAACATAAGGAATTCAGAATTTAATAAACAAAAGTTAAAATTCAAAAAATATTTATTTTTATTTATTTCGTTGTGTATCCTTTATTCTGGATAACGCAAGCACATATTTTAGGCATAGAGGATATTAAATTATTATTTATTACAGGCGGTATTGCTTCTTAGTAGGGTTTTGGGTAGGGAAATCCCGCACCGGGAATTCCCGGGATTTCTCGGTTTTTTTTGGTAACGGGATTTTCCCGGGAAATCGGGAAATATCTTTTTACATTTATCAATGCCCGTCACTTTTATACCATAGAATCAGAATTCGATTAGATTTTACAGAATCAATAAATTACAAAAGATTTGGAAATAACTTTAATCTACAAAAGTGTTGTCAGGGAACAAGTTACAATAGCCGCACCAAGAACATGGAATATAACGACGGATTTATATTCTTTTCTATTTAAGTGCGAACGAATATTTTCTATTTTAAAGTCCCATTTTTGTACCCTCAGTCATTGTGCTAAAGAGGGTCCGGCTGGTGCGCACGATAACTCTCGAACGAAGATACTGATCAGGTCAAAAATTTGGCATTCGAGATTTTTTTCAAACATGGTTTAAGTTCGAAGATGGACCATATTGGTGGTGGACTTCCGGTACCTTCTCCACAAAAGTTCAACAATTATCACTAAAATGGTGCTTACCACAACTCTCGAAGGGAGTAACCGAATCGGTCATAATTTTGCATATGGTAATATTAGTTCCAGGCATAGAACGAGTTACACACAAAATTCGGAAAAAGTGAAGTTTAAGAGCTACTCTCGGATCGATTTGAATTTTTTTCAGCAGTTTATCTTTACGCTCCCCTTAACGACGGTACACATTTTGCCGCGGGCAAATCCATACTTCCTAAGATAATGTCTTAAAAGCTCCAAAAAACCTTGAAATTTTAGGAAAAGTGCAGTTTAACAGCTCATATCGAATCGTTTTGAAATTCTTCCCAAAAAGTTCTACTTGAAGGCCCTGTTACGACGGCGAAACTTTTTTTTTGGGAGGGCAAATCCACACTTCCCGAGGTAAAGGCCCAAAATCCCAAAAAAAGTCTGCCGGTACCAACTACATTTGACAGTACGTAAGATAACCGTCGAACGGAGGAATCTCCCACACTCTCTCTTTTAAATGTTTGACAACATCTTTGTGTGCGGCCGTACAATTTTTTACGGGGCAAATACTTCCTAAGAAATTGGTCTAAAAACTCAAAAAAAACCCCTAGAAACGTCAGAAGTGTTGTGTTTACTTCTTTTCTTTAGGTCCGTGACTGAGGGTATATCTCTGTCGGCACAGCTGTCTGATACTTTAATACTTGTTTCAAGCAATCTTAAGGATAAGAATAAAACATACGATATTCGAGGTCCATAAAATTGGAATTTAACTTTCCATCGAGCGATTTCCTTAGCTTTGAATAATGGAAATGGTCAAAATCCGTTGCCCCATGTTGCATTTTTCCACATTTTTTCGTTTTTAATCGATAAAGCGAAAACGTGTAATCCATTTTTGAGCCCGCAACTCTCTGAAAATATTGTATTTCATATAATTTACTATGGGAAGATAAAAAATCACGGAAGTATTGATCCACTCTTGTATTTTGAAATTTCCCGGGAAATCACGGATTCCCGGGAATGGCGATTTTATGATTCTCGTTTCCCGGGAATGATAAAAACCGGGAAAACGTAAAACCTTACTTCTCAGGCTATTTTTGCGGCGTCAAATAAATTTTTTTTGAATTTTAACTTTTGTTTATTCAATTCTGAATTGCTTATCTTTGTGTCTTCCAATAATAAATATATAAATAAATAAAAATATATATATATATATATATATATATATATATATATATATACAAAAAAATTACAACTTTTTTTCTTAAAAAATTACCGTTTTAAACACTGTATGTGTTGGTTTTAGAAAAAGCAAAAGTGTATGCCGGCCGGTCATGATGATGTAAAAACAGCAATAAACCGGCTAAAAAATAACAAGTGAGCAAAAGCTATAGTCGGTATGAGGCCGACTATGTGATACCCTACACCACTACCCGTGTGCTTATGCTTTTTACTGGTAAACAATTCTTTTAGGGAGATACAGAGATGTTCATCCACCCTGGCTTCTATAGCAAATGACATAGGACTAACTGAACCAAAACAAATAATTACCAAGTAGATTGTCGACAGTAGTTAATGTCGACTACTAAAGCTCAAATGGCCTTGTTTCACTATCATGCTCTTGGAATATGTCCAACAGAGGCAGAGATATCTGCATTGAAAATAAAATTCCACAAACTATGATATCTGAGCATCTTTTTCTGTATCGCAAGTATTTGGCCACTTTCGGTAAAGCAATTGGGATCTGTTTAAAGCTCAGAATGTCTTGATTATTACAAGTCAATTCTGGGATATTCTCCTTACATTTTAAGTAAAAAATGGTACAACAACCTACTTTACATCATTGTAAAGTTGAACTTCTCTTTTCCTGACAGGCTTTGCTTTCAGAAGCGGAGATATTTCCATAAGTTTTTTGCCTATTCCAACCCTTGAATATTATCAAAATTGCGACCTGTAGCTTGATTACCAAAAAAAGTGAGCATCAAAAGTCAAAAGTGAGCATTTTGGCAGGCGCATATCTTCTAAACCGCGAAGAATTTTAATTTGTTCATGGAGGCAAAGTTGCAGTTCTTGTCAAAGAATATAAATTCTGGACACATGAAATCCACACAAACTTATCTTCATCATCTTCTATAACTTTTTCTAGGGGTTTGACCTTGGCGATTTTGACCTTGAAAATGAGGTTTGGTGGATTTCATTTGTCCAGAATTAATGTTCTTTATGACAAGAGCTACAACTTTGCGTCCATGAGCAAATTAAAATTCTTCGCGGTTTAGGAGATATGCGCCTGCCAAAATTTGACTTAATTTTTCAAGGATATTTTTGATGACCTTTTTATCCTGGAATGCAATAATTTATAATTATTATATAAAGCCTATACTCTTCTCTTTAATATGACACCAATACCAGCATCGTACGACGATTACAAGTATTTAAAATATTTTTTTGAAAAATGTTGACCTTTGAAATTTGTTTGACCTCTAAAAGGCCAAAACGATGAGAAAACGAAAAATTAAAAATACCAATAAACTCCATTTTGCCTATACTTTCAAACGTATATAGTCCGGTTCAAGTGTAACAAAATTTTTTGAAAATTGTCGGACGGTGTAATAACTACACAAAAAAACTTATTACATGCAATTCTTTATCACATTTAATTTTACAATTGTTCCACAAACATCCCGGAAGGGACAAGGGAGACTTCTCTCATATCAATGAGTGCACCCCGATTCATATTAAGCTCAATGATATGGGACCTATAGTTTATCGTCGAGTCCGAACAACGTGTCCAAGGACACCACTTGCAGAGAAGTTCTACATGGCTGAAATACTCAGAAAATGTGGCCAATATTACTGAGGGGTATTTTGACACCGTTGAAAAATTTTTATTTAATTTTATTAACTCTTAGTCACAATCTTAATAATCATACCTTTCCCCGTATTTCCATTTAAAAAAGCGTTAATTATGCTAACAATGTTTAGTTGTCGAGCGAAAAAATTTTGTTCTTCCTTTGATTGAATATTAAAAAAAGTTATATTTTTAGATGTAACATCTTTGACAGCCCTGTATGTTATCATGAAGCGTTGCCAGGTTGAAATGTTTTTCTTATTTAGTGGTCCAAGGTGTTAAGAATCTAATCCCGTTACAACTTTATTCAAATATATGAATTGATAAACAGACTTTTTGCCTCAGAAATCTGTCATTGGGCCTATAGTGCATTGGCAGACTTTGCTTTTGGAATACCCCTACTATAAGCAGAGATATTCACACATAAAAATAAAAGTTTGTATTTTCACAGCGACCCCGCTCAATATCCGACCATTTTCAATATCAATAGACTTCTTCCCCTCTTGGACCCCCACGAGACCCAAAAATTTCGTGACGATCTGATCAATATTGCGACCTGTAGCGTGATTACAATAAATGGAAAAACGAGATGCATTATCGACTATTGCGATATCTCCGTTTTTCTGACCACCTTACGCCTACCTACTTTGTATCATCGTAAAGGAGAGATTTTCTACTTTCATAGTCAGACTTTGCTTTTGGAAGGTCTCCAACCAAAACTGTGATGTTCGTAATTACAATTAAAATACCAAAATGAAAATTTTTATTTGATTAGCGACTATTGCGAAATTTCCGTTGTTTAAGCACCTACACCGTCGTTGTAAAGGTGATATTTTCTATTTTCATTGCCTTTGGTACACAACTATATTCGTTTTGGAATAAAACCTTGACCTTTCCCCTACAGAAGTTTTATTGTCCATTCCGATCTCTGAATAACATTCGCACACCACCAAAATCAAAAGACTTCTTCCTCTGCAGGACTCCCATTAAACCCCAAAATTTTGTGGCGATGCGATCGAAATTGCGACCTATAGAGTGATTACAAGGTACAAATTGTTGGTATATATGGTAAATTTCAAATTTCTTTTGCAATTCCATTGGAAGAAATTTTAAAAATTTTTTTGCGAGCACATCCGCAATTTTTGGAACATAGATTAAGAAAAAAGTCGTGGTTTCAAATCTGTTCGCGTTCACAAAATTGGATGCTGCGCTCCAAAGTTATGGGGGGTTTTATTCCCTTATAAAGAACAAATATTTAAAAATTCCATTTTTGCTGTAATATGAAAATTTATATATAAAGCGTTAACAGCATTTAATATCTATCCGTAGATGCCTAAATATTTACTAAATGTATTTCTATTTTCGCGGAAAATCAAGAAATACTGAAAAAATCTTGGAGTAAATTTAATTTATTCTAATTTAGAGTCCAAATAAAGCTCGAAAAAATAAATTAAAAATACATACAGATTCTAGACAACGCGTAGAAAAATATGAGACCAAAATTTTAACGATAGGATTTATAACTGCCATATTACAGCAACAACAAAAGACGAAAACTTATTGTCGGAATATTATTTCAAAAATATATTTTTTGGTTTAATACGAAAAATAGAAAAAAACATTTTTGGGAGTTATTCTACTATTTCGCTAAAATGCGATGCAAGGACTGACGAACTTCGCTGACACTTCTTCAGGAAAAATGCGATGACAAACCCGAAAGGGTATTTGCTTACTTTGATAAACAATAGGATTATGAAATAGAAAGTAATATTGAAATTACAACCAAAGAAAAAACATAAAAGTTAAAAAACGTATAATTCGCGAATTCGTTAAAATCAGTTAAGGCGCATGCGCTTTTCAGATACAGCGAGTGCATCTCTATCAATATGTAGCGATTTTTCCACTTTTCATTCAGCGGCCAAAGTGTGCCGTCAGCTGCATCTTACTGTTCAAAAAACTTTTATGTGGGTAAAAATTGCGCGATGTACATAAGATTATAAGGCGCATCCGATTTCAGTGACCGCCTATAAAAAATACGTCATTATAACACATTTTAAATAAATTCGTCAAGAACCGCGGATGTGCTACCAAATTCTATTTTATACGAAATATGAATATTACTCCAGAATCTCGGTAATTTATGCCACACGGTTTTGGAAAATAATATAATTGCGTATAAAGGATTCCATTTATGTAAAAATAACAAAAGAAAATCGCGGTTCAATGCGCGGAATCATCAAAATATAATTTTGCAGAATTTCCTACTTTCAAGGTATCTATAACCGCCGTTTTAGCGGATGGATTTGAAAGCAGAGGGGTTCATTAGATCCGGCGCGTAAAAAAACTAAAATCACGCGGGGTTCAAGGGTACCTGAGTCACAGTTGTAAATTTTGAAGCCAAAAAATAGGTTTTTAAAGAAAATTTACGCACCAAAATTTCGACTTTGGACTCCTATTACTAGGGAGCTGTATGAAGCACACTCATGAGATATACATCAAACGACGTGGAATCACGAGTTCTACAATCCAATAAATAGTTTGGGTAATTATCTGGTTGCGCCCTCCAATTATAAGAAAAATTCAAAAACCCCAGGTTTCAAAACTTCAAAATGTCAGCATCGATTATAGGGGGATGCAGTGTATATATCTATAAGTCATACATTAGAACCATGTTGCCCAAGGGGTATTCTTCAACTCTTTCCTTGAGCTCTGGTCTGAATTTTCCGTGGTTTGACCAGAAATCAAGAAGGAACACAAAAAAACTTGTAAACTTCAATACATTTTTTCCATATTTTTATATTACCACCAACGCAGCTTCCACGAAAATTATTTGTTATGGTCCATATTATGAGATCGTGGCTAAAACACTTCAATTAATATAAATATATTCATATTTTATAAAATATATTAACAGTTCGCGACTTACTTAATGGTGAACCTCAACTTCAACGATTGTAAAACATTTTTGAATATTACCATATACGACAATTCTTTCGATGTGTTACAAACTGTTTGGCCAAAACCAACTTATAATACCCTCCCCACATAGTGGTGTAGGGTATAATAATAACGGCCAACATATGTCATATTGGGCAAAGTGAGCAGCTTAAAAACAAAGCTGGGGTTTGAACCCACGTCCTTGAAAAACACAGGAAAAAAGTGTTGTCATGGCGTGTTAGCGTTCAGAGCCAAACTCATAGGAGTAACTTTCCAAGGCAGCGCTAAGCGTTTGTCGTGAAAGCACAACTAAATGGGAAAATCCTCATTGTTGTTGTAAATGAACAAAACAAAAAGGCATTTGAAAGAAGAAAAGTTCGAGGACAGCGAACCTGCTCCACATCCGATATGTCTGAAGAGCCTTTACCGAAGGCGAAACATGCTTGTCACATAGTGGTGGGTGTGTGGGTTCGAATCGTCGGCTTTCCTTTTTCACTTGCATTATAGATCATAAAGCTCGATTAAAAACAATAAAAAGCTACATCTTGTCAATCTAAAATCACGTTTTACTAAACATTGGTACTTCCGGGCGAATGTATGGGTACTTGTGTAAGCGGAAATGGCAGTACATACTTGGTGTTTTGGAGGAAAATTCGTTGAAAGTTTTACGGTTCAATGGGCTTAAATGATGAATATCGACGTCAAATTAAGCACGAGATGTTCCGGCTTTACAACGCCATCGGCAAATTTAAACGTATCGTTTGCATTGCATCGAGTTGTCTTGAAAATAAGCGATGAAAAAAGGTTTCATTAGTTCATTATTTCAAATTTTCGGATATAACCGATTTAAGGGCGACTTTGAAATTTTCACAAAAAAAAAAAAAAAAAAAAAGAAAAAAAAACATTTTTAGTATATTTACCCTATTATACAAATTGATACGATCAAAAATGTGACTTATGGAAATAATTAGTATTAGCACCACAATATCGGTTTCATATAATTGGATGTCGATTTCTAGTAAAAGTTTAACACTTTAATACAGTTTAGGGTCTTTTCTTGGATCGCGTTAACGTTTTAATAGCGGGAAGGCGTTGTGACTTTTATGTTTTTTGTTATTTTTTAGGGGGAAGCTAATACTTCCTGCGGACACCTTTCGCATAAGGAATAATGTTCATATAAAGGGTTTGTTTTGCAACTATTACCAAAGGTAGCTGTTTTGGTCGTTATTATAACGGTATAATTTTCTTGAGAATATGCATAATTTGTATATAATGTCTCGAAGGATAAAAAATAAGCTAAATTGTATTTTTTGTATTAAAATAAGGGTGGAAGATTAAATTGATTCACCATTTCTGAACCTATCCCCAAAACCCATTAACATCTGCCTTCAAAGTCGCTAAGAAAGGAACCACCATTTCCGGCCAGATTTTTACTACAGTTTTTCATAACGGGTCGGATGTTAATGATACAACAGAGTTTTATTTACTTTTTACTATCTAGAAGCCTCAACCCAAGCTTTTATTCTTCTTTGGAAAATCCTGTAACTAACAAACTTCACGTAAAACATTCGGTGCGTATGATAAATATTTCTTGAATTCACTGAATACGTATACGTAAGAGTGGCAAATAATTATGAACATATTCAAATCCAATATGTTTGACAATATCATAACTTTCTTTACATTGAAGTATTTGCAAATCTATCTTACTGAGGGAGATACATATGTAAAATGTATGAAATTTACGGCACTGGCAAATAGAATAAAATATTCAATATGAAATATTATTTATTCTCTAATAACTTTTTCTTTATTTCATTTATTATTATGCACATATATTTTTATTGTGACATTTGTTCCCTCGTCCCCATGTGAGTGTGTGGAATTTGTCTATCATCCTATTAGAGTAACACATTTGACAAATCTGACCTCAAAATAATCCAAATCCATAAAATATCAGTGGAAATAATAACATTTGCCATTCTAGACAAAAAGGAGGGAAAAAAACTAGATAGCCAGTATGATATATTGGCAAAGACTATAATGCTAATGGCAATAACCTATCATGAATATATCATTTGTAGCTTTTGTGTGATAGCACACAAAAAAAAGAAATATAAATATATAAATCAATAGCTCAGACATAAAAATCTACATTCATCTATTACTATCCGGCAATATGCTTCTTTTTTTCTTCTTTTGAGCACACACATGTTGTCAATCTAAAAAGCTTCTAAACCAGAGGATATTTGTGTATAAATGAATTTAGTTGTAAATCAAAATACCACATACATAAATGGGGTGAAGAATTGTGTGATTTTGTTGACGTTTGTAACCAAATATGGACCCTATTATACCGTAAACCATTACAATTAGTATTGCAGATTAAACAAGTAAAGATTCATTTAAAATAAAAAATTAGCAAAAATGAATTATATAGTTGAGCTTAAGGGCGTATTTAGAGACGAGCTTAAGTCCATCTTTATAGACGATTTTGAGAGCGTATTTATACACGAGGGCGCCTTTATAGACGAGCTTGAGGGCGTCTTTTTTGACTAACTGTAGGGAGTCTATATAGACGACCTTTAGAGAGACGAACTGTAGGGAGTTCCTATTAATGAGCTGTAGGGGGTTTCTATAGACGAGCTTTTAGGCAGTATTTACAGTCAGTTCAATGAAGCTCGAGATAAATGGTAGCAATGTTCCGAAGAAATACCTTAAATATTTTCAATGAATTAATGGGGAAAATGTCTCTGTGGTGGATTTGTCCTTAGTTAGAAGTATTTTATTGTCATATGTTTAGCGTAGATTTCTATCTTTCCTTCTTGTTCATTCTACTTACCTACATTTCATTTCTAATACTTAGAACAAGTTATTCTTTCAGAGCGACATTCTATCGTGTGTCTATTATCTTATGATGTTATGTAGGTTATCATTGTCATTGCTACCATACATATGTTTTATTTTCCAAAGAAAAAGAACAAAATAATATCCGTGAAATAAATAACAGCAACAGCTGTGCTTCATTGGCACGACCATAACAATAGAAAATTCATAACCATTTTTCCTAGCTACAACCGCAAATAAATGTAAATTTTTAGTTATTTATATCATATTTACATGAAAACAAAAATCTCTAGCAAGCAAATTTCAAGGTGAAAGAGAACCTAGTTGCTGTCAGGACATTGTATTCTAGTGCAAGAATAAATTACATATTCATAGTATGTGGCGGCTTGTTACTGTAGCAAATCTAAAGTATAGACTTGATGACTTTTGACAAATAAATTATTAGGTACTTACTTAGGTGGCCCTAAACAGAACATTTGTCCTATGAGACGAACTAATAATAGATTTTCACTCCTCTATTTTTGTTGCTTCTTCTTGTCTATTTTGAATATCCCGTTTATTCCATCATTGATCTTCCCGTACTGCATGTACCGACATGCGACCCGTATTTATACGCCTTTGCGGTGGGTTCACCATCGTTCATTCTCAAGATATTCCGACCAATTCCGTTGTATAGGCAGTACATTTCGTAGTTCATACGACGTACAATGGTTGCAGCCATTGGCCAAAACAAATTACATGTCAACTTTTTGGTGAAACATCTGGCAATTACACGCAGAAAAATATATGTTTGAATCCAAACAAATAATTGTTTGTGACTGGTTGCAAACAAATATATGTTTGGATCCAAACATAATTTGTTTGTGTCCAAACAACTATATGTTTGCAAAATTTTTTTACATATCTAAATTTTATTTGTTTGGGTACCAACATATTTTTTATGTTAGAACAAGTTTTTTATCGGTGGGGAGAGAATTTTTGTCAAAGAGAGTAACAACAGGGCTCTTGCGGCTGTTGAATGCTGGTTTTATAATAGAGCTGTGTGTATGGTGTAATAGTAAACGCAAAAGCTGTGGTGTGTATGCGGCCAATCACGCGTGTTTCGTGCTTTGTTGTTGCTAACCAACGTAGCAAGCGAAGAGCAAAAGAAAAGAAGTAAGAACGGCGTTAAGTTCGGCCGGGCCGAACTTGTTATACCCTCCACCACAAGTTGTATTGAAGTAAAATGGAATAATTAGTTTCCTTTCGAGTATGAAGAAGACTTAATACTAAATTTCAGCAATTTCGGTTAAACAATGTGAGGCACCGTTATATGGGGGCTATTTCAAAACGTCGATCTATACCCAGCAAAAAATCGGATCCATTAGTCATTACGTAACCCATTACAAATTAATGTAAACAAGCTTCTTTTCCCATTACAAGTAATCTGAAAAGTAATGGGATACTTCTTAAAAAAATTACAAGGCAAACCTACTTACTTTGCTCCTCACTAAGTAATGAGGACGGTGGTGGTGGATTTTTTTTCAACTTACTTTTCAACTTCTAGTGGCCACAGAATAACTAGTTATTCTAGTGGTCATAAAATAACTACAAACTGAGTGCGACATGCCGTTGTAAAAATAATGGGGAAGAAAGGGGGTTTGCGAGTAGTTACGGCTGCCAAAAATCCCTTACAAAACCCATGATTTTGGGTGGAGTTTTTTTTTGCTGGTTACCGACAAATTTCTGACGAAAAGTTTTTAAACTCAAAGAAGACTAAATACCAAATTTCCTATATTTCGGTTGGAGAATGTGGCTAAAACTTAAAAAAATACCGAAAATCAAGAAATACGCTTTTATGGAGATATATGAAGAAGTGGACCTATACTGATAATACTCTTCTGGAATATTTTATAACTCTTGGAAGACTAAATAATGAATTTCAGCCATTTCGATGGGATATTGACGTCGCAATCTTCAGTATTACGAAAATCGAGAGGTACCGTTCTAAGGGGGCTATATCGAAACGTGGACCTATACCGACGAATTTTAGTCGAAAATAGGGCAAAATGAAAACGTGGAACTGTATAGACAAATTTCTGGCGAACAGTTTTATATCACATTGAAGACTAAATACCAAATTTTAGCTTTTTTGGTGGGTATCATTGAGGCCACAACGTTCAAAATACCGAAAATCGGGAGGTACCGTTCTATGGGGGCTATACAAAGGCATGTACCGATACCGACAAAGTTCTGGGGGAAAGTTTTATACCACCAACGTAGACTAAGTACCAAATTTCAGCCATTTCGGTGTGATAATGAAGCTAAAACCTTCAAAATACAGAAAATCGGGAGGTACCGTTCTTTGGGGGCTATATGAAGGCGTGACCCGATACCGACAAAATTCTGGAGGAAAGTTTTATACCACCAAAGTAGACTACGTACCAAATTTTAGCCATTTTGGTAAGATAATGAACCTAAAACCTTAAAAATACCGAAAATCGGGATGTACCGTTCTATGGGGGCTATATCAAAACGTGGCTATATCAAACGGAATGACAAATTTAATTATACCCTCCATATGGTGGAGGGTATAAAAATGGTATTAATTATGTTGTTTCTATACCCTCCACCATAGGATGGGGGTATATTAAGTTTGTCATTCCGTTTGTAACTACTCGAAATAATCATTGTAGACCCCACAAACAATATATATTCTTGATCAGCGTGCGATTCTACATCGATATAGCCATGTCCATCCGTCTGTCCGTCTGTGGAAATCATTCTAGCGTCCGAACGGATTGACGTAGGTGGATGAAATTTTGGGAAATTCTATTATATGTACGTAGGACTTTTGTTATTGAAAGCGGGCAATGTTGGTCCACCTTTTCGTAAGCCCACATACAAAATGACGCGTGACGCGTCGTCGTTTTAAGGAATTTTTAAGATATTTGTCCCAACTTACCACCGAATTGGTTGTAATTTAGTATTTTGTGTCTCCAGAGGCCAAAAAACATTCCTGCCAAAGTTGGTTTATATAGGTCCACATTTTGGTATAGCCCCCATATAACGCCCGATATAAAGTACGCGTCATTTTAATATATTTTGAATATATTAGTCCCATTCGACAACAGAATCGGTTGTAACTTTGTATTTTGTGTTTCCAGAGCCTAAGAAACATTTCTACCATAAAATGTTTATATAGGTCCACGTTTTGATATAGCCCCCATAGGACGATATATCCCGATTTGCGGTATTTTGACACCGAGATGTCTGAAATTGGGTACTTAGTCTTCGTCGGGGGTATAAAACTTTCTGCCAGAACTTTGTAGGTATAGGTCCACGCCATCATATAGCCCCCATAAAACGGTACCTTCAGATTTTCGGTATTTTGAAGGTTGTGGCCACATTAATCCACCGAAATGGCTGAAATTTGTGGTGGTTATACCCTCCACCTTCGGCCCGACCGAACTTAACGCTTTTCCTACTTGTTATTACTTCAGTTTTCTAAATACAATCGTTGAATAAAGACGGTAAAGTGAGTGAATAAATCAGTTTTAAATATGGATGTACCTATTTATTACATTAAATAATCATTTGATTCCAGATGCCGATTTCAACTTTGAGGAAAATTTATTTCACAACTAAAGACTGTTATGGTTTTCTTTGGCATTTTTTATGTACCTATGTGTCTGTTGTTGCTTTTGTGTTTGGTGCTTCTGTGCCTTACAATAAACCACCACCATTTATAAATGTGTGTATATGATAGAGATAGCCAGTTAGCGCTTACTGAGAGCAAGTGAGCATACATTTCAATGTGTTTTGCATTGAAATTTACGCTCCCTTTCTCTCAGTGAGCGCCCACTGGTGCATGTGTTTTTGTGGCTTTTGGGTTTGTATTTGTTTGCACCCAAACAAATATTTGTTTACACACAAACATATAATTTTTTTTTCACCCAAACATATATTTGTTTGCAGGAGCCAAGCATACGTTTGCAGGACCCATGCATGTTACATTTGGAACTGATTGCAAACACATATATGTTTGCTGCAAAATATGTTTGGGACATTTTTTAGAGAGGCCTTTTTCCGGAAACAAAATCTTCCGGAGACTTATAGACATTAGATAGCAGACTTATGCCCCTATAATTTGATCACACAGTTAGAGTTGTGTCGTTCCGGAACGAACTAGTTCAAAGGAACTACTCCGCAAAAGGAGCGACCGGTACTATGTCCGGTTATGCGGTTCAGCTAATTCCATTTGCTCTCTCGTTCGTTTTTCTCCCATTCCTTTTGCTCTTCTCTTTCAGTTAGTTCCATCAGTTCATTTAACATCAGTTCTCTCTCTCTCTCCCTTTATTATTGAAAAAGAAATGTCGTAGTGTCATTCTCATTTCTTACTAAACTGATCTTTGCCGAATACAAAAAATTTATAAACAGTTAGTAAAAAGCAATTGGATTATTTTTTAATTTTCAAAACGTGCCGATTGTAAATTTGTTTCAAATAGTTCTAATCTACATCAAGAAAGCCGAAAACAATTTATTTTTCCTTTGGGAGGCCAACAATTAAAGTCTTGTTTTCTTTAGATTTTATGAAGAAGAAACACGAACGATATGAACTAAGTGAACGTGTATGAATGAGCGTGGGTATACATATAAATGTTGGTACTAAATGGAACTATGGAACTAACTAAACGACCTAGGTCCTTTTGCGGAACGGAAAAGATCGAACCGCAAAAGGAACGAGATTGCCCAACTCTACACACAGTCTTATCTCCTCACCTGTGGACGTTACATAGAATGTTCACGTTCAAATCTTCGGGTGCACGTTCATCCTGCAGGATAGTGCTAAATAGCTGGTTCATACACCAAATTTTGTAGAACAATGTCATTTATCGACATTTTCCGAAAAGTTTGCACATTCTTAGGGCCAAAACTGCCTGAAGGAGCGTTCCAATGCTTTTGCGATGTATTAGAGAGTTTTCAATTACTGTCTTGGCTACAATGTTTGTCTTTGTGTTCGATCGAAAATCCCAATGGTTTGGCTGTTATATGCCAAAATATCCGAAAAACGTCAATAAAAAACTTAAAGTCAAAATCGGGAGGCTCGATTTTCGCGGTAGGTATATGGTCCAGTGGACTTTTTTGCTCAGTTCAATCCCAGAAATCAGAAACGCGAAGGGCCCATTAAGGTTTTCAAATCGCCCCGGCCTAATGTACATATTTTTAGTTTTTGTTGTAATAACAGTATCAGCTTGCGGCATATAGCATGCGCGGTCGGCGTGATCATGCTGTCGCATGTGATCACTAGAATCATGGGGTAACTGGTGGTCGGAATTCTGCTACCATCGACATTGACATTCAACTCATACCCTAGACCAGGGACGAGCTTTTTTGCTTAGATCGTATAGTGAGGGCGCCCACTGAGTTGTTTTTGCATTTGCTTCTCTCTCTCACATACAGTGTAAATGAATGAAAACAAACAAAAACATAATGTGGTTGTTGCTTTTTTCACTCATACGTTCATACATGTCTTCGCTTTGGTTGTATTTCTGTGGTCGTCGCTGCCCTAGACAGACGGCAACGTTAATTTGCTAAGATTTGCATTTAATATTAACCTGACAGACGACAGTTTCTGCATTTACGAAACAGCTGTTTGCGGGTAAACAACTATTTTTTTGTTGTTTGCAATTCAAATTGTGTCTCAGAGCATGAATATGCTCTCTCTCCTACATGAATATTGGCTCTCTTCTACAGCATTGCCATATTGAAATACCTAAATTCAGTTTAAATTTCCTTTGATTTTGTGCATTAAGAATGTGAATAATACACGAGTTAATTTGAATTAAGGCATTTAATGCAATTTAACGCTGCCGTCTGTCTAGGGTATCTGTGCTCATCTCTGCAGTTTATGTGGTAAACAGGGTAGCCGTAGATGTAGTTCGACGGCACTAAATCTACGGTTATAAGATTATTCTAAAAAGAGTTCAGCCATTCACAAATGTCATCAAGGAAGGTTCCTAACGCCAAGATTGTACAATCCTCTCCATACGTTACGATCTCGATGCCATCGAGCACCACCTTCTTTTTTCCCTTAGTTTTTTCGTAGTGTGATGTTACAGGGGTGGGCTACTCACCTGAAGCCCGGATTGATGATATTATCTGATTATTGTATACAAATTTATTAAAAATGTATGTACCTGTTCCAAATACCAGCAACTGTATACATATATAAACATGTATACTATCTATAGTATGTATGTACAAACTTATACACTGTACATACATATTTACATTTATTACGGAACAATTTGCCTCATTTGGTCTATAACAGGATAAGGAAAACATGACAATTTCATTTTTATTTGTCACACATATAAATTTTTTGTATGTCATGCACATGTGCTTTCTGGCAGGTAGTCAAACAGACTGATAGACAGACGTAGAGACAGCCAGGACACAAGACATTTTGAGTCTTATATTTATGGAAGGAAAACATAAACAAAAATTCAAGGCCACATACATATGTAAATTTACCCATAAAAGGTTTTTATAAAAAACCAACAACAACAATAAAGTTTATAAGCACCATGCCAATGTTATGCAAATATTCTATCAGGAAACGAGGCCATCTCTTCTTCTTCTGCTTTCCATCATATGGAAAATGGAATATTTGTGGTTTGGGGAAAATTATATTAATTTTTTCTTTCATTTTTTTTCTGATGACATCAAAATGTCTCCCGTGCGATCCTCAATATTGTGTATGACACATAAATGGCAGTTGGTGGTACGTTTATGCATGAATACATTGGTACATCTGTCACAGTACTCTCTGCTTTGCCGGTGTTTGTCTGATAGTTGGTTTATCGTATGACTTTATGAAATTATGTGAAATGAAATTTTCCTAAAAAGAAAATGAGATTTTTGTTGGCAAAAATTTCATAAAAATGAAAGCGCCGCACACAGATATGCATATATCTATGTACACATGTGTACATACATATACATATATATGCTGACATATATGTACTTATATATATACATGTTACCCAGAAAGCCTTGTGAGTGTGGCTGATGTGTAATTTATGTGTGTACGGTCGTTTGTAGGTGTATTATTAGATCAGTTTGATGGACAAATTTGTACTATTTTATGACAGGACATAGTGAGTGGACAGGAAAATATTTTGTAACATATTAAAGTTGGCTTTAATACGATTTACTTGAAGGTAATTTTCTATAAAATATGAAATTTACTTAACATGTCAATTGAACTAGAAATTCAAAAGAAATGCAATTAAAGTGCTTTAACATTGTTTTGGTTTAATTTTATTTGAAAAAGCTTAAGGAAGGTATGTTCTAACCTGTTGAATAAATACATATTGGGTAAATTTCATTATCTAAACTTTAAATTTATTCACATGTGCATATGTATGTATGCACTTCCATAACAATTTCGATGATGAAGAACTTAGTTAGAAATAGGTTTAAAATTTAATTTTTTTTTCAAGAAATAGTTAATTTCTTTACATCCAAGACAGAGGCAAAAAGGCAACGTAATTTCGGCCGCGAGAATAGAAGAAGAAACAAAAAATGAAGGATTTGACTTTGCCGATAGCCAAATACTTTCAACATATGAATTACAAAAAAAAAAAAAAAAACAGTGACTAGAGTGCTGGGTCTAAATATCCCATAGACAGATCTCCAATATAGAAAGTAAAAATAATTTTCGTAGGAAATTTCCAGCGTAAATTTTCGACGTTTCCGGCGTAAATTTTTCGTAGGAAATTTCCAGCGTAAATTTTCGACGTGTCCGGCGTAAATTTTTGGCCTAATTATTCCTCCGGCAAACCCAAACAACAACAAAAACATAATCCTTCTTATATTACCACTTGGGGATTTTAGAATGTTTGGGCCATTACCGAAAAAAAAACATAATAAAATTCATTGTAACAAAGACATAACCTTTAGAACGAGTTGTCCTTAATATTGAGATATTTCAGGGCTCGTATCTCTGGAAGTATTGGCTTCCGAAAAGTGACCATAAACTTGTTTACGCAAAACTCTTACATCACAAGGACTACCTTCGATGTAAATTTCAGAAAAATCCCCGAACAGCTCTCAAACTATGAGGGGTGTAAGGAAGGACTTGTACATTTTGAAGAACATTTTAAAAACATTTCCACGAAATGGGATACTCAATTCAAAAGTTACCATGCTCATGAGTCATTTAATTGGTGCCGCCAGAAGCTTTTTGGGCCATTAACTCAGGAAGTACTGACATGTCCGAGAGAACATGTTGCAAAAAAAACCAAGTAGAAAAGTATCAGTCGGCTTTGCCGACGGAGATTTACCCTCAGCCTATGTGAAATGAAACTTTCATCTACGGGCAGATCGAATGTATTTAGAATGTTTTCAGAATTTTGTGGCCTTTTTGTACATTTGAACTTGCCGACAAAAATGCGCATTAGGATTTAAGTTCAAAAGTATTGCGGAGGAGGTACTTAAAGAGTGGAACGACATTGTCCATTATGGAAGTGGATCTTATTTTGGAAGTCATATCTTTTCGATAGATATCGAAAGATTTTTGGACATTTGAACTTGCCGAATAAAATGTGGGTTAGGATTTAAGTTCAAAAGTATTGCGGAGGAGGTACTTAAAGAGTGGACCGACATAGTCCATTATGGAAGTGGATCTTATTTTGGAAGTCATATCTTTTCGTTAGATATCGCGCCCACTAGTCATTTGAATGGGCCATCGTATAACTTTTGGACCACTATGCCAGGAAGCATGGACTAGGCCACGGAAAACATAATATCGCTGTAGACAGGAACACAACGAACAGCATCAGTATGCATTTTCAAAGCATCTTAGAACACACCCTAAACTGCACCTAGACACTAATGCTGACATTTTGTGGGGGAGGTATCCTAAGGAGAGGACCGATATGGGCCATTTTAGAAGTTTGGACGAAATTGGTTGCCCCGTTCAGGAGATATCATGCGTACCATTTTAGTGATTTTTTGTAAATATAGGGGGAAAGTACCGGAAGTTGTCGACCGGTATTGCCCATTTTCGAACTGAAACTAACTGTGGACAAAATATGACGAAGGTCACATTTTGGACCAAATCGGTTGATCATTTCGAGAGTTATCGTGGTCTCCAGCCATTACATATGGTGCCATAGGGGTTTTTTACACCTTTCGGACGGTTTTCTCAAGAAGTATGGACTTGTCCCTGAAAAAGTTTTTACCGTCGTAATGGAGGCAGCGAATGCAAGTTGCTTCAACAAAAATCAAAATGATTCGAGAGTAGGTCTTAAAGTGAACTTATCCGAAATGTTGTATGGGAGGTACCCGAGGAAGTGGACAAATATAGTCCATATTCATACCAGATCTATATCAAGTAGATATATTAGGATGTGTAAAGTATGGATAAAATCGGTCACTCCCTTTAAGAGTTATCACGCACACAATATTTCCGAACATTTTTGAACTTTTGTGGCGGAGGTACCTGAAGGAGTGGACCGGTATGGCTTATCTTCGAACATAAACTATGTTTGGACAAAATATTACAAAGGCCAAATTTTGGAACGAATCGGCAGATCCGTTCGAGAGTTACCCACTGCACACGGTGTCATAGGGTGTTTTGCAGACTATTTTCTCAGGAAGTAAGGACTTGCCCCTACTGAAGCGTGTACCGTCGTATCGATGCCAATGAATACAAGTTGTTTCAACAAAAATCAAAGCGATTCGAGAGCAGGTCCTAAACTGAAAATTTTCCGAAGTTTTGTGTGAGAGGTACCCGAAGGAGGGGACGGATTGAGTCCATATTGTCACCTCATCTAAGTCTGGCAGAAATTTCACGATGTGCATAGTATGGACCCAATTGAGTCTTTTACCATGTTTAACTTCTTTTTGAAATTTCCAACAAATTAATTTTCCTAATTTTATCTATGCATAAACTTATAAAACTAATTAGATGTTATATTATCTCTGTTTCTTTTCAAAATTTATTCCTTACGGCAGTTAATAAATAAGCATATTTATCAAGGAATTATGTTGTCATAATTTTAACAAGTTAAATTTAATTAATTGTTATGTGTGCACACATTCGTAAAAGCTTAGGCAACAACACCAACGATAACGACAATAAAAATCCTTGACTAATTTTCACATGTTTAAAATGCACTCAAATAAATCATTAACATAATCCCGATATTACATAGGAAGTCACATTTACGCATACACAGAGTACGAGACATTTACATGAATAGAAACACACACAAATATGTATTTTTTATTTGCTGACTTAAGCACTTTTAATCGGAAGTCTAATTAAAATTATCCTAAATGATAAGTTTAGCAAATTTTTATTTACACACATAGTTGACATTTTTGGTTTATAGCTATGTGTGTATGTATGAATGTGTTAGAGAATGTGTAGATATAACTGCACGTAAAATTTCACAATGCAGTTGATATAAACTTCTGGAAAATTTTAAGCATTTTATATACATATGAATATGAAAGCAAAAAAAATATTTGCAAAAAAAAAAAGAAAAGTAAGAAGGTATCTAAGGAAAACTAGACAATATAGAATCGAATACCGGCTACGTAACCAAAATTCTTTTCCCCAATAATAATGTATTACCAGCGTACGTGAAAATACTTTATGAAACTTTTCCAATGGTTTCATTTCAAATTTTCCATTTTGTTTACATTCGTAAGTGCGAACAAAACGAATAGCGAAAAGTTCTCAATTCCACAGCAACAGATAATGTTCAAAACACATGAACGATTCAATGATTGACTCGTTTGGTGGTTGAAAAAATCAATCGTAGTATGTTCCAAGTATGTTGATGCTGGCTGATAGGGTTTTAAGCAATCAAATGTTTGAGTGTGGCATTAATCATTTCGCACAGCAAATGTTTGCCAAAAATTATTTTTGTTTCGGTGGTGAATAAAACAACTCGGCAAAGCATAGCCGAAGTACATTTCAGTAATCGTACGGTTTTCGTATTTTTGCATTGAAAAAAATTGTGGTTTTGTGTAGATAGCGAAACGATTCAGAGAAACTGAAAAGTTTGTGTGATTGGTACGGGAATGGTTTTGTTTGTTTGCGTTCATTGTGTATTTCGGAGTTTACAAATTTTATGGCCCTTTTTGGACGTATGAAACTGCCGGAATATATATATTTGGATTAAACTCAAAAGTTTTGCGGGGGAGGTACATTAAATAATGGATTGACATATTCCATTTTGGAAGTGGATCTTTTCATACCCTCAGCATTTATGCTAACGAGGGTATATACACTTTCATACGGGCAAAATGTGCTTCATCGAAATAATGGTTTTATGCCCCAAGTATGTTTCGACGAAATGTGTTTCAGACAATTTGGAGTTGATTTAGCCATGCCCGTCCGTCTGTCTGTCTGGCTTGCTGCAACGCAATATTACTCTTGAACGGATCTACCGATTCGGTCCGAAAAGGTGACCTTAGTAAAACTTAGTTTAAGTTTGAAGATAAGCCATATCGGTCCACTCCTTCAGGTACATCCCCCACAAAAGTTCAAAAATGTTCGGAAAATTTGTGCGCACGATAACTCTTGATGGGAGTAGCCGATTTGGTCCATGCTTTACACATCCTAATCTATCTACCAGATATAGATCAGGTTCGAATATGGACTATATATGTCCACTCATTCGGGTACCTCACACATAAAATTTTGGACAAATGCACTTTAAGACCAGTTTTTGAATCACTTTGATTTTTGTTGAAGAAACTTGCATTCGCTGCCTCAATTACGACAGTAAAAGTTTTTTCTGGGGTAAGTTCATACTTCATGAGAAAACAGTCCGAAAACTGCGTTCGTCCACACTTTGGATATCGTAATATTTCTTCAAATATTAGATAAAATTCTAACGGGGGTGCTTATAGGTCCACTCCTTCCGGTACCTCCCACACAAAAGTTCGAAAATATTCGCATTATCTCACAAACCGAGCACCCGTTTTGGTCCAAACTTTGGATATCGAAATATATTGTTCAAACTCAGTTCATGTTCAAATTTGGGCCTTATCGTTCGAATCCTTGCGGTACCAACCACACAAATCTTTAAGATTTTTGTTTGGTAAGGGTCCGTTCGAAAATCCTCTCGATATTTTTACCGGGGGTTTCCTAATGACCCTGTTTACAGCGATATTATGTTTTTCGTAAGCTAGTATAGTACAAAAGCTCTATCTATCGATATCCCCCGCAAATTTTTTAGCTTTAATCCAATCCATATTTTTATCGGTTCATACGCCAAATTTTTGAAAACCTCCAAAAAAGTATTTCAATCCACACAGGCTGAGGAGACTATATCTCTGTCGGCAAAGCCGACTGATACTTTTTTACTTGTTTTTGAGTCATTTTTTTTCGATAAATATCACGCCCATCAGCCATTTCAGTTGGTCACCTTATAATTTAGAGCTTTTCGACCACTATGTCAGGAAGCATGGAAATTCTCACGAAAAACATAATAACGCTGTAAACGGTACCAAATGGAGAAGCAAAGGATCTTTGAACAGAATGTTCAACTTTTGGGGGAGAGGTACCCTAAGGAGAAGACAAAATATTAGGAAATCCAAAGTTTGGACCAAATCGGCTGCTCCGTTCAAGATAATCGTGCGTACCATTCTAGTGAAATTTTTTGCACTTTTGTGGAATAGGTACCGGAAGGAGTGGACCGATATGGCTCTTCTTTAAACTTAAACGAAGTACACTAAGACCTCGCTTTGCGTTGTTTAAGTTTACGTTGTTTTCGAAGTTGCGTCGTTGCTTAGTTAATACCAATTTTCACTCTGCGTCGTTCCATTTTCGATGTTGCGTTGTTTTAAATTTGAGTGTCTAATTTTTTATACCCTCCACCATAATATGGAGGGTATATTTGGCGTTTAGGGTTCCTAGTGTTTAAATAATTTCTCCACCTAAAATTGTGGGATAAGAAAAAAATAGTGTTGTTCTACCCTGGAACATATCTCCGAACTTAACATGATTTTCCAAAGAAAATCTTAATTCGCTTTGCGTCGTTTCACTTTGAATCGTGTTTTTTAGGAACGTATCTACGACGCAAAGCGAGGTCTTGGTGTATGGACAAATATTAAGACGGCCAAATTGTGGACCGAAAGTACAGTATGGCTTTTTACAGCTTTCAGGCTATTTTCTCAGGAAGTATGAACTTGCCCCGGAAAAAACCTTGTACCGAATTAAAGTGTTTGCAAAAAGAATCAAAGCGATTCGAGAGCAGGTCCTAAACTGAACTTTTCCATAATTTTGGGTGGGACGTACCCGAAGGAGTGGGTCGATAGAGCCCATATTAGAACCTCATCTTGTCAGGTAGAGATTTCACGTTGTGCAAAGTATGAAGCAACCCGGTTACTACCATCGAGAGTTATCGTGCTCACAATTTTAGGGAAAAGTTTGCACTTTTGTGGGGAGGTTCCGGAAGGAGTGGACCGATATGGCCCATCTTCGAACCTAAATTATGTCTAAACAAAATAGTACTAAAGCCAAATTTTGGACCGAATCGGTCGAGAGTTATCGTGCGCCCGAAGAGCTTTTTACAGCTTTCGGCAAATTTTCACAGGAAGTATGCACTTGCCGTTGAAAAAAATTGTAGCGTCGTAATGGGGGCAGCGAATACAAGTGCTTGCGAAAAGAATCAAGGCGATTCGAGAGTTGGTTCTAAAATGAACTTTTACGAAATTTTTTGTTGATACCCAAAGGAGTGGGCCGATATAGTCCATATAAGAACCTTACCTGTTTCTGGTAGCGATTTCACAATGTACATGGTATGGACCAGATTGGTTATTCTCTTCAAGAGTTAACTTGTGTGCAATTTTTTCTAACTTTTGTGAGGGAGGAGGAGTGGACCGATATGGCTTATCTTCGTTTGGACAAGATATTATGTAGGCCAAATTTTGAACCAAAGCGGTTTATCCGTTCGAGAGTTATCGTGCGCTCCAACCAGGCATACAGATGGACGGACGGACATTGCTAAATCGGCTCAAAATTTTCTGAAACGGATTTCGTCCAATCATACTTGGAGTCTAAAATCATTATTTACGGTGCTTTTGAACCAACTTTAAATGAAAGTGTAAGCTCCTTTCATTTAAAGTTGGTTCAAAAGCACCGTGAATAATGGGAAGTTTTTGTGGATTCTGAAACTGCAATGTTCATAGATGAGAAAAAACATAAAAACAAAAAATCCTCGGAGCGCTTTTTAAATAAATCGCGATCAAAGTTCAAATGTTTTGGGCTTTTTAGGTTTTCACGATTTTGCTTGGAAACCGCAAGTCCAGTCGAAATAGGATTAGATAAAATAATGTAGCTGTGAGAATTCTCTACAAGACTGATCCTTATGACATGTTCGTAGATTCTTTCGTTTTTGAAGTATAGAAGTTCAAATGCGTACAATGCACCGACTGCATCGCCACCTTATAAAACAATGTCATGTACGGTGCGTTTTGATTATCCTAACTAGCTTTAAATAAAAAAAAGCTTACACCTGGGCAGTAGTTTTCGGATTCTGAAACAGCAATGTTCAAGAAAAATCTAAAAATAGAAAAAATCGCTGGAGGGATTTTTAAATAAATCGTGGTCAAAATTCACATTTTTAGGTTTATTTTAGGTTTTCGCGATTTTGCTTGGAAACCTCAAGTCCTATCGAAATGGGGCTGAAGAAAATGCTGTAGCTGTGAAAATTCTCTATAAGATTGGCTTTAGTAATTTTTTCCTAGGTTGTATCATTTTTTAGATATATAAGTTTAAGTTGGGAAATTGCAGTCATGACATTGTTTTGTAAGGAGACGATGCAGTCAGTGAATTGTATTTTGTTGTTTTAAATTCTATATCTCAAAAATGGTAAAACCTACGAATATATCATAAATGGCAATCTTGTAGAGAATTTTCACAGCTACAACATTTGCTCTAATCCAGTTTCATTAGGACTTGAGATTTCTAAGCAAAATCGTAAAAACGTAAAAATAACCCTAAACATGTGAACTTTGTCCGCGATTTATTTAAAAGCGCTTCGGCGAGTTTTTAGTTTTTTGATTTTTTTCATCTATGAACATTGTAGACCGCAAAAACTTCCCAGGTGTAAGCTCCATTCATTTAAAGTTGGTTCAAGAGCACCGTGCATTTTGATGAGGCACATTTTGCCGTATGAAAGTGTATATACCCTCGTTAGCATAAATGCTGAGGGTATAATTAGAAAATGATTTTTAACCTTTAAGTTTTTATCACACTTACAAAATACTTATAAATGTATTTAGATATTATTCGTCATCTCTAGAACTTCCATCCACACCATAAATTTCGTGAGATCCGATCAAAATTGCAACTTGATCCAGTCAGCTCGTGGCGACATTCATTTTGGTTATATTGATCCACCTACGACTATTACATAATTCGATGTGAGACATGAATTTCAGCCAAAACCTACTTATATTACCCTCCCCACATAGTACTGTGGGGTATAAAAAACCATTACAACACACATTTCTTTCTTCGAGTAATGACCTTGTACAACATACCCCAATGTGAACACAGCAAAACCCCAAAACGAAAGACTGAATTGCCAATTTAGAATTCCTTGAATTTGTTAGAAACATCACAATTAACACATTGAATATGAAATTAGCAACAAAACGGAAGTGTACTTCAATGTTTTATTTTTGTTCTGCGTTTATATTTCTTCAAAACTTGGTAACTAACAAGAAAACGTTTGTCACTTTTGAAGGTTTTCACGGTTTTGTTTCGTTAAAGGCACTTCCACGGTTACCAAGACCACAAAATGAACAATGACTTCATTTATTATTCTTAGTATGTTTGTGTGTGTGTGCATGAACATGGGTATGTGTTGAAAGGATTCACTCACATAAAGTGAGAAACAATTGTTGTACGTAGTTAAAGTATTACGCTGTTCGTTATCTTCGTCTTCTCTTTTGCAAGCATCGTTTAAGGATAAAAGAGTTGATTTTTATAACACAATTTGTGATAATCGGTTTAGGTGTTGGGATGATCAAAACAAATGTATTTTTTAAAAGAAACCATTTTGTGTTAAGAAGAAATGGTATACGAAAAAAAAATAATGTAATTCCAAGTGTATTATTTATGGATGTTATAGCTTGAAGGGGGTTCCTGTGAAATAACATGTATTTTACCTGGGTATGTTTTCTTTTAATATTTAAATTCTATTTTGAAATGTCTCATATTAAATGTTGCCTAATTTTATTTATTATTTCCCATTGTAACCAAAACTTTCATTTCCTCGGCAACCACAGTTGTACATGTGGAACACATTACAACATATCATCTTCCTGGCAGGCTGATACAATTTCTATTAACTGTCATTGTTTCTATCAGAATCAGTTGTAAAACTTCCTCGGATACTTTGTAATACAAGTGGTTGCTTGGTGTTGAAATTGTCGGCATAGAGTATAAAGTTGACAATGGCAATTTATATGTGCATTTTAAATTTGTCAGAGTACATTTCTATTGGTTACATTAGGGATAAAAGTTTTTGGAAATTTTAAATTAACTAAAAATATTTAATAAGTATTATGGAAAAATGTTACCAATTTCAAAGTTATTAAAACAGGAGAACATTTTCAACCAAGCGCCTAACAGCAGGAGTGGTATTTTAAGCTCAACAGTTCTTCCCCTTCTTCAAAACCTGCCAAAAGAACTCTCATACACGCTTCAGTATTAAACACAATGAATGTATTGAATGAAACTAATTTGTAGCGAGAGGGTTTTCGACAAAATGCAATTAAACCTAATTGCCCAAAAGGAGGGATTTTTGAAAATTATGAGACCATAAAAATTTTCTGAAAATTTCATGAAATTAGTTTTAATTAATTTCTCGTTGGAGTAGAGTCGATCGAAGATTTTTTGCAAGTGAAAAAGAAAGTCGAAAATTCCAACACCCACAACATTATGCGACCTGATATCGCTGTTGGTAGCGGTTCAGACATATCGGCTGTGGAGTGGCTTCTATGTCGTCGAACTTTTCATTGCTCACATGCAATGTGTTTTTTACGGTGATGAGTTTTTTCCTATGCAACCTTCAATGACAAACGCTTTTTAGCGCAGGTTTTGCAACGCCAACACTCCGTGATAATTAGGTTCAGTAGTTTTGAAAGTATAAAATATTGAGGAGAGTGGCGTGGTCATCACTTTTCACGATACAACATATTAAAAAAGTGGATGTTTTCGGGCATTTGGGCCCCAAACTAGTACCTAAGGTCGAAACAAAACCCCGTTGTCTCCTAAAATTAATGGTCAGGTCGAGGGTTTCGGGGTCGAGGTATTTTTGGCTCCAGAACAAATTTTTTCACGATTTCGACTCTGGGTCGACTTCGAGGGTAAAATGCTATACCGTTCAAAATGAATGAAATGTGTACAATTTTTTAGCTTTGTAAGCCAACTTTTTATAGTTCTTCGAAAGCCTTAGGTGGTGACCCCCTGTTAACAAGCCCTTCTTTATGATTTTTTTTTTTTTCAAGAAAACTACAAAACTTTTCTGATAGATTTTTATACCCTCAGCATTTATGCTAACGAGGGTATATACACTTTCATACAGGCAAAATGAGCCTCATCAAAATAATGGTTTTAGACCTCCCCCCCCCCCCCCCCTCATCGAAATAATGGCTTTAGACGAAATGTGTTTCAGACAATTTGGAGTCGATTTAGCAATGTCCGCCCGTCTGTCTGTCTGTCTGGCTGGTGCCAGACTCTCGAACGGATGAACCAATTTGCTCCAAAATTTGGCTTTCGTAATATTTTGTCCAAACTTAGTTTAAGATCGAAGATGGGTTATATCGGTCCAATCCTTCCGGTACCTCCCCCACAAAAGTTCGGAAATGTTCGGAAAATTTGTGCGCACTATAATTCTTGAAGGGAGTAACCGATTTGGTCCAAACTTTGTACATCGTGAAATTTCTACCAGACTTAGATGAGGTTCCAATATGGACTCTATCGTTCGGGTACCTCCCACACAAAGTTTAGTTTAGGACCTGTCATCGAATCTCTTTGATTTTTGTTGTAGAAACTTCAATTCACTGCCCCGCTTACGACGGCACATGTCTCATTAGGGGCAAATCCATACTTCCTGAGAAAATAGCCTGAAAGATGCAAAAAGCCCCTGTGATACCGTGTGGTGGTTGGAGCGCAAGACAACTCTCGAACGATCAACCGATTTGGTCCAAAATTTGGCCTTCGTAATATTTTGTCCAAACATAGGTTATGTTCGAAGATAAGCCATATCGGTCCACTCCTTCGGGTACCTTCCCCATAAAAATTCAAGAATGTTCGGAATAGTTGTTCGCACGATAACTCTTGAAGGGAGTGACCGATTTGGTCCATACTTTAGACATCCTAATATATCTACCAGATATAGACCAGGTTCGAATATTGACTATGCCTGACCACTCCTTTGGGTACCTATCACACAAAATTACGGATAAGTTCACATTAAGACCTGCTCTCGAATTACTTTGAAGAAACTTGCATTCGCTGCCTCAATTACGACGGTAAAAGTTTTTTCAGGGGCAAGTCCATACTTCTTGAGAAGACAGCCCGAAAGGTGTAAGAACCCCATATGGCACCATATGTAGTGGCTGGAGAGCACGATAACTCTCGAACTAACCGATTTAGTCCAAAATTTGCCTTCCTGATATTAAGTCATACTTTCAGTTCGAAGATAGGCAATACCGGTCCACAACTTCCGGTAGTTCCCCCGAATATTTAAAAAATGTCACTTAAATGGTATGCACGATATCTCTTGAACAAATTTGGTCCAAACTTTGGATCTCCTAACAGTTAGTCCAAATTTAGTTTAACTTCTAAAATGGAGGTACCTTAGAGTACCTCTTCCACAAAAGTTTAACATTTGTGTCTAATTGCAGTTTAAGGTATGTTCGAAGATCCTTTGGAAATGTATGCCGATGTTTTTCGTTGTGTCCTGCTTACACCGGTATTATGTTTTCGTGGACAAGTCCATGCTTCCTGGCATACTGGTCCATAAGTTATACAATTACCCACTGATATGACTAGTGGGAGCGATATCTATCGAAAATATATGACTCCAAAAATAAGATCCACTTCCATAATGGACTATGTCAGTCCATTCCTTTAACAACAACAACAACACTTTTAAACTTTAATCCTAATCCATATTTTCGTCGGCAACTTCAAATGTCCAAAAAACCGCCACAAAATAATGAAAAGACCATACCGTAGATGAGAGTTTTAATTCACATAGGCTGAGGGTATGTCTCTGTCGGCAATGCCGACTGATACTTTTTTACTTGCTTTTTTTTGCAAAGTGATTTTTTTAATTCACTGAAAACAACACATAAAATGGTCGTACGACAAACTGTCCTGAGTAAGTCTAGGCTAGAAACTGTCAAACTTTCCAACAAAAAATTCAAATGGAGCCTGGCAATACGCGGTGTTGCCTAGGCCAGGTAGTTTTCATGCAGCCCTCGTAAATGTATCGAGAAGCTGACTCGATCTGGAAATGTGTATCCTGGTTTCCTATCTAAACCTTTTAATAACGCTGCAGGTTACAATTTCAATTGGATTTTAAGTAATAATTTAATGCAGGTTCCAAGGAAGAAGCCTATTCACTTGGTGATGGTCGGATAATATTTTGAGGTCGACATCGAAAACAAACTACAGTGGCCGAAACAATAATCTTATATTGAACATCTCACCATTACAATAATGCAAAGTTGGTTGGCGTAGGGTGTTAAACAACGAAGATATCGCAATAAGCGTCAAACGATCCTATGTTTAATTTTTTATTTCCAATTGTACTGACGAAAGTCCCAGCTTTGGTTTGGGGAGTTTCTAATATTGAAGAAGCATTAGTTTGGCGATAATATTGTTATTGTTAATATTTTTATTTTGAATCAATACCAAATGTGTTGGTGGTAGAGATGGCCGAATGCTTAACAAATTAGGCACGAACATGCACAAATAATATACATACAATAGCAAAATGCTCGCTGCTTCGTATGCGGAAAGGGAATAATAACCAATATTAAATATGGAAATGATAAACACTGAAAATTCGGTTGTAGGTACTACTCTCTAAAAAGTAATATTCATACCACTATAGTTCGAATTTTCAAAAAATATAATAAATAAATAGAATCGGTCGTACCTCGCCCCTAGAATCTCACGGGGTTTGTTTCTCAAATTAGAATTTTCAAAATTTTTTACTCTAAAAAACAAATAAATTATAATTACATATACTAAAACTATTTCTTGTTTAGATTGCGTTACAGACTGTTCTATTTTCGTGTTTCTCTTCACACGACTTTTAAAAGGGGAATTTGTGAACCCAAAAATTTAGCACCAAAAAACACGATCACGTACTGCCAAAAAATTATTCCGGCACGAACACGCACTATTCACGGCACGACACGCCCCCCTCTAGTTGGTGGCCATAGTCAAATATCAGAGTTATTGTTGAAAACGCTAAGCTATCTTAATTTTAATATTTTGAAATGTTCATTCTTATGACAAATATCTCTACTTCCATTAGGTGTATTTAAATAATTTAACCTGTTAATTAAAGAAGACCAGCAGCTCTTGAAAGCAGTACCGCACACTTTATTTTTACGCAACAACTTTTAGGAGGTTAATTTTCTTAAAATTTACAATTTCAGGTCAATAACATAATTGGACTTCATTTGATAAATTAAGAAAAATAGTTAGATATCAAACCACTGGTCCTTAAATTGCCTGCAACATTCTTTGGTTAGTTATAGTTTTCGTAATACTTTAATCTTAAAATTAAATCAAATTTGAAAGTGAGACTACAGTTGTTTTTATTTCTCCCTACATAAAAACTTATGCACAGGATAGTGGTAGGGGCTATCCGATCCCACCCGATCATACACAACCCTTGCTTACTTGTTACAAATATTTATGATGGCGTCTTATTTTCGAGAATATATTTGATAGTATGTTTTTGCTTTCCATCAAATTCCATCACTTCCATGTCACAATTTCCTTGAATACTAATTGAATACCAAGCAGATTCTCAAAAGTTTTGCATATTTCATACATATTTGCTACCGTTCTATTATTGAATATTTCACTTACACATTTATGCACGTTTCTAACATACCATTGCCGCTTCAGAAGTAGCATTGTATTGAAAGTAACTTTTAGAGAGTATGAAAAATTTCGCGAATTTACATCCTTCACATAGTAAAATAATTCACACACACACTCTTGAACTCTTAGAATCATCTAAGCATTTACATATGATGACACACACTGAATATTTTTAGGCAAACATTTTACACACATACACCCAAATAATACAAACGATTATTGAGTGTAGCGATATTTAGTTAAATATTCATGCCTTTTCTAAAGAAATCCTTTTGATATGGAAAAATGTTTTTGCATCAAATTTGTCTGTTTGCAAGCAGCATATTTTTATTTTGTACATTTTGAATTTTGGCAAAAGATAACAACATGCAAACAAGTGCACTTTTTTTTGGCGACTTGTAGAACGAACGAGTGTCATTTGCACGCAACTTTTTATCATGGGGTTTTTTTTCTGCTAGTTTTTTTATTAAGTTGACTGGGGAGAGTGTATTTGTTGAGTTCTTTTAAGTTTGATGCCATTTTTATGCAACAGCATGCACAACATTTTTCCAAACTTGAAATACGCATTTTATTCTTGTTGTGGTGTTGGCGGTGATATACGAGGTCGGTCGTTTCAAAATGTGTGAAAATTGTTTAACAATGCCAGGTTAATAAGTAACTTGATGTGTTATAGTCTACTGTATCTCACATATAAACTGACTTTAGACATGTTCGTCGGTTTGTCTGGCTAGTGCGTTCGATAACGCTAAAACGGAGTAACCGATTAGTCCCAAATGTACCATAAGTCTCCTTACCGAAGTCTTAGTTATGGTATAGCCCGCATATCGGTACCTACCGCTTTCACATATTTGAAAGTTTCAGTCACTTTTACCAGCTTTAGTTGTAATTAGCTATTTCGAGTTCTCAATTAAACCGAAATCTCCTTACGTATGGTTTAGGCACTTGTTTCGACCTAATTAGCGAATTAGTTTTGTGTCCTTCATTAACCAAATTTCCAACCGAATCAGCTTTAATTCGGTTCACGAGTTCTCTGTGGACAGAAAACTCTTTCTAACAACTCCCGCCAAAATTTTTTAAAATGTGGAGTTGTGGCTGAATCTCCGATAGTTTTGAATATTTTATGGCAAACGTTTACTGGTGGCATTATCGGAGAAGTCCTTTTTTCCCATGGTGTTTTTATACTTTTAACCTTGAGGGTATAACCACTTTGATACAATCAAAAACGTGTCTCATAGATATAAATAATGGGTTTTGGACCCAAGTATTTGGGGACGAAATCCGTTTCTGATAATTCGGATTTGGATATTGGTCCACCTAGGGATAGGTAAGTCGACTTTCGGTTAATCGATTAATCGAATTTTTGCAGTCGAAAATCTAAAAATGGTAGTCGACTTTTGTCTGGAGAGAAAATCGCATAATCGATTATCTTGAGATCGATTTTCGAGTTTGCCCATAGATTGTGGACTTGGCGGTTTTACACTTTTGGCGTTTTTACAGTTTCTAAAGAAAACTCGAAAAACGACGAATAGTAGATTATAATCGATTTTCTGCGGTTATGAAAAAGTCGAAATAATCGCAAGACCGAAAAATCGCATTTTTAGTTTTAGACCAAAATCGAAAAATCGATTATTGCTTTCCATTACCTATCCCTAGGTCCAACACATCTTAATATATCTTTAAAATTTAAATAAAGTTCGAATTCGGACAATAAAAAACTCTAAAACGGCAAGGCACTGACAGATCCTAAGAGGTGAGCGTGTTATCTTAGCCGGAAATTTATAAAGCACCCGAAGAGTGAAAAGGCAAGGAGGAGTGCGCTACACCGTATAAGAGCTTTCTCAGTCGAGGAGGTACCATCACAATTTACAATGAGCGATATCATCTGAAGCGCGAACTTTTCCAAAGCCCACACGGAATATCAGTGGTAATGCTTAAGCAAGTGTATGAACCCGAATTTAAGTATTTGACATACATATATCCTCAATTTATCGTTAGCTACCCATATTGTGCCTGAAGCCTGGAATGTACTGGTCCTGCAAATGAAGCCAGACAAGAATACAGCAGAGGCAAATCGTACAGGTCGATTTCCCTGCAGTACGCCAGTAGTGTATGGACTTCAGAAATAAGAAATTTAAGACCAGTTGAGTGAAATATTAAGTTCTCTGAGGTGAACTATCAAAGGTATATGAAAGTATCCGCCGCTAAAGCTGCTGCCCCATTGTTTACCACTTGGACGGCTGAAATGAGGTTTTGGTAAATGGTGTCCCGATTCTAACCACTTACTATCCCAGGATGTAACGTTCGGTAGCATGTTTAAGTCGTCTGCGCAAAACAAATCAACTTGCGTAAAGATCAGATGGTAGATGTAGGTACCCTAGTCATTGGCCTACAGCACTTGGGGTGCTGACAATGAAATCTCTGACCACTTATAAGGCAATATGACGGTCTGTGTAGGCCAACGACGCCACAGTGGTATGCAACTGCAATGCCAACCCGAGGGCTGAAACAGGGAGCCTCCTCATTACATCAGTGGACCATTTTCATGAATGTCTAAAGTCTAAAATTGTATTGTTTCGGTAGCACAAGAAGGTACTGTCGATCCAATACCTGCTTGGGAGTTATCGCCTAAAGCGTCCTTGCATCAATCTTATGAAAAGGCTTCCCCACACCCAGACACGTCAGCAAAGGTCTTAATGAGAGGTCCAAACGAGAACATCTAGATCAACGAGCTGATAGGTTTAGATAGCATTGGTACTGATGCATATGCTCATGCAGTACTGAATGTCGTACTCGGAGGCCACCTCCATCCATCACAGCAGAAGAAGACCAGCAACCAAGACAAAAAAATGGTTTTAGTTCAATTAAGATCCGCGCGAAGTAGTCGCCTCAATTCATTGGACCCGATATCCACCAATGCCCTTCATGATAAGGACCGTACAGTACTCTGCAACTGTTTAACTGCTCCTTCCTCCTGCCCTACTAATTTTTATGTGCGCTGACAGTCTATGTTGCAGAATTTTTCAATATGGACACAGAGGAACCAGACCCAGATTACTGAAGAACGAACAGATTTGCACTCCTACAACAACAACTCTCTAAAATGTTCTACTGTGGCGAACACTTTTGCTCTTTAATCTAGTTAAAGGTCATTTCTCAGATAGTGTTGAACTAGCTGATAGTCGTTGTGATCATGATCATAGAATTATAATTTTAAGTTGTCTGTCTGTCTCGCGGGCTGGTGCGCGCGATAACTCTCGAACGGATCAACCTATTCGAACCAAATTTTGGGTATCGTGATATTGTGCAGTCCTTCAGGTACCTCCCCCACAAAAGTTCGAAAATGTTCGGAAAAATTTTGCAAACTATAACTCTTAAAGGTAGTAACCGATTTCGTCCATACTTTATCCATCGTGGAATTTCTACCAGACATAGATGAGGTTCCAATATGGACTCTATCGGTCCACTCCTTCGGGTACCTCCCACACAAAATTTCGGAAAAGTTCAGTTCAGGACCTGCTCACGAATCGCTTTGATGTTTGTTGTAACAACATGTAAAGTCCATCATTTCTGAGAAAATAGCCTGAAAAGTGCAAAAAACCCTATGACGATCTGATCAAGCGATTTGGTCCAAAATTTGGCCTTCGTCATATTTTGTCAAAACATAGTTTTCGTTCGAAAATGGGCAATACCGGTCCACAACTTCCGGTACTTCCACCCAATATTTCACAAATATCACTAAAATGGTATGCACGACGTCTCTTGAACTGGGGCAACCAATTTGGTCCAAACTAGGGATCTCCTAATATTTTGTCCAAATTTAGTTTACCTTCTAAAATGACCGATATCTGTCCTCTCCTTAGGGTAACTACCCCACAAAAGTTCACATTTGTGTCTAAGTGCAGTTTCTGTTCTCTGATTGTCTGTTCGAAGATTGTTTGGAAATTTTTACTGATGCTGTTCCTTGTTGTCGTCAAGTTCAAATGTCCAAAAAGGTCCACAAAATTCTGAAAAGACCCTAAATACATTCGATCTGTCAGATGAAAGTTTCAATTCACATAAGCTGAGGGTATATCTCTGTCGGCAAAGTCGACTGCTACTTTTTTACTTGTTTTGTGGGCTTACTGATTACTAGACAGCGGAATCCTATGCAAATGCATATATGGTTAGGATGGTCGTAGAGAAAATCTGATTAGACAGAAATTCGTTTTATTACAAAATAAAACGAATTAGGCCCAGAAATTTTTGCATATTTTGCATATTCTGCATATCGTGCATATTTTGACATATTTGTACATATCTGCATAAAATGAGCATATGCAAAACCATATGCAAAAATATATTCAAGGATTTGTGGTCTAAATATCCCTCCGAAATGGCTGAAATTTGGTATAAGGTCTTCGTTAGGGGTATGCAACTTTACAACTGAAATCTGTCCGCATAGGTCCACGTCTTCATATAGGCCCCATAGAACGGTACCTCCGCATTTCTGGTATTTTGAAGGTTGTGCCCTCAATATCCCTCCGAAATGGCTGAAATTTGGTATTAAGTCTTCGTTGGGGTTGTAAAATTTTCCACCTGAAATTTATCGGTATAGGTCCACGTCTTCATATATCCACCATATAATGGTACCTTCCGATTTTCGGTATTTTGAAGGTTGTGGCCTCAATATCCCATCGAAATGACTGACATTTGGCCTTTTGTCTTCGATGTGGGTATAAAACTTTCCACCTGAAATTTGTCGGTATAGGTCCACGTCTTCATATAGCCCCCATAGAACGGTACCTCCGGATTTTCGGTATTTTGAAGGTTGTGGCCTCAATATCCCTCCGAAATGGCTGAAATTTGGTATTAAGTCTTCCTTGGGGGTAAAAAACTTTCCACCGAAAATTTGTCGGTTTAGTTTCAGTCCTTCATATAGCCTCCATAGAGCGATACCTCCCGATTTTCGGTATTTTGATGGTTGTGGCTGTGGTTATACATTTCTCTATTTTATTGGCTTGTCTGAAGAGAATTTTAAACAGAAAAATTGTACACACAAACATTTTTGTACTTATTATTGAACTATTTGTTGCATAAGAAAATATGTAAAATGCATAAATTTTGCATATGCAAAAATGTATGCATTTTGCATAATTTTGCATATGTCATATGTTTCGATTGCAATGTAATCAGAAGCCAAAAATATGCCCAGTCTCAAAATTTGACATGAATCGGACCAAAAATAGGGGTTGCATAAAATTCCGCTGTCTACTGATTACATACACCACCTCACTTGCCGCTTCTGGGATGTTTGTGGAACAAACGATTTCTTTTAAATTTTGAACGTTTTTGGCCAAAAAACTACCCATTTTTTTTTAAAAAAAAATGTTTGACTTTGACGGTCCACCATTTTTTTATTATTATTTTTTATTTGAATATTTTGCCTTATTAAGTTGAAGATCATTTTTAATATTAATTTTTAATTAATTTCTCGTTGGAATCGAGCTTAATGACAGAGGCTCTTCAGACATATCGACTGTGGAGCGGCTTCTCTTTCATCGAACTTTTCTTCTTTCAAATGCATTTTTTGCTTTTTTACAACAACATTTTTTAAAACAACATTTGCCCATTTAGTTGTGCTTTCATAACAAACGCTGGCTCTGAAAGCTAACGCGCTATGACAACACTTTTTTTCTTGTGTCATGCCGATAAATTGGCAAATCTGGCATCACTGCTGCCAACAAATATGATAGATTCTAATTACTTGTTGTAATACAATATAGAGGATGGAGAAGGATTTTGTAGGCGGTGTTAGAACTGGATATAATTTATGGTCAGTTACCAACGAAAATATTTTTTTAATGAATAAATAAAAACGGATATGTTTGTTTTTTCCATGTGAAATTTAGGTCCCCTTCTCCTGGTATTATTTTTTCTTGTCATATGTTGAATATGTATGTAGATTGCTCTTTACATGTTTTAATTGTGTTAGCCTATTGCCCTTTTATATGTATCACACGTTATGTTTGCTTTACTCTAGTTTGATACACTACCTAGTGCATAATAAATTAATTCCATATCACGTTTCAACACTTGACCTTGCCCTGGTATTATACATGCATACACTATTTCACACCTTATACTGAGCAACCACTCCTCGTACAATATTGAATAAATTGCAATAATATGTGTTTAGAATATATGCTAATACAAATATTGTATGCGTCATACATTGTTCATAATAAAATAAGATTGTGTCTTTGCATTTGGCATACATACATAATTTGTTGCAATTTGCTTGCATCAGAGTTTGTCTAGGTTGATTCACTTATTCCTTGATGCGTATACAATTGCAACGTGATCTCAATAGGTCCTTTTTTTCTATTATGCCACACACACAACGTCTTCGTCAAAATAATGTTTTGCAACTACGTCAAACATATCAAATGCAGTGGCTTGCATAAAAATGGAACTGAATAAATTGAATGCAAAGATTATATACATACAACATGCATATTTGAAAGTGGCACTTGTCTCTATTCATGCATTTCAGAGGAAGAAAAAGAAATATATTTAAGACTTGGCACGTTTTATATCAAAAATATAATTAAAAAAAATATCTGAAGGAATATAGAAATATATTAGCAACACTACACAGACAAACTTTGGCCAAAAGCTACTTTTCAGCCATTCGACATTTGTGCATTTCTTTCAATTAATCCAACTAAGTTATTGGTGAATTAGTTGGCTTATAAATATTGTATCTTCATTCGCGACCAGAACTAACCGAATTGTTACTTTCTAAATTCAACTAAAATTGAAACTAATTATTTTAAGTACGTACTTTTTCTCAATCGTTAAAAGCAAAATTTTTATATTCAAAGGGCATCTTAACATCTTCTTCTTCTACTCCAATTCCTCGCTTTCTGCGAACTTTGTGATTCTTATTTGATTTATATCTTATTATATGTATAAATCTATTTCTACACCTCTCTAATTCTTCGTTTTCTTTGCTTTTTTCTTCATTTTCTTTCAGCAGCAACAAATTTCAACGAGTGATACAAGCTCAACGTCACGTGACATCAGTACAACTACAACGGCTAGCAACGATGGCATTAGCGAAAGCATTAACACCGATGCCTGCAGCAATAGCTGTCGAAAAGGTGCTGCAAAGTTTTTATTAAGAAAACGAAAAACCAAGAAATCTCCAAAAGGTAAGTAACAATGAATAACATGGTCGCGCGTTCAAAACGTTTTCCTCAATGGGGGTTTGTTTTATTTTCCATTTTTTAACAACCTTTGGGCAACAACGACAACTTTTTGGACCAAAATTGAATGAATGAAAACCAAAACTGTTGCCAAAGAAATCCCAAGCCAAAACCAAATGACAAGGGTTTCAATTGTGGCGAAAAGTAGCTGCAGCAACCATAAATTCTATTGCTCATTGAATTTGCCACCTATTCTCTAGAAATTTGCCAACACTGAAGTTTGCAATAAATTAAAAACTAATTAGAAAAAATACCGAGGAGTTATTTCTTCCTCTTTCTGCAAATTACTTTTGTGGATGGCGGTTTAGCTGCTGCAAGGGAAGAATTCTTTCTTTTGTGGCTTTTTAATTAATTAAAGAATAATGTGCCCCAGTAATCAAATTGTTGGACGCCGTCTGAAGTATTGAGACATTTGTAAAGAAAAGCTTAGGGATATTACACAAATCTTCAGCAGATACATTTTTATAATTTTATCTAATTTAATAATTAAATATCCCGATATAAATCCGGAAGTAGTACTTTGCACATCGTAATATTTTTCAATGTTGATGAAACTAGAAGATGGACTTGATCGGCTTCTTCTTCAGTTATTTCCCATTTAAAAGTATGGAATTTCATATTTTCCGAGACAAAAGCACCGACACTTTCCAAAACCTTACATCTACCAATCAAAAATATTGCTAACTAGCAGACCCCGGTCCGCGTTGCTGGCCCGTAGTAATGAGTTTTTACGACAACTTTAGTGGACTTCAAAAATAGGTATTTTCTACCTCACTTCTTCCGTCCTGTGTAAAACCGAGGAGGAAATTAAATTTATCAACAGATTTTGTTTCTAACCTTCCTTTCTCGTAATTTTTCGCCTATTGATGCTGTTTAGCATTTATTATGGTTCATGTCCCCTGTCTTTATCCTAAAGCGATCTAATTATAAAAGTTTTAAAAAAATGCTTAAGTCGCATTCTCCCGCTTATTGAGACTTATATGTTTTAGTTTTTCATGGCTGGTGGACCGTTGAGCCTCACCATTTAAGGACATTTGTAAACAAATATTTTTTTTGGTCGGGGGCGCAACCATCGTTGTCTCCAAAATTAATTTGCAAGCCGATGTACTCATAATTTCTTTAAAAAAGTGGGCGTGGTTCGGTATTTTGGCTTCAAATATGTACCTAGGGTACATTAACCCCACTGCCTCCCAAAATTTATGCTGAAACCCATAAATTCATAAGTTTGGCCTATACATATGATGTTTAAAAGAAAGGCGTGGGGAAAGTTTGCCTCCCCCTCCGAAATTCATAAAAATAATACATTGAAACGGCAAACCTTGAGCTTTTCCAGCAAATTTCATGGAAATCGGTTCAGTAGTATTGGAGATATAACATATTTAAAAAAGCAGGCGCGGTCGGATATTTATGCCCCAAAGAAGTAACTAGATTGTAGATTAATTCGTAAATTTTTAAACCGATACATTCGAAGACCAAATACGTAATTTCAGCCATTTCGGAGACCACAACATTCAAAATACCGGAATCAGGGAGGTACCATACAATGGGGGCTATACTAAGCCGTAGACCTTTACCGCAGGTTTCTGGGGGGAACGAAGCCTAAATACCAAATTTCAGGAATATTGAGGCCACAACCCTCAAAACACGGAAAATCGGGAGGTACGTTCTATGGGGGCTATATGAGGCGTAGACCTATACCGACAAATTTCTGGGGGAAAGTAATATACCCCCACGAAGACTAAGTACCAAATTTAATGAAGCTAACACTTTTAAAATACCGAAAATCGGGTGATACAGTTCTATGGGGGCTATATAATGACGTGTACCTATACAGACAAATTTCATATGGAACGTTTAATAACTCAAATGAACACCAAGTACCATATTTCAGCCATTTCGGTGGATTATTGTGGTCACAACCTACAAATTACCGAACATCGGGAGGTACCGTTCAAAGGGGCTATATAAAGGCATGTACCTATACCAACAAATTTCTGGGGGAAAGTTTTATACGCCCAACGAAGACTATGTACCAAATTTCAGCCATTTCGGTGTGATAATGAGGCTAAAACCTTCAAAATACCGAAAATCGGGTGGTACCGTTCAATGGGGGGCTATATCAAAACGTGGACCGATATAGCTCATTAGCAATACCAAACATCCTAGGAGCAATAGAAACTTCTACACCAAATTGCGAAGTTCTATCTTAAAAATTGTGAGCTGTATCTTGATTTCAACAGACGGACATACCCAGCAAAATTTGAAGAAAGGGGCTCCATGCGATGACGTGATTTCATGGCATCTTTTGCATTGGTTTAAACGAAGTCGTGAAAGATCCGATCTTTTCATTAGCAATTGAACCAATTCAAAGGAAGTCGTGAAAGATCCGATCTTTTCATCAGCATTTGAACCCATGCAAAGGAACTCGTGAAAGATCCGATCTTTTCATAGGCATTTGAGCCCATTCCATCGATCCAATAGAGATGAATTTAGTGTATTTATTTATACACATTTTTCTAAATATATAGGATTAATTATTTACAATAGGCTTGATGTTGTCGGAGACTCGAAATCACAACCAACGTTGTTAAAACTCTCGTCGTAATGAAAACATCATTGCAAAGGGTTGGTGAAAATGACATGCCAAAGCATTGGTGTAAATGACATGCTTTGGATCCAAAAATGAATAGCATCATTTGGGGTCCACGCTCATATAAAATTCATCGATGAAGATGCTAAAAAGATGACATGCCAGATCACTTGCACCCATGATTGAATGGCATCTTTGGCATCGAACATTTTGCTGGGTAGTTATATCGACTTAGAATTTTACCCTGATCAAGAATATACATATGTATGTTCTTTATAGGGTCGCCTATGAATATTTCGATGTGTGCAGTAATGCGGCAATTACAAGGGTCACTCGAAAACATGCTGGCCTAGGCAACACGTAATGTCACCAAAGTTTGACAGTTTTCAGCCTAAGCGTACTCAGGACATCCGTTGGGTTGTTTTCAGTGACTTGATTAAGACACCTCCAAAACATGGCTTTTGAACGCTTTTACATCATCTTCTGGCGACGAAAGTCGTTGACCAGGCCTTTTTTCTTGATGTGTTGCAATAAAATGAAGTCATTGGATCCCCAGTCAGGGCTGTACGGCGCATGACCCATCAATTCCACGTTTTGTTCAGTCAAACAGGAACTGTTTTGCAGAACGATTTGTCTTCTCTTATTCGTTTTTCGAATTCCTCAGGAGACTTCAGTCAAACAAATTGTAGTGTAACACTCAACATTAACCGTCCTACATATCTCATGCCGTATAGTCGCCAAACGGTCAGTTTTGCCGAAGAAACTGGCGGCCATTTTCTTCGAATGTCTTCTTCCATGAACAACTTTCGTTGAGATGCCTCTATCTCACGGTTTTTAACATGGCAATCTTGGATTATCCGTTCACGCACGGCCTAATTTTTTTCTGGCACAACGGCCGTTTTTGGACGACCCTCACGACTTTCGTTTTATTAGCGCGTGTCCGCCACGATTGAATTCACTAAACCAGTTTTTCATAGTCCTATAAGATGGTCCTTTATCGACATATGTACAAAGATTTAGTTCGATCGATGCACTCTTGCCGTGATTATCTACGTCGAAAGTTGTAACAAATTATAGGAAGAAAATGTTCACAAATAAGTTCTATTTTTTTTTTGTAAAGTGATTTTTTCGAGTCACTGTAAACAACCCAATACATGGTCATATGTTAAACTGACCTGAGTACGCTTATGCTAAAGACTGTCAAACTTTCCAAAAAAAATGTCAAATGACACCTGGCGACACTGCAAGTTGCCTAGGCCAGAAGGTTTTCGAGTGACCTTCGTAAAGATTGAATGACCGCTGCACAGTGGGAAATTGATAAAAACTGACAAACTGACGGGTTAACGTGAACCGATCGCCATAAAATTTGATATATAAAGTTTTTGGATCAAATGTCAAACAGGAACTGCTTTGCAGAACGATTCGTCTTCTCTTGTTCGTTTTTCGAATTCCTCAGGAGACTTCGGTCAAACAAATTGTAGTGTAACACTCAACATTAACCGTCCTACATATCTCATGCCGTATAGTCGCCAAACGGTCAGTTTTGCCGAAGAAACTGGCGGCCATTTTCTTCGAATGTCTTCTTCCATGAACAACTTTCGTTGAGATGCCTCTATCTCACGGTTTTTAACATGGCAATCTTGGATTATCCGTTCACGCACGGCCTAATTTTTTTTCTGGCACAACGGCCGTTTTTCGACGACCCTCACGACTTTCGTTTTATTAGCGCGTGTCCGCCACGATTGAATTCACTGAACCAGTTTTTCAAAGTCCTATAAGATGGTCCTTTATCGACATATGTACAAAGATTTAGTTCGATCGATGCACTCTTGCCGTGATTATCTACGTCGAAAGTTGTAACAAATTATAGGAAGAAAATGTTCACAAATAAGTTCTATTTTTTTATTGCAAAGTGATTTTTTCAAGTCACTGTAAACAACCCAATACATGGTCATATGTCAAACTGACCTGAGTACGCTTATGCTAAAGACTGTTAAACTTTCCAAAAAAAAATGTCATATGACACCTGGCGACACTGCAAGTTGCCTATGCCAGAAGGTTTTCGAGTGACCTTCGTAAAGATTGAATGACCGCTGCACAGTGGGAAATTGATAAAAACTGGCAAACTGTATTAGTATGAAGTTAAGAAAGCTGGACTCATAATTATTTTCACAACGATATAGATACGATTTCCATTCCCAAGATTTTCATCCATTAAAAAACCTAAACGAATATTTTCAACTGATATAATTCGAAAGTGAAGCTGAAAACACATCCAACGTTTGAGTAAAGTATTGTGTCATTTCTGGTAAAAGAATAAAAGACAAAGTGCTGCCAAGTTTCACTTTTTCTTTATTCTTCTACCATGACACAAAACTTTACTCAAACGTTGGATGTGTTTTCAGCTTGAGACAAAAATCGTAAAAACACCTGCGTTCCAGGTATGTACCTTAATATAGTCAATCTGACTGGAAATTGCTAAAAACTTGAAAAAAACTCATCAAATCGACGTTGCAATATTGTTTTTGCTAACGTCATTCGTGAATAATGGACAAAATATAATTATAATAGTTTATTTTATGAAATTTTGGTTTACGTGAAAATCAAATCGTCATTTTTCAATTTTCGTCCAAACAAATCGTCAAAATGATTAAAAATCGTTAAATTTGGCAACACTGACTTTAACTCAGAATATTTTTTTTGCACACACGGGATCGACGGAGACTTTTAGGACATTGCTTTTAATGATAAACCATAGCTTGTAACGTGGTTTTGTCGTCGGCTGGGGTAAGCTCAGTCGCGTCCTGGGTCTCCATAAGGACCCACTAAACCTTACGAAATGAGAAGACTAGTACTCTCCCTTTCCTGGGGGCTAAATCGGGATTTATTGAATAAATACTAGTTTACAATCTACTGGTGTTCAAATACGATAAGAATGAATTCAATGGGTATATATTTAGATTAATAGTTGGCGTTGGATTATGCAGACTCGCTGGGATATAGCAGCTGAGGAGCTCGTGTTGAGTTACCGGCTTCTTCTACGAGGGAAACGGCGTTGTTTGTGATGTATTCGGTGTTCGGCTGTAGATGATCGGGAAGACGATGAATTCGGTGTTCGGCTACAGATGATCGGGAAGACGATGAATTCGGTGTTCGGCTACAGATGATCGAGATGACGATGTATTCGGTGTTCGGCTGTAGATGATCGGGAAGACGATGAATTCGGTGTTCGGCAACAGATGATAGGGAGGACGATGTATTCGGTGTTCGGCTGTAGATGATCGGGAAGACGATGTATTCGGTGTTCGGCTACAGATGATCTGGAAGACGATGAATTCGGTGTTCGGCTACAGATGATCGGGAACGCAGTGGGTTCGGCTGTTGATGTTCGGGAACACGATCGGTTCGGCGTTCGGCTGTTGATGTTCGGGAACACGATCGGTTCGGCGTTTCGGCTGTTGATGTTCGGGAATACGATGGGTGTCGGCTTCGGAGCTCGGCTGATGACGTTCGTGAATACGATGGATGTCGGCTTCGGAGCTCGGCTGTTGATTTTCGGGAATACGATGGGTGTCGGCTTCGGAGCTCGTCTGTTGATGTTTGGGATAGCGGTGTGTTCGGCAGTCGGCTGCTGGTGTTCGGGAATTCAACGGGTTCGGTGTTCGGTTGGTGATGTTCGGCAACACGATGGGCTCGGCAGTCGGATGTTGATGTTCGGGAGTACGATGAATGTCGGCTTCGGCGCTCTGCTGTTGATGTTCGGGAGTTAGTCTAGGCTACGATCTAGTATCTACCATGCGCTACTGAGTACGAAACAGCTGACCCGAAGGCCCTGTGGAACAGCTGGCACGAATGCCCGGTGGAACAGCTGGCACGAATGCCCTGTGGAACAGCTGACCCGAAGGCCCTGTGGAACAGCTGACCCGAAGGTCCTGTGGAACTGCTGACCCGAAGGCCCAGTGGAACAGCTGACCCGAAGGTCCTGTGGAACTGCTGACCCGAAGGCCCAGTGGAACAGCTGACCCGAAGGTCCTGTGGAACTCCTGACCCGAAGGCCCAGTGGAACAGCTGACCCGAAGGTCCTGTGGAACTGCTGACCCGAAGGCCCAGTGGAACAGCTGACCCGAAGGTCCTGTGGAACTGCTGACGCGAAGGCCCAGTGGAACAGCTGACCCGAAGGCCCTGTGGAACTGCTGACCCGAAGGCCCAGTGGAACAGCTGACCCGAAGGCTCTGTGTATGTATCAGCCACCACAACTTAAAGGGTAGCTCTGAAAAGTATTCCCAACACTAGGCACCGAGGCGTAAGTTGGCGGACTTAGAGCAACCTTTTGTTCCAGCCCGTGTAGCAAACTCCCTGCAGTAGTAAGCTCGCCATTCTCAAGTAAACCTGAAATACTTTAGTGGCCCGGAGTACAGAGTAAATGAGAATTATTCACAGTGTGCGTTAAAATTGTAACAGCGAAACTACACTGGAATTGAATTATCCTTTGGGTTACATCTTAAAACACAACATGTAAACGGATGGAATGTAATGACTGCTGCCCATTGAATGGCTGTTCAGTATGTCTGCAGCGTACTGGCTGGTGGTAGCCGGTACTGTGTTGTTGTACTATGTATGTACGTGATAGTATTGTCACGTTACAAACTCTCCCCCAAAATGTGTAAGAACTTCAGCAATTTCCCCTTCCGCATGTCTATTTTGACCATACTCATTACTTAGTAATAAGTAAAAAAAAGCATTTTTTTCTGTTAAATTAATAAATAACACATTATTTTTTAATATTTTGCTAATTCCGAAAGTAGTGTGTTTACATTATCTTGTAATGAGTAATTCGGCTTATGTAGACACCATTTTTTTGCGTTGTAATATTATTATCAACCTTAGATCAACTTCGAATATGGCTATATTAGTCCACTCCATCGGGTACCTCTCTCTCAAAAGTTACACTGGCTAGTATACATGTCTTGCACACTCAATGCCTGGGTTCGATTCCCAGCAAATTATTTAACTACGACAAAAATCCTTCAGCGCAGGGATGGAAAATTAAAAATTTCAAAGAGTACTAAATTGGTACCTTTTTCATTGATAAGGTACTTTTTTATTAATTTTTTTAAGAAAAAACAATTGCATTTAGTTAAAAACAACAACAAAACCTCGTATTAAATCTGAAGGATGTTGCAAAATCGTGCATCGTATGGAAATATTCGTGGACTAGAGTATGTGTAATGGTACTGAAATGGTCGCGGGGGTACTTTTTACAGTGAAATGGTACTGAAAAAAGTACTATTGTACTGAATTTTCCATCTCTGCTTCAGCGTATTGTAGGTTTACATTTCCTGAGTATTCTTCTATAAATGGGGCAATTAGAGACCTTATTCGGACTCAGCGATAACATGGAAGTCCCATATAATTGGGACTATTTAGGAGTATTGCGAACGGAATGGCAAAGCAAGTTGTTTGTAAATGTATGTCACCTTCGTTTGTCACGTCTAAATGACTGCTTTATTGCTTTAGATGGTTTCTGGAGCTAACTAAATATATGCATTACATTACAGCTTAAGCCTATAATTGTAATTATATAGCTTTTAATTACACTAAATATATTATCTCTGTCAGTTGGTTAATTAACCTTTGTGAAATATGTTAAGATTATCACAAACAACTTATTCAATTCTTATGGCACTCTTATTATTCATGGAATGGCCCACGTACATATTCCAAGTTACCCAATCTATACAAAATGTTATCTTTATTACCAAAACTGTATCTAATATATTTCAATACAATGGCATTTCATTTTACCCTCTCTTTTCTCATCCTTTCAATGACTCTCTTTACAGAAACTAAATCCTTGGAATCTCAGGAAAAGCCCTGTGTTAAATGTGTGGTTGTTGGTGATTGTGCCGTGGGGAAAACCAATTTAATACTTTCATATCTTGAGAATCGTTTCAATACAGAACATGTGCCTACAGCATCAGATATTTATAACGGTAAGTGAAAAAAAGTATGTTTCGTTTTCTATTTTTTATCTATGAACCGAAAAGGAGAAGATGAAAAAGGAAACAAAATAAGCAACAGTACCAAAAAATAAGGGACGGTTCAACAGAAAAATTAAATCATAATTTATGTATAACATTCATTTGTCTTGCAATCTTTCTTTATGACCTAATTGGTATGGCTTTACTTGTATATATCGTCTGCTCCGTCGGAAAAGGTCGTAAGTCCACTTTTTTTGGAAATCGCGTTTTTGTTACAGGATGATAGTACAAGTCAAAACACGTCGTATGATACAAAGAAAATGGTAGTATGTCGCGTTTTCCTATATGTTTTGCCCTTGTCGGAAAAGGTCGTAAGTCCACAAAACGTACAAATTTGAGTACGAAAAGGTCGTAAGTCCACAGGAAAATGTATACTTTAAAATAATACTACACATAATGTAGTTCAGATATAATGTTTCAAGTCATTCATGGTTGGGGTACAATGTAAAGGACTAGCCTACACCTTTGGATGATAATCGGAAGATATTTGGCGGAGCCTGTGGACCAAACTTTTGAACAAAAATGTGATAATTGCTATATTGCAACGAAAATTTACATTTGAAATCTATTTTCCCCTATAAGCGAACTGATTATGAAAAATGGACTTCTGGCCTTTTCATTGATACAAATTGGGATGCTGTGTGTATTCTAATACCTCATATATTGAAAAATTTGTAAAAAAATCAAAATTTTTACTGTCGTATATCTTACTTTACTTTATCAACTGGTAATTGGTGGTTTCTCTAGGGACATTAATTCACATAACGATATTAGTTTGTATTCTGAATTCAATAAAGTACTACCTTCTAACGGACGGGTAAGTGCAATGTTTATATTATTAAATGATTCTAAAATAATAATTGATTGAAATGTTATTAAACTAAGAAGACATCATGATTTTTGCTAACAAAGAGCAGTATGAATTTGGAATGGAATTAGACGATGGCGTCATGGGACTAGTTTCCTATGGTTTTCACGGTGATTCTGAAATCTCTGATGATGATGAAGATTCTACATGTTTTGCAGACAAAAACAAAAGATGCAGTGTGTTGGGGCAGAAATACTTGGGACAAAAAAGGACACTATTTGGGATTACAATGTAGCTAAGAAAGCACGTATATTAACGGAATTAATCATGAAATTAAATTGAAGGAAATGGAAAAAATACAGGGTCGTAAGTACAACGTGCCATGTTTTATATTAAATATTAGCCGAACCGGTCCACGTTGCTGGCCCTTGAAACAGTTTATGTTACCTTTTCTTATGTCTATTAAATTTTTTTGCATCGCAAATTAGTTGGGATATACAAGTGAATACCAATAACAAGTAAGAACGTCGTTAAATTCGGCCAGGCCGAACTTGTTATACCCTCCACCATGAATTTTACTTCAATTAGTTTCCTTTCACTTATGAAGTAGACTAAATACCAAATTTCAGCAATTTCGGTAAAACAATGTGGCTAACCTAAATACCGAAATTCGGGAGGCACCGTTCTATGGGGCTATATGAAGGCGTGGATTTATATAGACAAATTTATGGGAGAAAGTTTTATACCCGAAACGAAGAATAAATACCAAATTTAAGCCATTTCGGAGGAATATTGAGGCCACACCTTCAAAATACCTGAAATCGGGAGGTACCGTTCTATGGGGGCTATATGAAGGCGTCAATACCAAACATGCTAAAAGAAATAGAAACTTCTATACCAAATCACGAAGATGTATCTTAAAAATTGCGAGCTGTATCTTAATTTCAATAGACTGACAGACGGTCATGGTTATACCGACTTAGAATTTTACTCTGGTCGGGTCTTATTGCTAAAATATGTACCCAGGATTGGGGAAAAGGAATCGTTCGTAAGTTATTTATATATATAGCGCATTTAAAAAATAGGGCACAGGTGTAACCCGCTCCTCCGAAATTCAACAAAATATATAGTCTACTTCCACCAAGGGACATCCCTGTAGATAATCTGAAAATTACATGCAATAAGTACTTAGGGTCGGAGATTCAACAACTGTTGCCTCGCAAATTAATTTTCTGACCGATACTTTCATAACTTTTGCAAAAAAGCGTTTTTTTAAAAAATAGGACCTGCCCCCGCCCCCTCCGAAATTCAAAAAATATAAAGCCTATTTTCACCTCGGTTGTTCCTTGTATATTCTCTGAAATTTTCAAAAAAAAAAAAAACAGGTTCAGCCGTTTTTGAGTCTATGCACACATTGTCTTTTATATATAAGATTTCACACAAAAGTTTTGGGCCATTAAACCCTCTAATAATTATCTCATCACCATGTTAAATTGCAAGCTTATTCTTTGTCTTAAACTCAAATCATTCTTAAAATTTCGCTTCGATCGGAATGTTACTGCGATCTACAGGACAGCTACAAAGTCGGGTAAAAATTTTGGGTTTGGTCCATTTCACACCTTTCGATCATAACCAACATCTAATGGGGTCACTTCTGGTCGAAACCCGACCTCTCCACAAAATTTCGTGACGATCGGTCCAAAATTGAGGCCTGGTGTTTTATTACAATTGTTAATGGGTGGACGGACACACATAGCTAGATCGCTTTATCTCGTCAAGATATGAAAAAATGGCAAGGGGAGGGGGTCTACGACGAATACTTCGCGATGTTACACGAATATTAGACAAAACAAGCTTATAATACCCTTTCCACATTGTTTCGTAAAGTATAAATATTTTATTTTAAAAACGTCCGTAAATTGTAGGAAAAGGTCGTAAGTCCCTACAAAAATACAAAACTGTACAAGGAAAAGGTCGTAAGTCCAAAGACATCCAATTATCTCCCAAACGCGACGGAATTTTATCAAACAAAGTACAGGTATTGAAGCGGAATAAATAAACGAAAAATACTGCCTTTACCACCATAATAAAATCTTAAATACAGAAAGCCCCGTAATGTTTTTTCTTCCTCCTGAAAAATTTATTGAAAGGGACTTACGACCTTTTCCGACGGAGCAGACGATATGTATGTATGTACATTAGGGCGGTCCAAAAAATGCAAAATTGTTTTTTTTTTTTTTTTTTTTTTTGAAACGTCTAAATTTTTCCATTTGATCCAAAAATCAAAATCTGTCCCGATTTTCACAATTTTTTGTAAGATTCGAACTGATAAGGCTTTTTCATCGATTGGAAAATAATTGTGGCCTGTAGAGCGATTTCCTGAACATTCCCCTTTGGCCCCTAAACAAGGTATTATGGAAAAAAAGATCGGTCAGGGGGCAATGGTTATAGTTAACCGATCATTATACATTTTTGTAGACATCGTTTTTTAGCCACAATAATGAACTGGTTTTTTCATCGATTGGCCTTTAGAGCATTTTCGTGAAAATTGACCTTTCATCCCATACAAAATATAAAACAAGTAAGAAAGTATCAGTCTTTGCCAAGAGAGGTATACCCTCAGCTGATGTGAAATGAAACTTTCTTCTACTGACAAATCGAATGTATTAAGGGTCTTTACAGAATTTTATGGCCCCTTTGAGACATTTGAATTTGACGACAAAAATGTGGATTAGGATTAAAGTTCAAAAATGTTGCGGAGTCCATTATGGCAGTAGATCTTATTTTGGGAGTCACAGTCATTTTAGTGGGTCATAGTATGCCAGTATACCATTGAGCTAATATGAATCGGGGTGCACTCATTGATATGAGAGAAGTCTCCCTTGTCCCCCCTTGGATGTTTGTGGAACAATTATTATGCCAGGAAGCAAGGACTTGTCCATCGAAAACATAATATCGCTGTCAACAGGAAAACAACGAACAGCATCGGTACACATTTCCAAAGGATCTTCGAACAGACCCTAAACTGCACTAAGACACAAAATGGAGGAAAGTTTTATACTACCAACGCAGACTATATACAAAATTTAAACCATTTCTGTGGGTTATTGTGGCCACAACCCTCAAAATACCGAAAATCGGAAGGACCTGTACCAACAAACTTCATACGTAAAGTTTTATATCCCAAATAAAGACTAAATATTAAATTTCAGTCATTTCGGTGGAAATACCGAAAATCCGGAGCTACAGTGGCTTAAATGTCGTTTAGGGGCACCTCTCGGATCGGGCTGACATTTTTACAGTAGATAGCCCTTGGCATCCTGAATACAACGATAAATAATTTTCCGGGGGGAAGTCCATACTTCCCGAGATATGGGTCTTGACCTTCGGGAATTTCGTACTTTCACACCTTTAGGTTGTTTATGGGCACCTCTCGGATCGGGCTGAATTTTTTACAGTAGATAGCCCCTGGCATCCTGAATACAACGATATATAATTTTCCGGGGGGAAGTCCATCCTGAGTCCATCCCGAGATAGCCGAAGGCCGGCTACTTAAGAACACTTTCAATTTAAAAGAGAGTTTTGATCCCGTAGCCCACTTTTGACACTCACCATAGGAGAAAGTCTTAAATCCCTGGCAGAAGGCCTGCTACTTAAGATCACTTTCAATTTATAAAAGAGTTTTGATCGCGTAGCCCACTTTTGTCCCTGTCCATAGGAGAAAGTCTTAAATCCCCGGCCGAAGGCCAGCTACTTACGAACACTTTCAATTTAAAAGAGAGTTTTGATCGTGTAGCCCAATAATAACTTAATAAATTATTATTAGAAAATCTAATTACCATTATTAATTATTAGCGGCATTGGAAAGTACTATTCGTGAGCTTTAAAACGAGTCCCATATTGCATAGGTTTTAAAAATAATGGTGAAAAAAGAAAAAAAGTCAAGACTCATATCTCGTGCTATGTACCGACAAATTTCTGGGAGAAAGTTTTATACCCCCAACGAAGACTAAATACCGAATATTAGCCATTTCTGGGGAATATTGAGGCCACAACCTTCTAAAAACACCGAAAATCGGGAGGTAAGTTCTATGGGGGCTATATAAAGGCGTGGACATATACCAACAAATTTCATACAGAAAGTTTAACACCCTAAACGAAGACTAAATTCCAAATTTTAGTCATTTTGGTGGATTATTGTGGCCACAACATTCAAAATACCGAAAATAGGGAGGTACCGTTGTATGGGGGCTATATGGAGGCGTGGACCTATAACGACAAATTTCTGGAGAAAAGTTTTATACCCCAAACGAAGACTAAATACCAAATTACAGTCAATTGGTGGAGTATTGTGGCCACAACATTCAAAATGCCGAAAATCGGGAGGTACCCTTCTATGGGGGCTATGTAAAGGGATGGAGCTGTACCAACAACTTTCTTGGGGGACAGTTTTATACCCCCAACGATGACTAAATACCAAATTTCAGCCATTTCGATGGGTTATTGGCGCCACAACCTTCAAAATACCGAAAATCGGGAGGTACCGTTCTATGGGGGCTATATGGAGGCGTGGACCTATACCGACAAATGTCTGGAGGAATGTTTTATACCTCAAACGAAGACTAAATACCAAATTGTAGCCAGTTCGAAGGAATATTGAAGCAACCATAATCAAAATACCGAAAATCGGGAGGTATCGTTATATGGGGGCTATATCACGTGGACCGATATAGCCCATGTGGATGTGGACCGAATGAGCCCTCATATATGTCTGGTAGAAATTGCGCGATGTGCAAAGTATGAACCGAATCGTTTACATTCTTCAAGAGTTATCGTGCGCAAAAATTCTCCGAACATTTTCGAACTTTTGTGGACAGGGCTAAATCAACTCCAAATTGTCTGAAACGGATTTCGTCCAAACATACTTGGGGTCTAAAACCATTATTTCGATGAGACACATTTCGTCCATGTGAAAATGTATATACCCTCGAAACCACAAATGATGAGGGTATAAAAACAATTTTGTTCATTTTTTAGGCCGCCCTAATGTACATAGAAGGATATACAAATGTATTTTGCAACTTGGTCAAGTGAAAAGGGAGAAAGCATTTTTTGCTAGACCGTCGTGCTCGGAAAGGATAATTCTTTTTGTTTTTTCAAAATCAAAGTAATTATTAGGTACAGTCTACTCCGCTTTATTGAAACTCAAAACAGTCACACATTTTTTTTCAGTTATCCGATATTTTAGAGGAAAATGAAAGTAATTTTAAAGATAAATGCAATTTTTCAACGCCTAAACCTATTTTAATTATCCGATGTTTTCATTTATGCTGATTAGACTGTATACTACTCTGCACTTTGTATTGATAATCGTTACATGTTTTCACTAAAAGCTCTGATTGCTTTATCAAATGAAGTAATACACATTATTCATAACAGTTTTAGTAGCATTCTATGGCTCTGAAATATTTTTCACTCCTACAAAATCAAAACCTATTGAGATTTTTTTCAATTCTTGCCATCACAACTAGGAGGAGCTGGGCTGTTTTCTTCAATCTTTACTATCATCAAGTAATATAAGGAAGCAATTTGTAAGGATCAGACTTTGTATGGCCGTACTTGGCTATGAATCCTTTTTTTGTTTCTTTTCATCTATGTTTTATTCACATGTATATTGCAGTTCTCTAAAGGCCTACTTGCTTTCTCTGTATGTGTGTTTTTGTTACGTTGTTTTTCTCTCGTGTTTTTTTGTGTTCAACTTTGCCCTAACATCCATAAAATAATAAACTCAATATTTGTGTGTATAGGAAGTTGTTCATTGAGGTATAAAGTACAGCGATTTAGCTCGTTTTTCGTTTCATTTTTTCCTATAGACTTTATTTTCCTGTCTGTTGTTTATGTTTCTGATGTTTTGACCATGAATGCCATGGTATTTGGTATTCATTTTTTATAATATTAAATGTTTTTTAAGCATTCTTTTCACACCCACTTCTACTTCGTCTCTGCAAATTGGCAACCATTCTGACTGCAATTTATTTATTTATTCATTCATTCACCGCTCAGTCAGTCTCTCATCCTTTTGTTTTCAGCACATCCTTTTTTTGATTCATATATTCATGACATATATCCTTGTTAACAATTTTGAAACGTTTAAACAAAAAAAGAACAAACTTCCACTATTCACTCATATCTATTTTTTTGTTCTTTTCGTTCTTCCACTTTTCGTTAAATGATAAATTGATTTTTTTTGTTGAGTCCAATCCTTTTTTTATTTTTTGCAATGAACAGTTTCTGTATTTTATGACACAGATACAAAGAAAAATATGGACAGCGTTAACAAATTGGACGGGGCAAATTAGTTGGACAGCAACTTTTTGTCTTTTGTGAATATGTATCATGAAAAATAGTTGATGTCAACAAAGCAAGAACTGAAGGAAATTGAATGGGAGATTGCAGATCTAGAATGGAGAAGGATAAAAAAAAAACAAAACTTTATAGGAAATTAAACTACTAAAATTGATAGAAAAAAAATGTATTACAATATTTTTATACCCTCCACCATAGTATGGAGGGTATATTAAATTTGTTTTTTTTTTTCGTTTGATACCCTATAAATGTATATATTCTTGATCAGTGAAAAATTCTGAGTCGATCTATGCGTGTCAGTCCGTCTGTCTGTTGAAATCAGTCTAGCCTCCACAAATTGAGATATGACGCTGGAATTTTGCGTCTTTTCTTTGCAGGCGGGTCAAGTCCACGATTTGGTACAGCCCCCGAATTTCGATACCGCCCGATTTCTGGTATTTTTACGTTTTTAGTCACATTTTCAAACCGAATTAACTATAATTTGATATTTAGGGTTCCTACTAACGAAAAAACATATATTTCAAATATTAGAAACAGAGATCCATGTTTTTATATAGCCCCATATAACGGAACCACCCGATTTTCGGTACTTGGAGGATTTTAGCTACAATTTGTAACCGAACTAGCTGTAATTTGACATATGAGGTTCTCAGTGGTCACGAACATTTTTTACTCCAACTCGTCAGCATAGGTCCATGTTATGTACAGCCCCCATATCACGGTAAGGTTCTCTATGGTCACGAAACTTCTCCAACAAATGTCGTCAACATAGGTCCATGGTTTGGTAGAGCCCCCATATAACGGTACATCCCGATTTTCGGTATTTTGAGGATTTAAGCAAACATTTTTGGCCGAAGTTGCTGTAATTTGACATTTTGGTATAGTCCCCATGTAACCTTACTTCAGATTTCCGCTATTTTGAGGATTTTATCTTAAATGTTTAATCCAACTAGCTGTAAGTTGACATTTGATGTTCTCAGTAGTCACGAAACTTGTTCACTAAAAATCGTCAACGTAGGTCCATGTACTGGTATAGGTTGAGGTTTTGAGGATTTTAGCTAAAATTTTTAATTTGACATTTAAGGTTCTCTGTGGTCACGAAACTTCTCCACCAAAAGTCGTCGACACAGGTCCATGGTTTGGTATAGCCCCCACTAACGATACCTCCCGATTTTCGGTATTTTGAGGATTTTATCAAAAAAATTTAACCGAACTAGCTGTAATTTGATTTTTGAGGTTCTTTGTAGTCACGAAACTTCTTCACTAAAAATCTTCAAAATAGGCCCAAGTTTTGGTACAGCCCCAAAATAACGCTACCTCCCGATTTTCGGTATTTCGAGGATTTTAGCTAATATTCTAAACTGAACTAGCTGGAATTTCCGGTACCTCCACTACAAAAGTTGGAAAATGTTCGGAAAGTTTGTGCGCACGATAACTCTTGAAGGGAGTGACCGATTTGGTCCATACTTTGGCCATCGTGAAATGTGTACCAGACTTAAATAAGGTTTCAATATGGACTCAATCGGTCCACTCCTTTGGGTACCTCCCACACAAAGTTTTGGAAAAGTTCAGTTTAGGGCCTGTTCACGAATCGCTTTGATTTTTGTTGTAGCAACTTGCATTCACTGCCCCCCATGTAACGGTATAAGCTTCATCGGGGGGCAAGTCCATACTTCCTGAGAAAATAGCCTGAAAGGTACAAAAAAAGCCCTATGACACCGTGTGTATTGGTTGGAGCCCAAGATAACTCTCAAACGGATCTGCCGATTCGGTCCACAATTTGGTCTTTGTAATATTTTGTGCAAACTTAGTTTATGTTCGAAGATAAGCCATATCGGTCAACTCCTTCAGGTACCTCCCCCACAAAAGTTCAAAAATGTTCAGAAAAATAGTGCACACGATAACCCTTGATGGAAATGACCGATGTAATGCATACTTTGCACATCCTAATATATCTACCACATATAGATCAGGTTCGAATATGGACTATATTTGTCTACTCCTTCTAGTACCTCTCACACAAAATTTCGGATAAGTTCACTTTGAGACCTGCTCTCGAATCACTTTGATTTTTGTTGAAGCGATTTGCATTCGCTACATCCATTACGACGGTAAAAGTTTTTTCAGGGGCAAGTCCATATTTCTTGGGAAAACAGCCCGAAAGGTGTAAAAAACCATATGGCACCATATGTAGTGACTGGAGAGCTCGAACCGAAATTCGGTTACCGAATACTGCCTTCCTCCACACTTTGGATATTGTAATATTTCTTCAAATATTAGATGAAATTCGAAGGTGGTGCTTATAGGTCCACTCCTTCCGGTACCTCCCCCACAACAGTTCGAAAATATTCGCTAAAATTGTACGCGCAATTTCTCATAGACGTAGCAACCGATTTGGTCCAAACTTTGGATCTCTAAATATTGTCGAAACTTAGTTTATGTTAAAATCTGGGCTCTATCTGTCCAATCCTTGTGGTACCACCCACACAAATGTTCGAGAATCTTTTGGACATTTTTACCGAAGGTTTTCTTAGTGGCCCTGTTTACAGCGATATTATGTTTTTCGTAGGCTATTGTGATAAAAAAGCCCTGTCTATCGTTATCCCCGCAATTTTTGGGCTGTAATCCTATCTAAACTTTTGTCGGTTCATACGCCAAAAATTTTGAAAACCCCCTGAATACTTCAGTTTTTTTTTTTTTTTTTTTTGAAATAAAAAGTATTTCAATCCACACAGGCTGAGGGTATATCATTGTCGTCAAATACTTTTTTACTTGTTTAGATTAGATTAGATCATTCAGGCATTTGGGGTATCCGTGGTCGAACAATCTTTGCACCTAAAATTGTGGACAGTAAACTAATTATTCCATTTTAGTTATGAATATTTTATGATGGAGGGTATAAAAAATTCGGACCGGTTAACTGAACGACTATAGTATTTCGTACATTATCAGGGTTAAATAGAAATTCCTACATTATCAGGGTGATTATGAAGGTCAACTCTCCGTGAGTTTTGCCTTTCTGCCGTTTCAACTCAAAGGGAAAAGTGAGAAAACTCACGGGGAGTTGATATTCATAATTGGGCTGGATATGAATATTGTTCTAATTGTGTTGCCAATGTTCAGATTCATGCATATTATGAACTCGGAGTTTTTATAGGAAAATGGAGAGAGAGATTGAAAAAAACAACTTTTGATATTGTATTGGGATATGAACAACGTTTAGGTCAACCACTCCTTTATTTGTTTTTTTTTTTTTGCGCGCAGCTGGTCATGTTAGGTCGCGTTAGTTCGATAAATTCAATTAATTAAAAACTTTTCTAAATAATGACCTTCGTTCAAATAAGACAACAATAAAATTAAAGTCGATTGATCCTTTTTTAATTGTTTCTTCTTCAATAAATCCCTCTTCAACACACTATCTTCCCCCAATACAAAGTCGACTGATCCCTTTTTATGTTGTTTCTTCTTCATTAAATCCCTTTTCAACACACTATCTTCCTCAAACACACGTCTCTGGTTTGTATTCGGTTAAAAAAAATGCAAAAATAAACGCAATTTTTTCAATATCCGACATATGAAAGTGAGTGAGTTATGATGTGCTTCAGAACATATCATCATAGTCCTGTCATGGGTTATCGTCGTCATCAACACCAGCATACACATCATCGTTTGGTGTTATGGCGGTAGTTTCTATTTGTAGCGAGAAGCTTTACTGGAGGGCATGCTTCAATTCAATACTCATGCTCAAGAGATATGATTTATATGACCCATTAAAAGGAGTTAAATATGGATATACAAATTACAAAAGATAATAAAAAAAGAAAAAAATTTCCTGGACAACAATTTAAAGAGAACAAAAATCTGGTGCAAAAAAATATTTACATTTTACATAATTCAGTTTCACTGATAGTGTAATTCAATTCTTTTTCTCTTTGTTAATTTCCTATTCCTTTCATTTTTGTTTCATCATAATTTTCTGTCAAATAACTTTTAACCAGATTCCTACTAACACAATTCTCTGCCATATTCTATGTATGTAAGTAATCTACCAGCATGTCTGGTTTACAAAAAAAAACAAGCGTCAAAAAATAATTTCCTGTTAATTTGTCTCATGTTGCCTTATGTTTTAGCATAACTTCAATTTGTAGTGTTGACACCACAAACACTTTCTCGCTCTATGATTGTGTGTTTTAATTTGCAGTGATGCTTATGCTGAAGAGCTTTTATTTTGTTTGTTGAATAAACAAAAAATGTTTTACTTTGACTTATTCTTCAATGTAGTGGATGCTAAATATTTTTTATTATCTCAGTTGACAATTATGTCATGGTTACTTTATTTGGTATATGACAAACAACGGGCTTCAAAATAAAAAATAATAATTCCTTTAATTAGTAGAACAACAATGTTCGTGTTCCTCTTTGTTTTTAGAACTTATTCTGTACTCGTGGTTTAATATTGGTTTGGAACTGTTTTACTTGCCTGTCTAGAAAGGCGGTCAAATGTTGCATCTGGATGTTCGTAAAATACAGTGGTTGTCTTCGGTTGTGATACGAGTGTGAGTGACCACAATAACCCACTATGAAATAATATAAACAAGCTATCTTCTGCACACGGGCGTGTTTGTTCGACTACAAAACCGGGAGTTGTGAGTTCAACGCTCACCGTCGGGAAACGAGTTTTTTGATAATAAATAATGCAAACACTTGTTGCGGATATTGGCGCCATTTGACATTTCCATTGGAAAATTTGACATTTTGTTGTATAAACGGACTCAGCACGGTTTGGTGTACGACCATGTGTTGCGTTGTCGTTTTAATCCAATAATTTTTCACAACTTCCAATAATCACGGCAAGAGTGCATCGATCAAATTAAATCTTTGTATGTCGATAAAAAGCCATCAAAAACTGGGTTAATGAAGTCAATCGTGGCCGAAACTGGAAAAAAAACCAAGGTCGTGAGGGTCGTCCAAAAACGTTGTGCCAGAAAAAAATGAAGCCGTGTGTGAACGGATAATGCCAGATCGCCATGTTAAATGCCGTGAGATTGAGGCATCCTTGGGCATTTCTTCCACCAACTAACATTTGATATTGCATAGATCCAGCAAAATTGGTCAATCGCACAAAAAAGGCTCTTTTGGATTGGTGCAAAGAAACTGAGAATAAAACCGGGGTGCTCAGAATAGTTCGTGTATTAGTAGTGGTAAGACACTCTCCCCATTACTAAGCAATGACAACTGAGAAATAAGGAAGTGATCACCATAGGAATAAAAACAATCGCGGAGCTTCAAACGACGTTTATAAGATCGTCACAGACGACGAATCTTGGATTTATGCTTAAGAGCCCGAAACAAAACAGGAATCGACCGTTTAGGTCTTCGAAAGAGAGCCAAATCCAACGAAAGTTGTTCACATAAGAAGCACTTCGAATGGTTACCTGTTTCTTCGGCAGAACTGATCGTATGGCGACTATACGTCTTGAGAAATTTAGGACGGTTAATTCTGTGTGGTACACTACAATTTTTTTACCTGAAGTCTGCTAAGAAATTCTAAAACGAACAAGAGTATACGACTCATTTTGCATCATGACCCATGAAAGCGAACAAACAAAACGATACACGTACCAATCACACAAAGTCACAAACTTTTCAGCTTCTCTGCGGATTGTTGTTTTTCAACCACCAAACGAATCATTCATTGAATAATTCATGTGTTTTGAACTTTTTCGTTTTCTATCTGTTGTTGTGAAATTGAGAACTTTTCGCTATTTGTTTTAGGTTCGCACTCTCGAATGTAAACAAAACGAAACTAAACAGCGAGTTCGGTCAACGTGGGTTATGTTTCGTTTTATATTGTTCCTATGGGAAATACGAAACGAAACAATTGGAAATGTTTCAGAAAATTTTTTTACGTACGCTGATCATGACAATGCGAGGCGGGGGCATCTTCATCCATCCCAATGCAGTCGTTGTAGCACGAAATTTTTTACTATGAGATTTTAATCGTGGAGTATGCATTCCTCCAGCCAAATTTTGCTAATCAACTGATTCATAGTCCTTATCAGTATGTCGCCACCTGTCTTGAACAGTTCAGTAGGCAGTCCATCAGCTCCTGTTGCCTTATTGTTCTTCTGCCGATTAATTGCTTTAATAACCTCAATTTGGCTAGGTCGTCGTTTGGGAGTGATTCTGGGGCATGATGAAATGCTTCTTCCAGATCCTCAGTACGCTATATGTATCCGATGCCAGGTTTCCTTCATCGTCTTTGCAGGAGAAGAGCATGCAACGTACTATTTATACCCTCTGCCGTTAAGTTAAAGAGGGTATATTCACTTTAATACGACCTAAAATGTGCCTCATGGAAATAATGTTTTTAGACCTCAACTCTGTTCGGACGAAATTCGTTTCAGACAATTGAGAATCAATTTAGCCATTTCCGTCCGTCTGTCTGTCTAGCTGGTGCGCACGACAACTCTTGAACGGATCAACTGATTCGAATGGATCAACCGATTCATTTATGTAAAAAAATCTGTAATTCATATGGGAAACAGTATGAAAAAAAGTAAAAAAGTATCAGTCGGCTTTGCCGACAGAGATATACCCTCAGCCTGTGTATATTGAAACAATTTTTTCCCAAAAAAAAAAAATATGTATATAGGGGGTTTTAAAAATTTTCGGCGTATATAAACCGATAAAAAGGTTGATTAGGATTAAAGAGCAAAAATTTTGCCAAGGAGATACTTAAAAGAATGGATCGACATTGACCATTATGGAAGTGGATCTCCAGCCACTACATATGGTGCCATAGGGGGTTTTTACACCCTTCGGGCTGTTTGCTCATGAAGTGTGCCCCTGAAAAAACTTTTAATTGAGGCAGTGAATACAATTTGCTTCAACAAAAATCAAAGTGATTCGAGAGCAGGTCTTAATGTGGACTTATACGAAATTTTGTGTGGGAGGTACCGGATGGAATGGACAAATATAGTCCATATATGAACCTGAAAAAAACTTTTAATTGAGGCAGTGAATACAATTTGCTTCAACAAAAATCAAAGTGATTCGAGAGCAGGCCTTAAAGTGAACTTATCCGAAATTTTGTGTGGGACGTACCGGATGGAGTGGACAAATATAGTCCATATTTGAACCTGATCTATATCTGGTAGATATATTAGGATGTGTAAAGTATGGACCAATTCGGCCCCTCCCTTCAAGAGTTAACGTACGAACAATTTTTCCGAACATTTTTGAACTTTTGTGGAGAGGTACCTGAAGGAGTGGACCGATATGGCTTATCTTCGAACTTAAACTATGTTTGGACAAAATATTACTAAGGCCAAATTTTGGACCCAATCGGCAGATCCGTTCGAGAGTTATCTTGCGCTTCAACCACCTCACACGGTGTCATAGGAGTTTTGTGCATCATCAGGCTATTTTCTCAGGAAGTATGGACTTGCGCCCGATGAAACTTGTACCGTCGTATGGGAGCAGTGAATACAAGTTGCAAAAACAAAAATCAAAGCGATTCGAGAGCAGGTCCTAAACTGAACTTATCCGAAATTTTGTGTGGGAGGTACCCGAATGAGCGGACGGATTGAGCCCATATTTGAACCTCATCTAAGTCTAGTAGACATTTAACGATTTGCAAAGTACGGACCAAATCGGTTACTTCCTTCTAGAGTTATCGTACGCACAAGATTTCCGAACATTTTCGAACTTTTGTGAGTTTTTGTAAGTTTGGACAAAATATTAGGAAAGCCAAATTTTGTACCGAATCGGTTCATCCGTTCGAGAGTTATCGTGCGCTCCAGCCAGCCAGGACATTGCTCAATCGACTCCAAATTGTCTGAAACACATTTTGTCCAAACATACTTCGGGTCTAAAACCATTATTTCGATGAGGCACATATTGCCCGTATCAAGATCTATTTAACAGGTCACGTAAGTAGCACAAATACAACTCTGTTTTTGCCAAAATTCTTCAATATGTCAAAACGTTTGTTTACGTTTTCATACAATTTATTCACAATAACAAAAAAATTTGACAGATTGAAACCAATCATCTGGCCATTTTACGCCACCTTATTATTTCATCATGGCCCGTATGAAAGTGTATATACCCTGTATAAATGCTGAGGGTATAAAATGCACGTTTTTAACCATGTGATTTCAATAAATTTAAAAAAAGTGTTAAACGGACGGTACGGGACGGGAACAAAAGTATGTTTGAGCTGAAAGAGAAGACCTTTGGGAATCTTTCTGTGAAAACAGAACATTGTTCCATGTTGTTCCAAAAAAGTTCTAGTCTACTAAATTTGGAATTTCATAAAATTTAGTAGCTGAAGAAAAATAAAATAGTTCATGTTGTGTTAACGCTACGGTAATTTATTGAACCGATTGACAATGAACACAATATCTGTTATAGTTTCTGTGAACTATCTATTTCTTTCTCCAGAAATTTGCAAAAATTACGTAATTCCCAAAAATGGGAAAAATGTTTGCCTTTAGGTGCACCCCAAGCTCACACCTTCCAATATTTTGATCTAATTTTTTTTGTTTCCTTAGTTTCACTATGTTTACTATCGAATCCCATGTAGAAATTAAATATCTTTGGCAAAACAAAATTTTGATTTTTGGGCAGGAAAATCGATTTCGACCATTCGCACAACGGTAATTTTTTTATTTATTTATTTATTTATTTTTTTTTTTTTTTTTTGTGAACATCTATACTTCCTGAGATAATGGGTTTAAAGCTCCAAGAAACCCAAGAAATTTATAACTAATTTTGTCGTAGCTATTGACCTTTCACTTGCAAAGGTTACCCTTCATATAAAAAAGCGTGCACAAAAAATTTTGGAATTATCAGTAGCAAACGAGTTCAATGTAATTGCCGTAAACTAAATTTGTGTAATGAAACCTGTAAATTTATTTAAAGTGTCTCTTGTATAATGACATTTGACATTATTTTACAAGCATAAAGCGACAAAGAGATTAATTTTTGAAATTCTGTTTATGGTACACTGTAAATTAAGTTTTGTAATTAAAAAGTAATTATAAATTTATTTATATAAAAAAAAATATTTTTTTTCATATTGGGTTTAATTAATATTTATAAATACCAATTCAAACACTCTATGTGCTTTATATTGTTGTATCGTTTGTTCCACTTCGAGTTTTTAAAAAGAACCATTTCTGGCGTTTGGAAATGGTTCTTTTTAAAAACTCGAAGTGGAACAAACGATACAACAATATAAAGCTGCTATGGCATACCATTGAAGTTTTGGTATGTCTATTTTTGCGAGGGCCTCATAAATCATCCCCAAAAATATGCCGATGTCTGGCATTGAAGTTTTTGTATGTCTATTTTTGCGAGGACCTTACAAATCATCCACATAGCTATGCCGATGTCTGACTGATACAGCTCGTGGTTTATACGATACCCATATCCACCACTTTAAGGCGATCTCGTCCAAATAGCTGTCACTTTGTATTGAGAAACACATTTATCACACGTTTTCAATATCACAAACAATCAATTTAAAAGAAATTTCAAAGTTGTAAAAACAAACTAATTGCCTTTCATGTGCACATAACTAAATACATATATACACATAACCTTCATGCACTTTATCATCACTTAAATGTCATCGGTATTTCATCATTTGTCTACAGTTCTAAGTCGTTTTAGCTTGAAATCCTAAGGGCACTTTTATCATTAGCCTTAGTATGTGGTTGGTGTATTGTTAAACAAGGACGGTTAATTATCCACACATACACAAACAACACACACACCTCAACCTCAAAGATTTGTCAAGTACAAGTTCATCAAACGAGAAGAAAGCCAAAGGTGACATTTCAATAATTGAATATGTTATTCTTAAATCTGGAGCAAAGATATATCCTTTTTGAGCGCATAAAGTCAAGAACATATCGCTTATTCATTGTGTGTTTTTGAACACAATGACAATTATGGCCTATAATGAAGGTGTATGTGTGCGTGTGTAACAGCAGCATTTTCTATATCAACAGCACAGCACAGCCTCAATGTATTATTTTATAGTATGATTGTTAAGGAAAATGTTGGTATTCAATTATAGGCTAATATGTACTTATATTAGGGTGTAATGAAAACAATTTTAAAATATTATCAACAATTTGAGGGAAAATATAAAAAATTTTGCTACGAAATTGGGTTCTACTTAACCCCGTGTATACGTTGTTTCGTTCTCCAATACTATTCATACCAAATAAAACGTGAATTCGTTTAGATTACGATTATACAATGCTTTATTATCGTTACTTCATACAAGACTTTACTTCTTTACTAAGCACATAGCTTAACTCTACTAAGCATACAGCTTTACTTTTTACTTAAGTTACGCTTAACCGACGGTTTTAATTAGCGGTCTAAATTACAACTCACTCATCTGCTTTTCAGTATTACTTAGCTGGCCCATTACAAAACATTTCTTCCATAAGCCGAACTGAGAAAAGATCTTCATATCTCTCTGTTTGTTGCTTCGCTTTTTGGAATACCGCGCTTTTCGATATATTTTTTCCACTTGTTTGCTCCATCGAAGCCTTGTCCTGCCAGTTCTGCGTGTACCGCAATGTGGTGCGTATTTATACGACTTTTTAACGGGTTCATCATCGTTCATTCTTATGATATGTCCTAGCCAACGCAATCGTTGCATCTCGATTAGATTATCTATACTGATGTCATTGTATAGCAGATACAGCTCGTGGTTCATACGACGTCGATAATCAGCGTCAACGCAGATTGGTCCGTAGATCTTCCGAAGAATTTTTCTCTCAAACACACCACTGCCTTGTCTGCTTGCGCAAGTACCCAGGCTAGGAACCATACAGCAGCACGGGTAGTATCAGTGTTTTGTAAATTGTTATTTTTGTTCGACAAGATGTGGCTTTGTTTTTACCGCCAAGCCCACTAAAGCTCCATCAACCTTTATAAAGGTATCAGTTACTTATTTTACTGATCGTGTGTGGCTATTGGTGTAGATTGTGCCATTTCTTTTAACGTTTGCCTTTCGTACAACCTTTCACAGCAGGATGTTAAAGAGATCACACGAATGGACGTCTCCTTGTCTGTAACCTTTTTGTACAAAACTGTTCGGAGAAGTTCTTTCCTATTTTAACTGAGGATCTCGTGTCAGTTAAAGTCATTTTACAACGCCGAATGAGCTTTGCGCGAATACCAAATTCAGACATGGCTTGGAATACCTTTGAACGTAGGTGGCTGTCGAAGGCTGTCTTATAATCGACAAAAAAGTGGTAGGTGTCGATCTACATGTCTTCAGGATTTTCCGCAGGGTAAATATGTGGTCGATGGGGGGTCTAAAGCCCCATTTTTATGGTCCAATTATTTCGTTTACCATCTGATTTATTCGTCCCTGACACTATCTTGTAATCAATAGGGAGAAGACCTATGTCCCTATAGCTAGAGCTTACAGTCATATCTCCTTTCTTGTGGACAGAACACAGCATGCTCAGGTTCCAATCGTCGGGTACTCGTTCTTCCTGCCAAATGGTGCTAACTACCTGATGAATACATCGTATCAGCGTAACGCAGCCGGTTTTGAACAGCTCGGCTGGTAAGCCTTCGGCTGCTGTTGCCTTATTATACCCTCCACCCTCCTTAATTATAATCTTGAAAGTAAACTAAACTTATGGCCTGTTACACTAAGACGATTCGAACACAAATTCGTTGGAACTACTGCCAAACTTCTGTTTTTTGAAAAATATTTTAATTGTTTTTATTTGTAATCAAATAAACCTTTCCTACAGCAACAGGAGTTTGGTATTAATTCGAACGAATTTAAATTCGAATCGTCTTAGTGAAACAGGCCATTAACCAGCATAATACTAGCAGATACTGCAAAATACCCCCAAATTAAAATTAATATTTGCTCCCTCAATGTCATTATTCAACAAACCGCAGAAGGAGTTTCTAATACTGTCTAAAATTCACTATTTGTATACCCTCCGCCATATTATGGAGGGTTTATTAAGTTTGTTTTTCTGCTTGTATCACATCGACCTATTCATTTGAGAACTAATCCTATAAAGTATATATACTCGTATTCTTTATCAGGATAAAATTCTAAGACGATCTAGCCATGTTCGTCTGTTGTAATCACTCTAGCGTCCGCAATAATTGAGATGTAATGTTAAATTTTTTTAATAAAAATTATTGATCTTCTTCCTGGATATCTTCATCTTTGGTTCTCGAATTTGTTTTTAAATTATTATAAAATGCATGATTTACCCTTTGAGTTTCTGTAAATCCTTAAACTTTGCAGCTTTAATGAATCGTCCTCCCGGATAAAGCGGTTCCAATTCAAAATTTACGTACTTGCTGGAGTTTCTTTTTGGGGTATTAACTTCTTGAAATAAAACATTTATGTTATTTGAATATTTGTATTGAAGTATAAATGACTTCGCGTTTTGGAATCGAAGGCACTGAATCTTAAGCCATTCAACTTTTGAAGTCTTGTCTTCGGAGATTTTTCTGTTTGATACTAGTTTCTCAATTGAGGATATGCTTTTTATTTCATATGTCGTCATCTTTACCAAGTGACATGGTTCTCTTTTTACCGTGAGGATTACATGATCCCAATCATCAGGCTTAAAAATGCCCTTATAATATGTTTTTTCCTTTTCAATGAGACCAAAATCTTGATAGCATGGTAGGCATGAATGGCCAGACACTAAAAATTTGTGTTATATCCGTTCCACTGAGAAGGCCGAATTATTGACCATGTATGTGCAAATAGTGTTCATTCTTATGTTACACATAACCTTTGGCTTTTACTTACAAATTCTTTACTTACAATTCTTTTTATATTATTTTTCAAATGGCTTAGGCCATTTTGGCGTCCACATTTTTTCAAACTTTCAGTAAAGGAAAAACAGTTTACGGCATATAGAATAACATAGGGTTAACCTATGCAATTGGGTATTTTTTAGTATATATTACAAAAGGTTCCGGTTCGTCCTGCATAGTCAGTTTGATTTTTTTGAAAATGTGGGTTAGGCCGTTTTGGCGCTGAGCGCCTCATATGTAGGTCCACGTTTTGGTCCGTCATATGGGGCTTTAACGGTACCACCCGATTTAAGGTATTTTGAGGATTTTATCTAATTTTTTTTACCGAACTAGTTGAAATTTGACATTTGAGGTTCTTAATAGACTAGAAACTTCTCTACTAAAAATTGTCAGGATAGGTCCACGTTTTGGTATAGCCCTCATATAACGGTATCTCCCGATTTAAGGTATTTTGAGGATTTTAGTTACATTTTTTTGACCGAATTAGCTAAAATTTGTCATTTAAGGTTCCCAATGACCAAAAGGCTACTCTACTAAAAATTGCCAAGATAGGTCCACGTTTTGGTACAGGTCCCATATAACAGTACATCCCGATTTAATATATTTTGAGGCTTTTAGCTCCATTTTTTGACCGAATTTGCTGAAATTTGTCGTTTGAGATTCCAATGACCAAAAAGCTACTCTACTAAAAATTGCCAAGATAGATCCACTTGTTGGTATAGCCCCCATATAACGGTTCCTCCAGATTTAATGTATTTTTAGGCTTTTGGCTAAATTTTCTGACCGAATTAGCTGAAAATTGACATTTGAGGTTCCCAATGACCAAAAAACTTCTCCACTAAAAATTGCCAATATAGGTCTACGTTTTGGTACCGCCCAATTTCAGGTGTTTTGACGGTTTTGCTACATTTTCTGGTCGAAATAGCTATAATTTGGGATCTAGGGTTTCGATTGGTAAAGAAACATCTTACAGACAAAATTACAGACATAGGTTTATGTTTTGGTATAGCCTCCATATAACGGTACACATCGGTACATATAACGCTACCTTAAGATTTTCGGTATTTTGAGGATTTAAGCCACAATTGAATATCATGACCACATTTTTAAAACAGCTTGGCTGTAATTTTGCATTCCGTGTTCTCACTACAAAACATTTTCAACACGGATTTATGTTTCGATGTAGCCACTTTTATGGTACCCCCGATTCGTTGAATTTTTATTTGTTATCCCATATTTAATAAAATATTTAGCTATAATATGGTATTATAGTGTCTCCGGGGGTAGAAATCCTCCTTGGAAACATTTCTCAAGAAAGGTCCATATTTTTTTGATTTAGCTCCCATACAAATGCACATCTAAATTTGTATGAATTTCATGCAAAATCCCTTATTTTAAAAGTGCAGTCATCAAAAGATTTGCAAATATTTGCAGCCCTAATGTGGTTATTCCGTATCCAGAGAGCCCAATTTCATTCCCCCAAAATAATGGAACCTAAGTTCGGTCAAGTTTACAAGATGCACTTTATGGAACAAGCGCGTACAACCCATAAAAACACAAAAAAATATATATTTTTTGAAAATTTATTGCTATATAACTAAGTAGCTCCAGACCCCAAACTAATTTTTATAATTTAAATATCACCCTCCGCTATTAATTGAATATAAATCTTGTCCAGTTTCATTACGAATGCATTTAACATTTAAACAAATAAGAAGTAAATTTTTTTGCAACAATTTTTTAAAATCTGATGCAACAAAAACTCTTGTATTTGATAGTGAATAACTGAGTGAATATTTACAACAACAAAAATTAAAAAACAAAATCTTTGTCTGCAAAGTGTCTGTAATCGATACAATGGAAAATATTTCGCAATTTTATAGTTCGATTTTTTTGACTTTCGCGCCGCTAAATCAGTGGTTTCGACCAGTGTGCGCTCGTAGGATTGGAGGATGATCACAGATAAAGCTAATGTCGAAGAATTTTGCTTGTATCAGTATTGTAGCAAGTCCTTCATTGACTGGGGTGAAGCTGAAGACCAGATGTTTTAACCTCCGACCAACTACAAATCCGCAACCAAACTCATGCTTTGTGTCATGGCAGGTATAATACAATGCGCCACCTTTAGATGTTCTTGTGACGCCTTTCCCAATCCATCGTATTTCGCAGTTATGTCGGCCTTGTACTTTTCAAGCACATCTGTCAATGCGTAAACTGGATCTTCTCTATAAAGAGTGCGAACATTCCAGGTGCAGATTCGCAGATCATGATCCTTAAAACGTTTGCGTCAACTTTAGAGGGGTTTGTTTTTCTTTTCTTTCGTTTTTTCATAGTAGGCTGCTTTTTCTGGGGAAGAAAGAGGGATAAAGATAAATCCTGGGCTTTGCCACGTTAAAACCGGTCAGGACCGTTCCTCGGTATCTTTCATCCCCTACGTTCCCAGATAAATGTAAAAATGTACGCTACAAATCAAATTTTTAAATAACGGAAATTCATCTAAATTTTCTTAAATCCACCAGTAACATTCTCAACAATATATATGTTTATCGCGAACATCCCAAAATGCTTTTGTTTGCGATCATCCTATTATTCTCATATGAAGCGATTTTCCTTTACCAGAATTTACAGTGAGAACAAGTATCACAGACTTTCGCATCGTATGCCCACCGACAACAACACAAGCAATACACTGAACATGCTTCAGAACAAAAAACAAAACACGCGGATAAGTATGTCTATTCGCTCTCTTCTTTATAATCAACCAAGCCATTTAACAATGTGTTGCATTATTAATTTCATTATAATGATGTTAGTTGAGCATATAACGACGATGTAGTTGAAGGTCAGGATGAAAAGAATACACAAACACACACACAGTTACATATACACATACGTGAAATTAAAGATGGCTAGATGCTACACGTTTGTGCCCTGGCCCAAATGTCTACTTTGCCATTCACTACTTATTGTCACCGACAACAACACATGTACTACAACATACTTGGTTTAATATCACACACACATACATATTACCTGTATGCTTTAGTTGTGAGATATTATATATCATCGCTATAGGGCTGGCTATGTCATGAGGATGACGATGACGACGACGATGTCAATGGGTATTATATCAGAAAGGTTTAAGGTTTTATACTCTATTGTTTAAATGGCGTTTATTTTTAGGCTTTGTTTGCTCTTAAATGCTTGGATAGTGTTACACATTTGAGTACAACAAAGGAAACACATACGCACACACACACTCACATTTAAATTATTATCCAATAACAATGAAGTTAACATGGAGACAATTCTGCAGTAGAAGTAATAATATGGTGGTTATGTTAGGTATTGTTCTCTAGGACAATTGTTTGACTTGGCAACAAGGCATTGAAGTTTTAGGCTAATATGGATTTCAGTACAAACAAGACGACATGTGGAAATATTCTTCAATATTCATAAATGCAAATTTCATTTTCCCAGTTCTAATAGAGAGCCCTTAAATGGCTAATTTATAAAACTTTTTTGCAAAAGTCAAATATGGGGAACTAATTAGCAAATAAAATAAGCACAAAGTTCAACATAATCAAGCTGAAATGGCTAGCATTATCTAGATTTTATATATACAAACATACCACATACATATTTTTCAAACATTTTTTGCCCATAGCTTTATAATCTCTCTTTCTAAAATAATGCCATTCCCCGAATTTTCTATTACAGCTGATGTTATGGTCAATGATAGTCCAGTGCATTTAACACTCTGTGATACAGCCGGTCAGGATACATTAGATCCACTGCGTGAACTTTGCTATCCTGATAGTGATGTATTTTTGTTATGCTTTTCGGTGGCTAAGCCAGAAACATTCCATGCCATCAAAACTAAATGGGCGCCAAAATTTGCCAAAACAAAAGCATCACTGATGTTAGTTGGTACCCAAGCGGATTTGCGCACAAATGCCAATGTCCTAAATAAATTGCAGGTAAGCAACCGACTAACCATCATCATTCAAAAAAGTAAAACAACAAAAATTGTGTTTTTATTTAAAGTTCAACGGAAATGTATAAAATGTTATTAAATTATTGAAAAGTTGATGAAATAGCATTTACCATCACCACCAGCTGGATTTCAACATAAACTAAAAAAATATATTTTATCTATGTTATGCACATTTTATCATAGTTGTTATAACTTTTAAACATTTTGTTTCGAAAATTTTAAAAAATATTTAATTATTTGTTTTGTTCTTTCCATTCTCCATTTCAAATGCCTCACCTGGAATTCATGAATTGTTGATTGCTTTAACATGATGTTGTCGTCGTTTGCTGCTCTGTTCCGCCTGAATAGTCTAATGGCGAACAACCAATTTCATATGCAGATGCCTGGGATTTGGCAACAACAATTGGTGCAAAATATATTGAAACTTCATCAGCAACACAGGTAAGAAGAAGCTAGGCAATTGTATATTTATATATTAGATACGAACGAATTAGCTACAATGAACACCTAATTTATTGCTAAGGTGTGACCCCCACTTGTAAATTTCACAAAATTGAAAATAACTTTCAAGTCAATCGGAACAAAATTGACTGAGCTATGAGTGTTGGAAACGAAAATTCATTGGAATTTGTATGTTGCATAGAAACTTAAAATGTGTTTTTCTCGAAATGACATTTTGAAACGGTGGCAACTCTAGCTCAAAAGGTAGTACACCGATTGTCAGGACATCAACAACTCGATCAATTAATTTTTTTAAAAAAATGTTTGTCCTTTTTGTGACCAAAAATGTCAGTTTTTAAAGCCAAAAATTTAAATTATGAATTTTTGGTTCCACCATTTCCGTAAAATTGAACATTTTTTAAAAACTTGATCGATGAAGGACTAGATCTTTATGTTCTAAATGAGCTCACAAAAATATATGACGATCGGATTATTAGTTTTCGAGCTAAAGTTGGCACCGCTAAACGCTTCAATAAAAATAGGATTTGGTAGAAGGTCAATTTCCACAAAACTACGTAATATTTTGCAACAAGAAACAAGTAAGAACGGCGTTAAGTTCGGCCGGGCCGAACTTGTTACACCTTCCACCACAAGTTGTATTGAAGTAAAATGGAATAATTAGTTTCCTTTGGTGTATGAAGAAGACTTAATACTACATTTCAGCAATTCCGGTAAAACAATGTGAGGCACCATTTTATGGGAGCTATTTCAAAACGTCGATCTATGCCAACAAATTTTCTGACGGAAAGTTTTTAGACTCAAAGAGGACTAAATACCAAATTTTCTATATTTCGGTAAGAGAATGTGGCTAAAACTTAAAAAATGCCGAAAATCAAAACGTACGCTTCTATGGGGATATAGGAAAACGTGGACCTACACTGATAATACTCTTCTGGAATATTTTATAACACTTGGAAGACTAAATAACGAATTTCAGCCATTTCGGTGGGATATTGACGTCACAATCTTTAGTATTACGAAAATCGGGAGGTACCGTTCTAAGGGGGGCTATATCGAAACGTGGACCTATACCGACGAATTTTAGTCGGAAATGGGGCAATATGAAAGCGTGGACCTGTACAAAAAAATTCTGGCGAACAGTTTTATATCACCTTGAAGACTAAATACCGAATTTCAGCCATTTTGGTGGAATATTGAAGCCACAACCTTCAAAATACGGAAAATCGGGAGGTACCTTTCCATGGGGGCTATATGAAAGCGTGGACCTATACCGACAAATCGTTGAGTACCCCCAATGAAGTCTAAATTTCAGCCATTTCGGTGGAATATTGAGGCCACAACGTTCAAAATACCAAAAATCGGGAAGTACCGTTCTATATGAAGGCATGGACCGATACCGACAAAGTTCTGGGGGAAAGTTTTATACCACCATCGTAGACTAAGTACCAAATTTCAGCCATTTCGGTGTGATAATGAAGCTAAAACCTTCAAAATACCGAAAATCGGGGGGTACCGTTCATAGGGCCGGTATATGAAGGCGTGGACCGATACCAACACAATTCTGGGGGAAAGTTTTATACCCCTAAAGAAGACTACGTACCACATTTCAGCCATTTTGGTAGGATAACGAAGCTAAAACCTTAAAAATACCGAAAATCGGGAGGTACCGTTCTATGGGGGTTATATCAAAACGTGGACCGATATACCCCATTTTCAATACCGACCATCCTGCAAGTAATACAAACTTCTGTACCAAATATTGACTCTCTATCTTTAAAATTGCGAGCTGTATCTTGATTTCAACAGACAGACGGACGGACATTGTTAAGTCGACATAGAATTTTATGCTGATCAATAATATATATACTTTACAGGGTCTCCCTTCTTTCAAATGCATTTTTTTTTGTTTAGTTGATTAACCAACGTTTCAAATACGGCTGGAGAGTGATCTTCGCTATTTCCTCGAATAACATGGCATGGTTGACGGTATCGATGGTCTTCGATAGGTCATGTGCCTCCATGACTGTTCCGTCACACGGCCTGCTCTGGTTCAGCGTGCAATGTTGTTGTAGTACTATGCATTTTCCGGAGTCCATGTTGATGTTGGGCAACTGGAAAACTGCTTCTCATGGTGGGAGTAGTGCCTCTAGAATTTTTGCTACTGGCCATAGACGGGAAATTGGTCTGTACGATTCACCTCTGCTGGCATCTTTGCAGGGCTGCAGTAGCGGGACCAACCTACCAACTGTTGAGGCTTCTGGTATAGCGATAGGTTGAGGACACATGTTAAATACTCAACTCCGGGTTCATCCAGTTGCTTAAGCATTACCATTGATATTCCGGGTGGGCCGAACGTTTTGAATGATTTCGCGTTTGGGATGACGTCTGCAACATCGTTCATCGTTCCTCCTCGGCTGGGAGGGCTCTTCTTATACGGTGTAGCATACTCCTCTTTGTACTATCACTCTCGGGGTGCTCTATAAACTGCCGATTAAAATAACACGCGCACTTCTTTGGGTCAGTTACTGTCACGCCGTAGAAATTAACAGCCGTTCTATCATTCTTTTTTCCCGGATTCGAGAGTTATTTGACCGTTGTCCACAATTTTCTTAATCCTGTACCAATGTTGGATGCTTCAGGTGGTCTAGCCGCTTATGTTCGCCTACTAGCCTCTTGACTTCAAGAGTAAGTTCTCCAACTATTAGGTCTCCAGAATTTGCTAGTCCCGTCTCCTCTGTTGGGAAATTTGGTCTGATTTCGGGTATTCGACCAGCAGGTAGGTAGCGAGCGGCTGCATCAGTAACCATGTCCCGGAAAGTTTTCTCAGCTGCCCGTAGATATGAGGAGTGGGCAGCTCTCTGAAGCGGTGAATACGCTTTCCCATGCTTCCGAAAAATTACGGCGTCCAGTTGTTATGAAGTCTAGTGGTATATTTACGCAGACGATAATAGGAAGGTGGTCTGAGCTAAGGGAAATTACGGCTTGTCAGAATACGTCGCTTATCAGATGGTGATATCTGAAGGGCTGTGACACTCTTCTCTTGTCCTCGTAGTAGCGTCTTCATTCACCGTGCAAAACATGGACGGAATGCCAAAGCTCATAATGGACAATAAAGTCCTTTAGCAGCAGACGATTATTGCCCTCTAAAAGCGACATTTTTCTGTTATCCTTTACTCCTTCACTGAAACATCCTTTTATATCGAACTCTGTTGTGCGATGCTTGACTGACGTCGTTCCATGAATAGTTTGCTGCTTGCGTCGATCGACCTTCTGCACGTTTAAGCTGGTGCACCAACACGCCTGCCTTTACCCTGAGGATTTCAACGAAACACTTCACTAGTAATGTTTTCGGCATGTCTTCGTAGTGTACGGCCTATCCAACACCATTTCCGTTGACAGACCTCAACGGGAGCTGCAATTTGATTTGTGATGTTGAATAGTTCAGCATTCCGTATGCTGTTGGGCCACCAAATTCTTTTCGCAGTAATTCTGGCTGCGATTAAGGCCAGATCAACCTTGGAAGTGCACCCATTCCCTACATCCATTACATTCCATAATTGTTGAAATGTCCGCATCCACGGATCTGGCAAACGAAACAGATCAATTCTGGCCCGAGATTCATCTCTATCCCTACGTACTGGGATAAATTGCCGCTCTCATGTTGACAAAATACGCGAACAAGAACACATAGTTGTTGAGGTGCCGGCCCTGGTCGAAGATTCCTCCGAGTCAACCCGGAGCATAGAATCGGCCGCCGCTAGTTTGAAGGTGCTCCTTACGGTGTTGTTTAATGTTTTTCGTGGTCAAGTCAATGCTTTCTGTCACAATGCTCCGAAAATCTAAAATCTCTAAAAATCCTAAATAGCTGGTTGACCCGGCCAACTATCGCAAAGCAATAACTTCCAAAATTACATCCCAGTTCCAAGATATTTTGGCACTTTAAATCAGTTCAAAGCCACTTCTCGGATCAAATTTAAATTTTAATAGCATGTAGTCTTTGTGATCATAACTAAAACTGAGATTAGGGCCTTGAAATGTCCCAATATTTGAGGCGCTCCCCCAAAATTTCAAAAATTTTTAGGAAAATTGTGCGCACGATAACTATTGAAGGGATTTACCGATTTGGTCCATACTTTACCCATCCTAACATATCTGACAGACATAAATCAGGTTCGAGTATGGATTATATTTGTTCACCCCTTTGGGTACTTTCCACACAAAATTTCGGATAAGTTCACTTTAAGACCTTCTGTCCAATCACTTTGATTTTTGTTGCAGCAAAATGCATTCGCTGCCTCAATTACGACGGTAAAAGTTTTTTTCAGGGGCAAGTCCAGAAACAGCCCGAAAGGTGTAAAAAAACCCCTATAGAACCATACGTAGTGGCTGGAGAGCACGATTTGATCAACCGATTTGGTTCAAAATTTGGCATTCGTCAAATTTTGCCCAAACTAGTGGGCGCGATATCTATCGGAAATATATGACTCCCAAAATAGGATCCACTTCATAATGGACTATGTCGGTCCGTTCCCTGAAGTACCTTTTTCGCAACACTTTTGAACTCTAATCCTAATCCACATTTTTGTCGGCACGTTTAAAGGTCCAAAAATGGCCAAACAATTCTGAAAATACCCTAAATAAATTTTTTCTGTCCGTAGATAAAAGTTTTTCGCATTTAATAGACAAAGGACAATGTGATACAACTCCACTTTGTCGAAGGAAGGACCGATATAAATTCTGATCTTTCTCAATTTAAAGTCTGCCAAGATTTTTTTCTTGGTATTTAACATCCCCATCGACATCCAATACAATCCAATATTTTCTATTTCAATTTACAATTTAATTTATTTGAAAATCTTCGATTATCTTCGTAAATATTCCCTTTATGGCAAAAAAAAATGAGAATTGAAAACAATTTCCTCCCCCATTTCAAATTCGAAATCAATTTCGCAAAAAAAATAACTAAGCCTCAAGATAAAATTGTCACCGCATACAATTATGAAAAATATGACATTTCAATTTAAATACAAAACACTAACCCAAGAGGAAACAGGTATAAGAGAAGACATTGAATGAATAAATATATACGTTTTCAAGGTTTTACGACGAACGCTGTTGTGGGAGTTAACAATCGACGGACGCACCCACCTAAGCTTGAGCTGTAAATGCCAACAAAGAAGAAAATTGTCTTAAGATTTCACACCATCTCATTTGTTGGTGCTTAACATATTTTATACACCTGCATTAAACAAATACCCCAAGCGTCAACATGCTTTACAGTTAACGAGATTCCAACATTAATGCCAAAATGGGTATTACATTGTTTTAGCAGTCGTCGTTAACAAAAGTGAAGCGTGACAACAGAGTATGGAAACCCCAAGCGAAAAGAATAAAAAAAAACGGAAAGAAGAATATTTAAATAACACAAAAGCAAGACGAAGACGATGACAAATATTGTTATAAACTCTGATGCAACATAAACGCAATTTACACAGGCTCTTTTTGCCATCCTTTCAAACACACTATGTTATAGAACCGACTACACAAAGAGGTTAAATTGACGCTATTTGAGTGGAAACGAAACTGTGTTATTTAAACGGTGATGGAAGGCATTGTTGAAACAAACTGCCATAAAATAGAGCAATTATGAGACATATTCGTCCTGTTGTATAATCTCCTTTTAGTTCACTCTCATTTATATTTTAGCATATTTCTACAACATTTAATTAACCCGGAGATTTATATCCCCAAAATAAATACCACAAAACTAGTTGGTAATTCCATTTCTATATTTTTGACAAAATTTGCAAACAATTGACCTGTGATGAGTTATCACACAAGTTTTAAAACGATTTAAATGTTCATTTGAAAAACATTTGTTTACGTGTACATATTTGCAATATTCATCAAAATCAACTTAGTCACGCATACAAGCAAAATACACAGATTTACTAAACAGATACTCGAGGCGACACGTTCGTCTCTTTCGGTCCCCATGGAAAGCTCATTTGATGTTGGTGTGTGAGTGTTTATTTTGTTTATATTTTATTAAAAATGAAAATTTCGTTGTGGTTATATTATCACACAATCACATAAACACGTCCGCAAATGCAAACTCTCATCATTGTGTTGATGATGGTGTGTTCTGAGCGAGAAAAAATATAGGAACATACTTATACTATACGAGTATGTACAGTGTACATACAAATTTTGTAGAATTGAATTGCAGGAAATGTTATTGTTATTTATGGAAATATGAGGAAGTTAGCGAAGGTAAAAATGGGAAATGGAAATTTACCCAGTTAAGGCCAGATTTATTGTTTCAGATTGAACAAGATTTTATGATATTTTAAATGTTTTTTAAGAAATTCCTTTTTATAAGTATATAATTCTCCCGTTTTAAAAGAAATAAATCACAAAATTAGATCCAATATAGATTTTGGCAGTACCTTCCTTCAAAAAGTCAAGTCAAAGTCAAGTCATTGTTGTTATGCCTATAACATTATAATTCTTCTGGTAGGTGAAGCCAATTCTTCGTGAGACGTGGGCCCCAAATTTTTCCAATATTTAGGGTCACTCCTTCATACACCTCTCACACTGAACTTGTTAGTAGTCTTTGTTAGAACGTTATCACTTTGTTCTCCATACTTCTCTCGACCAAATGTTCCAAAAACTCAAGTGATTGTCTGCAATATATGGAGAATTGTGTTTTTTTTAGTTCTGTCAGTTAAGTAATTAAGCCAAAAATACATAACAAGTAAAAAAGTGTCAGTCGGCTTAGCCGACAGAGATATACCCTCATATATACTTCATACGCAAAAAAAATGTGGATTAGGATTAAAGTTCAAAAGGATTGCGGAGGAGGTACTTAAAGGAATGTCGGTCCATTGTCCATTATGGAAGTGGATCTTATCTTGGGAATCATATATTTTCGATAGATATCGCGCCCACAAATCATTTCAGTTGGTCATCGTATAACTTTTGCATCAATATTCCAGGAAGCATGGACTTGTCCACGGTAAGCATATCGAATTCGGTTGTTCCGTTCAAGAGATATCGTGCATACCATTTTAGTGACATTCTTTAAATATTGGGGGAAGTACCGGAAGCTGTGGACGGGTATTACCATCTTCAAACTGAAACTAAGTTTGTACAAAATATGAAAATGGCCAAATTTTGGACCAAATCGGTTGATCAGTTCGAGAGTTATCGTGCTCTCCAGCCACTACATATGGTGCCATTGGTGGTTTTTATACCTTTCGGGCTGTTTTCTCAAGAAGTATGGACTTGCCCCTGAAAAAACTTTTACTGCCGCAATTGAGGCAACGAATGCAAGTTGCTTCAACAATAATCAAAGTGATTCGAGAGCACGTCTTAAAGTGAATTTATCCAAAATTGTGTGTGGGAGGTACCCGAAAGAGTGGACAAATATTGTCAATATTCGAACCTGATATATATCTGGTAGATGGCAGCTGGATGTGCCGGGAGTCGAGTATCCCACCAAAGTTCTCAACATGTCACTTGCCAAACACATCGGTTCCGAAATCTGGAAAATGGTGGTCCCGCTGCTGAAGTCAGGCAAGGATGCCAGCAAAGGTGAGTCGCCCGTAGCAAAGACCCTTATCCAATTGCCGATCAAGAGCGCTGCGCACCATCTCCATACGTATTAGTAGAGGTGTCAATCAGAGCAAGCCGTGCGAGAGGACTTTGGCGTTGCAACAATGGTGGCACTCTATAAAAAGCCTTTAATACTGTCAAGCACTCCACGATGTTTGAGGACATCGAGCAGCCTATCCTCCGGTCAAGTTTGAAACGTTGGATAAACAATTGTACGTGTGTCAGTCGTACCTGGAATCAGAAACAAAAAGTCCAAGACCCATAGATGGAAGACCCAGTTAGTTGTCCAAGGTGGAATGACATCTCCGGAATTATTTAACCTCTACCTCTCCTTAATTCCAACCTCTCCACACGGCATTGAGATCATAACATGGCGTCTAGTACCTTCCATGATGACATTTGTGAAAGGCTGAACACCTATTTGTTTGATCTTACCACCTTTTCCAAGCAAAGAATATGCAAATATCCGACATTTTCCATTTTCCACACACACACATATGACATGCAAAAGGGTTTATGAAAATGACATGCTAATGGGTTCATTAGGATGACACGCTAAAGGGTTGGTGAAAATGACATGCCAAAGTGTTAATGAAAATGCTATTCTAGGGAATTTTGTTAAGATGCCATGCCAAAGGGTTGTTAAAGATGTCATGCTTAGGATCTGAAAATGAATTGCATCTTTTGGGGGTCACGCTCTTGTAAAAATAATGAGTGAAGATGCTAAAAAATGACATTCCATTTCACTTGCACCCATTCTTGAATAGCATCTTTGGCATCGAACATTTTGTTGGGTTCTTTTACCGATGCCAATGTCGTCGTCTCAAGCAAGTAACAAGTGGATGTTTGTATATATTGTACCACTTCTTTAGGCCACAACCTTCAAAATACCGAAAATCTGGAGGTACCGTTCTATGAGGGCTATATGAAGGCGTGGACCTATACCGATAAATTTCATATGGAAAGTTTTATATCCAAAATGACGACTAAATTCCAAATTTTAGCCATTTCGATGGAATATTGAGGCCACAACCTTCAAAATACCTTAAATTGGGATATACCGTTCTATGCGGGCTATATGAAGGCGTGGACTATACCGACAAATTCAGAGAAGAAAGTTGAATATCCCCAATAAAGACTAAATATCAAATTTCAGCCATTTCGGTGGAATACTAAAGCCACAACATTCAAAATGCAGAAAATCAGGAGGTACCGTTCTATAGGGGCTATTTGAAGGCGTCGACCTATACCGACAAATTTCTGGGAGATAGTTTTATAACCCTTACGAAGATTAAGTACCAAATTTCAGTGATTTCGGTGTGATAATGAGGCTAAAACCTTCAAAATGCCGAAAATCGAGAGGTACCATTTTATGGAGGCTATATCAAAACGTGGACCGATATAGCTCATTTGCAACATGGGGGCAATATGCAGGCGTGGGCATATACCTACAAATTTCATATGGTAATTTGTATACCTCAAATGAAGACTAAATACCAAATTTCAGCAATTTCGGAGGAATATTGAGGCCACGAACTTCAAAATACCGAAAAATGGGATGTGCCGTTTTATGGGGCTATATGAAGGAGTGGACCTATACCAACATATTAGAGGGGAAAGTTGAATACCCCCAACGAAGAATAAATACCAAATTCCAGCAATTTAGATGGATTTTTGTGGCCATAACCTTGAAAATACCGAAAATCGGGCGGTACTGCTCTGTGGGAGCTATATTAAGGCGTGGACCTATACCGACAAATTTCATATGGAAAGTTGTATACCCAAAATGAAGACTAAATACCATTTCGGAGGAATATTGAGGCCACAACCTTAAAAATACCGAAAATTTGGAGGTATCGTTCTATGGGGGCTACATCAAAACGTGGACCGATATAGCCCATTTGCAATGCCAGACATCCTAAAAGTAATATAAACTTCTATACAAAACAAGTAAAAAAGTATCAGTCGGCTTTGCCGACAGAGATATACCCTCAGCCCAAGTGAATTGAAACATTTTTTGGACATTTGAACTTGCCGACAAAAATGTGGATTAGGATTAATGTTAAAAAGTGTTACGGAAGAGGTACTTAAATTACCTACACGTATAACTTGTTGACCACTATGCCAGGAGGCATGGACTTGTCCACGGAAAATATAATATCGCTGTAAACAGGACCATATCGAACTGCATCGGTATGGATTTCCAAAGGATTTCCGAACAGACCCTAAACTGCACTTGGACACAAATGTTGAACTTTTGTGTGGGAGGTATCCTAAGGAGAGGACTGATATGGTCCATTTTAGAAGTTTAACTAAATTGGGACAAAATGTTTGGGGATCCAAAGTTTGGACCAAATTGCTTGACCCGTTCAAGAATTATCGTTCCCTCCAGCCACTACATATGGTGACATAGGGGTTTTTACACCTTTCCGGCTGTTTTCTCAAGAAGTATGGTCTTGCCCCTAAAAAACTTTTACCGTCGTAATTGAGGCAGCAAATACAAGTTGCTTCAACAAAAATCAATTCGATTCGGAAGCAGGTCTTAAAGTGAACTTATCCGAAATTTTGTGTGATAGATACCCGAAGAAGTGAACAAAGAAAGTCCATACTCCAATCTGATCAATATCTGGTAGATATATTTGGATGTGTAAAGTATGGACCAAATCGGTCAGTCCCTTCAACAGTTATCGTGCGCACAATTTTTTCCGAACATTTTTGAACATTTTTGGGGGAGGTACCTGAGGGAGTGGACCGATACGACTTATCTTCGAACATAAACTATGTTTGGACAAAATATTACGAAGGCAAATTTTGGTCCGAATCGGCAGATCCGTTCGAGATTTATCTTGCGCTCCAACCACTACACACTGTATCATAGGGGTTTTTTCAACTTTCAGGCTATTTTCTCAGGAAGTGTGGACTTGTCCCTGACGAAACGTGTACCGTCTTATGGGGGGCAGTGAATACAAGTTGTTACAACAAAAATCAAAGTGATTCGAGAATAGGTCCTAATCTGAACTTATCCGAAATTTTGTGTGGGAGGTACCCGAAGGAGTGGACCGATTGAGTCCATATTTGAACCTCATCTAAGTCTAGAAATTTCACGATGTGCAAAGTATGAATCAAATCAATTCCATCCTTGAAGAGTTATGGTGCGCACAAATTTTCCGAACATTTTCGAACTTTTGTGGGGGAGGTACAGGAAGGAGTGGGCCGGTATAGCCCATCTTCGAACTTAAACTAAGTTTGGACAAAATCTTACGAAAGCCAAATTTTGGACCAAATCGGTTAATCCGTTCAAGAGCTATCGTGCGCACCAGCCAGCCAGACAGACAGACCGACGGACATTGCCTAATCGACTCCAAATTGTCTGAAACGGATTTCGTCCAAACATACTTGGGGTCTAAAACCATTATTTCGATGATGCACATTTTGCCCGTGTATATACCCTTGTTAGCATAAATGCTGAGGGTATAATTACAAAGCTCTATCTTAAAAATTGCGAGCTGTATCTTGGTTTCAACAGACGGGCATGGTTATATTGACTTCGAATTTTACCCTGATCAGGAATATATATACTTTATAGGGTCTCCGGTGAATATTTCGGTGTGTTACAAACGGAATGACATCAGCATTTATGCTAACGAGGGTATATACACTTTCATACGGGTAAAATGTGCCTCATCGAAATAATGGTTTTAGACCCCAAGTATGTTTGGACGAAATCCGTTTCAGACAATTTGGAGTCAATTTAGCAATGTCCGTCCGTTTGTCTGGCTGGCTGGTGCGCACGATAACTCTCGAACGGATCAACCGATTTGATCCAACATTCGTAATATTTTGTCCAAACTTAGTTCAGGTACCTCCCCCACAAAAGTTCGAAAATGTTCGGTAAAATTGTGCGAACGATAACTCTTAAAGGTAGTAACCGATTCGGTTTATACTTTACGCATCGTGAAATTTCTAACAGACATGGATGAGATTCCAATATGGACTCTACCAATCCACTCCTTCGGGTAACTCAAACACAAAATTTCGGAAAAGTTCAGTTTAGGACCTGCTGTCGAATCGCTTTGATTTTTGCTGTAGCGACTTGTATTTTCTGACCCCATTACCGCAGTAAAAGTTTTATCAAGAGCAAGTCCATACTTCCTGAGAAAAAGCCCGAAGTTGTAAAAAACCCCTATGGCACCAATTGTAGTGGTTGGAGCGTACGATAACTCTCGAACGGATCAACCGATTTGTTTCAAAATTTGGCCTTAGTAATATTTTGTCCAAACTTAGTTTCAGTTCGAAGATGGGCCATATCGATCAACTCCCTAGTGTACTTCCCCCACATAAGTTCACAATTTTTTGCAAAAAAAATATGCGCACGATAACACTCGAAGGGACTAACCGAATTGGTCCATACTTTGCACATCGCAATATTTCTACCAGACATAGATTAAGATCGAATATGAATTATGTAGGTCCTCTCCTTCGGGTACCTCCCACTCTAGATTTCGGAAATGTACAGTTTAAGACCTCCTCTCGAATCATTTGTTGTTACATCTTGTATTCACAGCCCCCATTACAATGGTATACGTTTTTTCAGGGTGAAGTCAATACTTCCTGAAAAAATGACCCAAAAGCTCTAAAAATCCGCTATGGCACCATGAAGCGCACGATAAACCGATTCGTTCCAGTATTTGTCGGTAAAGCGAACTGATACTTTTTTACTTGTATGGTAGAGGGAATAAAGAGGGCGAAATAATTGCAAATCTTTAGACAATTTGGAATTAATTTTACAACCAGTCTTACTTACTTACTTAGCTGGCCCATTACAGAACATTTGTTCTATAGGCCGAACTAAGAAGAGATCTCCATTCCTCTCTATTTGTTGCTTTGCACTCTGGAATACCGCGCCTTTTCATCTCATCATCCACTTGTTTGCACCATCTATTCCTTGGCCTGCCAATTCTGCGTGCACCGCCATGTGGCATGTATTCATACGCCTTTTTAGCGGGTTCATCATCGCTCATTCTTATGATATGGCCTAGCCAACGCAATCGCTGCATCTCGATACGTTTAACAATATTGATGTCGTTGTATAGCAGATACAGCTCGTGGTTCATGCGACGTCGATATTCACCGTCAACGCAGATTGGTCCGTAGATCTTTCGAAGAATTTTTCTCTCAAACACACCAAGCACTGCCATGTCTGCTTGCGCAAGTACCCAGGCTTCGGAGCCATACATCAGCACGGGTAGTATCAATGTTTTGTAGAGCGTTATTTTTGTTTGACGAGATGTGGCTTTGTTTTTAAACTGCTTACTTAAACCAAAGTAGCATCTGTTGGCCAATACAATTCTTCTTTTTATTTCACAACTGATGTCGTTTGTTGTGTTTACGGAGGTGCCGAGGTAGACGAAGTCTTTTACTACCTCAATATTATAGGAACCAACTTCCACAATCGGTCCGAGCTCAATGGACGCATTGCGCGTCGACACCATCAACTTGGTCTTCTCACCGTTTACCGCCAGACCCACTTTAGCAGATTCTCCTTCGACCTTTATAAAGGTATCAGTTACTTCTTTTACTGATCGGCCTATGATGTCTATATCATCAGCATAAGCAAGTAACATGTGACTATTGGTGTAGATTGTGCCACTTCTTTTGACGTTTGCCTCACGTATAACATTTTCTAGCAGAATGTTGAAGAGGTCACACGAAAGGCTGTCTCCTTGTCTGAAACCTCATTTGGTACCAAACTCTTCGGAGAGGTTCTTTCCTATTTTAACTGAGGACCTCGTGTCAGTTAAAGTCATTTTACAAAGCCGGATGAGCTTTGCGGGAATACCAAATTCAGACATGGCTTGGAATACCTTTGAACGCAGCGGGCTGTCGAAGGCTTCTTTATAATCGACAAAAAGGTGGTAGGTGTCGATCTGCATCTCTTGGGTCTTCTCCAGGATTTGCCGCAGGGTAAATATCTGGTCAATGGTGGACTTGCCAGGTCTAAAGCCGCATTGGTATGGTCCAATTATCTCGTTGACCATAGGCTTTAGTCGTTCGCACAATATCCCTGATACGATCTTGTAGGCAGTAGGGAGTAGACTTATGCCCCTATAGTTAGAGCATACAGTCTTATCTCCCTTCTTGTGGACGGGGCACAGGATACTCAGGTTCCAATCGTCGGGTACTCGTTCTTCCTGCCAGATGGTGCTAACTAGCTGATGAATACACCTTATCAGCGTGTCGCCTCCGGTTTTGAACACCTCGGCTGGTAAGCCATCGGCCCCTGCTGCCTTATTATTCTTCAGCCGATTTACTGCTGTCTTTACCTCATCTTGGCTGGGCGGTATACATTCAATACCATCTTCTGGGATTGGGACTGTGGTATCTTCGTCGTCTTCGCTGCTATTGGATACCGACAGATTTGAAAATGTTCTTTCCATATACTGAGTACACTATCTGTATCAGTTACCAAATTACCTTGCTGGTCTCTACAGGAGGATGTGCCTGTACCAAAGCCATCAGTTTGATGCTTGACTCTTTGGTAGAATTTTCGGACTTCATTCTGGCTACTGTACATCTCGATTTTTTCACACTCCCGCTTTTCCATCTCTCTCTTTTTCCTGCGGAAAAGACGTTTCTCCTCTCTCCTTTTCTCCCTGTATCTCTCTCGTGCGCTACGCGTTGCTACGGATTGTAAAGTAGCCCTATATGCCGCATTTTTCTCTTCGGTGGCAGCACGACACTCCTCATCATACCATGGATTCCTTGGTGGAGGTCTCTGGTATCCAAGTATGGATTTTGCGGCTGTTTGCATGGAGTGGGCAATGCTTTGCCATTGCGCTGATATGTTATCGGGATGAGGAGTGCTTTGATTAAGCAATTGGGCTAGTTGAGTGGAATATGCTGTGGCTATCTGTTGTGATTGCAGCTTACCGATGTCTAACTTTCGTGTTGTGTCTGTTCATACTTTGTTTGCTACGTTTAAGCGGGTGCGTACCTTTGCTGCAACAAGGTAGTGGTCCGAATCAATGTTTGCGCCTCGGAACGATCGTACATCCAACACGCTCGATGAATGTCTTCCATCTATCACAACATGATCAATTTGGTTTCTTGTTTTCTGATCTGGAGACAGCCAGGTGCCCTTATGAATATCGAGATGATTAAATCTGGTACTGCTAACTATCATGTTTTTTGCAGCTGCAAAGTCTATCAGCCTCATACCATTGTCAGATGTTTCACTGTGGAGACTGAATTTCCCGACTGTTGGGCCAAAGATATTCTCCTTTCCAATTTTGGCATTAAAATCGCCTAGAATGATTTTAATGTCATGGGCAGGGCAACGGTCATATGTTTCTTCTAAGCGCTCGTAAAATATATCTTTGGTCTGTTCGTCCTTTTCTTCAGTGGGAGCATGAGCGCAAATAAAGCTGATGTTGAAGAATTTAGCTTTTATTCGAATTGCAGCAAGTCTTTCATTCACTGGGGTGAAGCTGGATACCAGATGTTTTAGTCTCCGACTAACTACGAATCCACAACCAAACTCATGCTTTACGTCATGGCAGCTATAATACAGTGCGTCACTTTTAGGTGTTGTTGTGACGCCTTTCCCAATCCATCGTATTTCCTGTATCACAGTAATATCGGTCTTGTACTTTTCAAGTACGTCTGCCAATGCGAAGACTGCACCTTCTTTATAAAGAGTGCGAACATTCCAGGTGCAGATTCGCAGATCATGGTCCTTACAACGTTTGCGGGGTTCGTCAACTTTAGAGGGGTTTGTTTTTCTTTTCTTTCGTTTTTTCATAGTAGGCTGTTTTTTCTAGGGGAGGGTTACTAACCCGACGCCCAAACCCAAGTTTTTAACGTTCTTATGGGTGAACGCGCGGCACATGTTAGCTCACTACCTTTAACGGGTGTTAAAGGCAGTTCCCCAGGTGACACCACGGGGAGGTCAGTGTCCACTTGAGATAAATCCTGGGCTTTGCCATGTTAAAACCGGTCAGGACCGTTGCTTGGTATCTTCCATCCCCTACGTCACCAGTTTAACTAACGGTTTTAACCCCAATTTTGAAAATACTTTATTTTGCAAAGATTTTCAGCATTCAGTCGCTCCATTTTTCTCATCTTATTCAGAAGACTTGATTAACATTTATATTTATTACACAATTTGACCATAAGACATTTTAATTTGTATGAAACAAATTAAATTGTAGCCTACTACATAAAATTAAATACAACACATGATTTATAACATTTATATTCCAATAATTCTCCTGAGTAAAATTTCCTAATTAAATTTCACCACAATTCTAATTGCAAATTCTTTTGAAAATTTACATATTTAATTTATCTCCATTACACTATACATCAATAATATTTATGTTCATAAATTAAATTTATAGATAAATACAATAACAATTAAATTATTGCAATTTATTATGTTTACAAATGTGTTCTGCTTCAAGTATAAATTTAATAGAGTATAAATATTCTAATGGCATTTTAATTGAGGCATAATCAGAAAATAATTGACTAAAATGTGTTTATTTTTCTTTCATTCCAGGATAAAGTTAAAGAAGTCTTTGATACAGCCATCTGGGAAGGACTAGCACCAACTATTTTGCCACCCACACCAGCACCGCTATGGAAGAGATTATTCTGTTTGGCCTAAGAGAACGTAGCCAATAACATGGATCTTTGATTTGATGCAAACAGAATTACAATTTTGAAATAATTGAAAAGTAAAATGCATAAATAATAGACTGATTAATGTTATACACAAGCAAAGAAATGAATTGTTTTTACATACATACATATACAACGTATCTAACAGAATGAATATTTGAAATTAATTATTAAGTGCCGAAATATCATATTTCATTGAATTCGCTGTAGCATTTTTATGCAAAACAAAGTCCTCTTCTTAATTATATTTTATTTAATTATAACCAATTGAGTTTTTGTCTAATTATGTTTGGAATTTGTGTTGTAATATTTTTTCCTCCTTATTTCAATATTTTATGATTTTAACTATTTTGTTCGCCCCACAACATAACAACATGTTTGTTTTATGGTTCTTTTACTAATTAACTTTTTGGTCCCTTTTATTTAGTACTTATTCAAAATTATGCTTCCAATCCATTCGCTTACATACTTACACCTTCACCAATTACTTATTTTATAACAACATTATTTGTTGTTTTAGTTCATAATGTTGATCTTCTCATTACTATAGATTGTTAAAGAAAAAAGTTGTTTAGAATTTGAATAATTATTTATAGAATTTGTTTTCGCGTTTAGTATTTATAGTTGTTAAGTCCTTTAATGGGGTCATTCAGTGTCACAGTGGATAGGGAATGTTAAAATGTCAGAATTGGTTCTTTCAAAAGTAATATGCGAAAAAATATGTTAAAAAATATTAAAAAAGTAATACAGGGCAATCATGAATATTTCCCTCTGAATTTTAAAATGTGAAATAATTTTAAAATGTGAAAGTCTTCTGAAATCAATCAATAAAACGTTGAAAACTACTAGAACCACTTTATTATGGAATATTCTCGCCGAAGTGGGAAAAATATTCCCTTTTTAGGCATAGATATGGAAATAAAAAATTATGAAATTTGAAAAAGGGAACAAATTCCGCACAGAATTTTTATTCATGATTGCCCTAATAGTTTGAGAGCACATTAAAATAAGCATGAATATTATAAATTAAGATTTGAAAGAAAGAAATATTCATTTGAAAATCTAACAATCGTATAAGTTTTAAAAATGCAACCATTAAATTAAAACCACTACCGATAAAAAATCTAAAATTTTTATTTATTTGTCTCGCATAATAAAACGCTTGGTTACCCTTGAAAGTCAAAAGAAAACCTCCATATTGCCAAAATCCATCAACACATCTAGTAGACCTATAAAGAAACAGTAATAAAAATGAGTTAACACCACTCGGCATAGTTCTCCAATATATAATAAATTCAATACAAAATAATAATTTCCCCTATCTTAGAAGTCTTTAAAAAGCATATATTTATTTATGTATTTCTTAGTCCACTTTGCCCTGGAATGACCCATATATTTTTTTAATTCATAATAATTATGGAAAGTTTTTGTTATAGGACAATTCAAATTATTACAAATTTGCATAGGAATTACAACGAGGATTATGTTAATTGTTTTCATACATACATATACTTGTTGTTTTTTTGCATATTTTTTGTCATTATTTTCCCTTAAAATTTACTGCTACTTTTTTAAGAGTTGTGAATTATTATTATACCATCATTATTATTATAACACAAACAAAAAAAGATTTCCTAATTTTAATATTATTTTTTTAGAAATATAGTATAAACGAATAATAATATCAAGAGCTACACACTATTACAAGCAAATAACACACTCATTCCATCCACACGAATAATATATTTGTTAAAAGAAAACATTAAGTTTTATTTTATGCATCCATTAAAAGAAAATAAATAAAATTTCTCATATATCGATCAAGCAAAAACACGGAGTTTTATTTTAGGGAACAAGTGAATATTCTATTTGTAAATTAAGTTTTAGAGCATAGTTTTAGGCTCAAGTAAATAATCGATATTCTATTTCTGGTAATGTTGACTGGATAGCGTCATCATCTATTCCCAACAAAAAATTTTGGAAATTGCGCATGTGAGTTATGATTTCACATCATCCTTCGAAGCAGTCCACACGGAGTCATGAAAAATGCACTCCGTTGGATACAATTTATAAGCAGTTGCTTTAGAGAGCCTTACAAACAATAACAGTTGGTTGATCCCTACCCGCCGCTGGCGAAATCATTTACTCTAAAAATAAGAGAGAGTGTATATATTTCTAGGAATTTCTTATAAAACAAGTAAAAAAAGTATCAGTCAGCTTTGCTGACAGAGATATACCCTCAGCCTATGTATATTGAAACAATTTTTTCCCAAAAAACTTATGTATTTAGGTGGTTTTAAAAATTTTGGATGTATTAACCGACAAAGGATTAAAGATCAAAAGTTTTGCAGAGGCGATACCTAAAGGAATGGATCGACATTGACCATTATGGAAGTGGATCTCCAGCCACTACATATGGTGCCATAGGGGGTTTTTACACCCTTCGGGTTGTTTGCTCAAGAAGTATGGACTTGTCCCTGAAAAAAATGTTATCATCGTAATTGAGGCAGCGAATGCAAGTTGCTTCCACAAAAATCAAAGTGATTCGAATGTAGGTCTTAAAGTGAACTTATCCGAAATTTTGTGTGGGAGGTACCAAATGGAGTGGACAAATATTTGAACCTGATCTATATCTGGTAGACACATTAGGATGTGTAAAGTATGGACCAATTCGACCACTCCCTTCAAGAGTTACCGTACGAACAATTTTTCCGAACATTTTTGAACTTTTGTGGGGGAGGTACCTGAAGGAGTGGACCGATATGGCTTATCTTCGAACTTAAACTATGTTTGGACAAAATATTACTACTTTGGGGCTATTTTCTTAGGAAGTATGGACTTGCACCTCACGCTTGAACAACGCTACGAAATTATCCAAATTTACTTTGAAAATCAGTCATCGATTCGCGCAACTTATAGACGACTTCGTCATTTGTATGGCGTACATAATCGTCTATCTGAACAAGCGCATTTTTGGCTTAACGGGTTTATTAATAAGCAAAATTGCCGCATATGGAGTGAGACCAATCCACACGAGACCCTACAGACTCCATTACATCCAGAAAAATGCACAGTATGGTGCGGTTTTCACGTTGGTGGCATCATCGGACCTTATTTCTTCAAAAATGAGCCCGCAGCTCGCGTTACGGTCAATGGAGATCGTTACCGCACCATGATCAATGCTTTTTTGTTTGAAAATATGGATGACATTGATCCGGAGGAGATGTGGTTTCAACAGGATGGCACTACGTGCCATACGGCGAACGCAACCATCGACTTATTGAAATCAAAATTTGGCGATAAGTTGATTTCGAGAAGTGGACCTGTCAATTGGCCTCCAAGGTCGTGCGATTTGACACCTCTCGATTATTTCCTGTGGGGCTACGTGAAGTCACTGGTTTATGCTGATAAACCAGCAACAATTGATGCCTTGGAGGCCAGTATTGTTCGTGTTATTCGTGACATACGGCCAGCAGTGCTCGAAAAAGTGGCCAAAAATTGGACGTCCAGAATGCACTTCGTCAAGAACAGCCGCGGTGCCCATATGCCCGAAATCATTTTCAAATGTTAATGTCACGTATTGATCTTTCGAATAAAAAAAAAATTGATTACAATTTAATTTTTTGTGTTATTTTTTACAATTTCAAGTTCTATCGGGCTTAAAAAAACACCCTGTATGTGTAGACAGCGGAATTTTATGCAACCCCTATTTTTGGTCCGATTCATGTCAAATTTTGTTACTGGGCATATTTTGACTTCTAATTAAATTGCAATCGAAACATATGACATATGCAAAATTATGCAAAAAGCATACATTTTGCAAATGCAAAAAAATACGCATATGCATTTTACATAATTTGTTATGCAACAAATATTTCAATAATAGGTACAAATTTTTTGTGTGTAAAATTTTTCTGTTTAAAATTTCTTCAAACAAGTCAATAAAATAGCCACAGCCACAACCTTCAAAATACCGAAAGTCGAGAGGTATCGTTCTATGACGGTTATATGAAGGCCTGAACCTAAATCGAAAAATTTTAGGTGGAAATTTTTTACACCAAAGGAAGACGTAATACCAAATTTCAGCCACTTCGGAGGGATTTTGAGGCCACAACCTTCAAGTTCCGCTCTATGGGGGCTATATGAAGACGTGAACCTATACCGACAAATTTCAGGTGGAAAATTGTATGCCCCCAAGGAAGACTTAATACCAAATTTCAGCCATTTTGGAGGGATATTGAGGCCACAACCTTCAAAATACCAGAAATCCTGAGGTACAGTTCTATGGGTGCTATATGAAGACGTGGACCTATACCGAGAAATTTCATATGGAACGTCGTGTACCCACAACGAAGACTTAATATCAACATTCAGTAATTTCGGTGGGATATTGAGGCCACAACTTGCAAAATACCGAAAATCGGGAGGTACCGTTCTATGTGGGCTATATGAAGACGTGGACCTATGCGGACAAATTTCAGGTGTAAAGTTTCATACCCCCCGCCGTTCTATGGGGGCTATATTAAGGTGTGGGCCTGTGCCGACAAATGTCTCGTTGAAAGTTGTATACCCCCAACGAAGACTAAATACCAATTTTCAGTCATTTGGGTGGAATATTGAGGCCACAACTTTCAAAATACCGAAAATGGGGAGGTACCGTTCTATGGGGGCTATATGAAGACGTGGACATATGCGGACAAATTTCAGGTGTAAAGTTTCATACCCCCAACGAAGACTTAATACCAAATTTCAGCCATTTCGGTGGGATATTCAGCCACACAATTCCTTGCATATGTTTTTGCATATGCTCATTTTATGCAAATAGGTAAAAATATGCCAATATATGCACGATTTGCAAACATTTTTAGGCCTAATTCATTTTATTTTGTGATAAAACGAGATTCTGTCTAATCGGATTTTCTCTACGACCATCCTAACCATATATGCATTGGCATAGGATTCCGCTGTCTAACTATGTGGGATTTTATGTCATTAGAGAATTTAAATTTTCCAACCGAATTAATTGTTATTCGAGCCTCTGTAATGTGATAACGAGGAAATATATAAAGTCATTAACAATCTTGAAGTTGTAGTTTTTGATTTCCACAATTGATCGGAGTTCATTTGGCATCTTGTGTGTTTATACCATAAATTTGGTAAAGATCCTTCAAAAAAGTTTTGAAAAATTATACTGTTATACAAAAGTTGAAAAAAATTGCAGATGTTCTGATGTACTATTTGTTATTTTATATCTTTCGAATAGCTTAACCTAACCTTTTGTTAACCACTTTTAAAAAAATATAGCTTATGGTTATATAGTTATGTTATATAGTTATGGTGATTGAAGTGTAAGAAACGCATAAAAACAGGAAAATACTTTTCCTCGAGCTCTAGGCTACTTAGAATATACCAAACAGTATAATTTATTTCTTATTTTATAATATTTAATTTATTATTTCTAAGTAAGCTTTCGAAAATTGGAAAAACCAATGAATTAGGTTGAAAAATAGATGAGATATATAATTTTTATACCCACCACCATAGTATGGAGGTTATATAAAGTTGGGGCTTCTGTTTGTGACGGATTGAAATACTTTTTTGCAACCCTATAAAGTATACATATTTTTGATCAGAATAAAATTCTGAGTCGAACTAGGCATGTCAGTCAGTCTGTCGATCCAAACTTAGTTTAATTTCGAAGAGGGCCATATCGGTCCACCTTTTAATTATTTGTGATGTCAAAATCGGTCCACCTTTTAATTATTTGTGATGTCAAAATGTGTTAAATAGATATTTCTGTTTAATCATTGAAGATAAGAAAGCATAGATGAAATTCTTTAAAGTATGTTTGGACGATCTATGTCTCGTAGAAATATTATGATGTGCGAAGTATGGACCAGATTTGCCGTGCGCGCCATTTTAGCGAAAAATTTCGAATGTTTATGGCTGAGGTACCTGAAGAAGGGGACGGATATGTCTCATCATCGAACTTAAACTAAGTTTGGATAAAATATTACGAAGGCCAAATTTTGGACCGAATCGGTTGATCCGTTCGAGAGTTATTGTGCGTCCAGTCAGCCAGACAGAAGGAGATAGCTAAAACGACTCCAAATTGTCTGAAAGAGATTTCGTCAAAACATAATTGGGGTGCTCGGCGCTAAAACGGCCTAACCCACATGTCCACAATCAAAAATCAAACAGACTATAAAGGTCTAACCAGAACCTTTTGAAATAACTATTAAAACAATTCCATATTGCATTGATTAACTCTAGATAATACTATCTTCTAAAATAATACAATATGGACAATATGGCATTTTTTTAGAATTTGTTTCAAAAAGTTTCAGTTAAATCCTTACAGTCTGTTTGATTTTTTTGGGCATGTGGGTTAGGCCGTTCTGGCGCTGAGCACCTCAATTATGTCGATAAGACACATTTTGATCGTATGAAAGTGTATATAACCTAGTTAGCCTAAAAGTTGTTCGCAATTTTGAGGGGGATATTGTCTTTTCGGTGGAAACATTTTTTGACCACCTTGAACTTAGAAAGCCAAATTTCAGCCAATTTAATAACTTCCAAATACCTAAACCCTAAATTCAAAATTTAAGCAAATATATTTATAGATAAAATCTTAAAAATAATTGAAATCGGGCGGTACCGTTATATGGGGGGCTATACCTATGTCCATAATTTTTGCTGCAGATTTGATCACCCTAATTGCCAAATAATAGCTATTTCCGTCTTTCCAAAACTTCAGTGTCGAAATTGGCGCGAACACCATATGTGTAGAAATAAAAAAATTGATGTTTGTTTTGTTTTTTGTTGAAGTTCAATCTCATTGTCGATTGTTTGAGTGGAGTATTCCCCCATTGGCTCAACTTCATTTATTACCCTCTATTACAGAGAGTAATGTTTTTCAAAACGAACTGACAGTGTTGCAAAATTTTACTGATCGCTACTAATATCATGATTTCATCCCGGCGAAGGGAATTATCAATTGGCTTCTCAGTTTTTGAAATGATGCCTTTTTTAGCGAAAAACTGAACTCTTTAAGTGTCTAGTATTCCCATATGAATGAGAATCACACTCACTTTTCGGCTTTTCCAAAGAAACACCAAAATCAAAATATTTTGCAACATGTCAGCACGTATCAACTAAGAATTCTTCGAATTCTGTGAGTTGAAAAGAACACCAACACAGTTGCCTGTGAGGTTGTTTATTGGAATTTTGTTTTTTTGTTTTTAACAAAGCTCCAATTCGCCCGTGCCTCGGCTGTTTTTTTGTTTGTTTTGTTTTTTTGTTGAAGTTCAATCGCATTGTCGATTGTTTGAGTGGAGTATTCCCCCATTGGCTCAACTTCATTTATTACCCTCTATTACAGAGAGTAATGTTTTTCAAAACGAACTGACAGTGTTGCAAAATTTTACTGATCGCTACCAATATCATGATTTCATCCCGGCGAAGGGAATTATCAATTGGCTTCTCAGTTTTTGAAATGATGCCTTTTTTAGCGAAAAACCGAACTCTTTAAGTGTCTAGTATTCCCATATGAATGAGAATCACTCACTCACTGTCAGTTCGTTTTGAAAAACATTACTCTCTGTAATAGAGGGTAATAAATGAAGTTGAGCCAATGGGGGAATACTCCACTCAAACAATCGACAATGAGATTGAACTTCAACAAAAAACAAAACAAACAAAAAAACAGCCGAGGCACGGGCGAATTGGAGCTTTGTTAAAAACAAAAAAACAAAATTCCAATAAACAACCTCACAGGCAACTGTGTTGGTGTTCTTTTCAACTCACAGAATTCGAAGAATTCTTAGTTGATACGTGCTGACATGTTGCAAAATATTTTGATTTTGGTGTTTCTTTGGAAAAGCCGAAAAGTGAGTGTGATTCTCATTCATATGGGAATACTAGACACTTAAAGAGTTCGGTTTTTCGCTAAAAAAGGCATCATTTCAAAAACTGAGAAGCCAATTGATAATTCCCTTCGCCGGGATGAAATCATGATATTGGTAGCGATCAGTAAAATTTTGCAACACTGTCAGTTCGTTTTGAAAAACATTACTCTCTGTAATAGAGGGTAATAAATGAAGTTGAGCCAATGGGGGAATACTCCACTCAAACAATCGACAATGCGATTGAACTTCAACAAAAAACAAAACAAACAAAAAAACAGCCGAGGCACGGGCGAATTGGAGCTTTGTTAAAAACAAAAAAACAAAATTCCAATAAACAACCTCACAGGCAACTGTGTTGGTGTTCTTTTCAACTCACAGAATTCGAAGAATTCTTAGTTGATACGTGCTGACATGTTGCAAAATATTTTGATTTTGGTGTTTCTTTGGAAAAGCCGAAAAGTGAGTGTGATTCTCATTCATATGGGAATACTAGACACTTAAAGAGTTCGGTTTTTCGCTAAAAAAGGCATCATTTCAAAAACTGAGAAGCCAATTGATAATTCCCTTCGCCGGGATGAAATCATGATATTGGTAGCGATCAGTAAAATTTTGCAACACTGTCAGTTCGTTTTGAAAAACATTACTCTCTGTAATAGAGGGTAATAAATGAAGTTGAGCCAATGGGGGAATACTCCACTCAAACAATCGACAAAAAATTGATGAAAAATGGAAAAAAAATGATTAAAGAGCTGTAATGAGTCTTCTTTGGGCCTACAAAACTTTTCCCCGGAAATGTGTCGGCACTGATCCACGTTTTTTATTACCCACAATAGAACGGTACCGGCCGATTTTCGGGGGTTTTCATGGATTTAGCTGCATTATCCTATAGAAACTGTTGTAATTTAATACATATTTAGTCTTCTTTGGGGCTACTAAACTTCCCTTCAGAGATTTGTCAGCTCTGGTCCATGTTTTATATAGCCTATAGCGATTTTAGGAGTTTTCAGAATTTTAGCCGTACTCTCCTACAGAAATGACTGAATATTAGTATTTAGCCTTCTATGGGGCTATAATAACTTTCCCCCCTAATTTGTCAGTACATTTCCACGTTGTGATATAGCTACTGACATTTATGATAAGTACCAGTGTTCGAAATTTCGATCAGTCAACTTTTCACATATGTATGCAAAGTCGTGCTTGAGCATCTAAATCATCATCATTATATTTTGTGAAACGGTTCCATATTTTGTCAATAATTCTCCATGATTACTTTTTAAATTTAATTTTCAAAAAATGAAATCTTCTGATATAGAAGAGCAATTACTAATGATGTAGGAATAAAACTTACCATAGTATTTGTGAACATTGAAAAATGGGATTACCAAAGCAGGACTATAGGAAAAGTTTGGAGTTTCAATTAACTGACATAATTTCGCATATACATTTATCTAATGAAGTTCGATATATATACCAGTTACCAAGCTTTGCCTTCGTCTGCCACAAAAACAACATCCTAATACACCTGAAGATCGGATTTACCACCCGTGAAACGTAGTGTAATGGTTGGATGCGTGGGACTTCGGTAGACTCCTAATTTTTCAATGTATCTCTAAAGGCCTAACAGCTCAACTCGAAAGAGAATTAATTAAATATCACTATAAATGGCCTTCGCCTTAATAAGGCAAAAATAAAAAAAAATAAAAAAAATGTTTTTTAATTTTTTAAATTAATTTAAAAAGTATCCAAAAATATAGGTTTCAAAAATGTACCCCTACCATCTAGGAGGAGGGGGAGTTTTCAAGGGAAGAATTTTTTTGTTTGCTGACAGATGAGACTTAAAATACATACCAAAACTTGTTTAAAATTAGTTTACTGTTCCAAAAAGTACGAAATGGGTTAAACAGGTAAACAGAGGCAAACATATTTATATTAACATTATCTACGTATGCTATATGTATCTGTTAAGAAATTACTATTCTCGAACCACATCAGAATGTGCATCCAATGTCATAAGGTGTATCAGAGAAATGCAATTTGCCACTCACGAGCCACTTGCTAAAAAATATGCCTACGTATGGATTGTCACTCAAAAAACAAGTTCTTTTAAAGTTCTGTGAGAGAGAGAGAGTGAGAGGCATAATTGGCTCATGTGGCTCGATCACTTGTGATAGCAAGTTTGTTTTACACAGTTTTTTGTTCTTCGCTACGAAGTTTTACCGTTATTTTGTGTTTTTATCTTGGGTAGCTAATTTGAATCATTGATCATCTTCAGTCGTGCATTAGAATCAGTGTAGAGCATTGAAAAATAAAAAGTAATAAAATGGAAAATTGTTTGGACGTGAAAATTGTTATATGGGGGCTATACCGAAACATGTACCGATATTGCCCATCATCGAACTTGACCTGCAAACAAAAGACGCATTTTCCCAAAATTTCAGCGTCCTATCTCCATTTTTGTGGATGCTAGAGTGATTACCACAGACGGACGGACGTGCACAGATCGACTCAGAATTTAACCTGATCAAGAATATATATACTTTATAGGGTCGCAAATGGGACTTTCAATGCGTTACAAACGGAAAAACAAACTTAATATACACTCCATACTATGGTGGAGGGTATAAAAACATTGCATTTTCATTTTCTAACAAAATGCCCTGTTGTAAGGTATAAACAAAAGCACAAACAATTTTACAAACAAAACAAAAGCACACACAAGAACACACAACATACAAAGTCACCCAAAAGACAATCATCATACATATCAGTGATATGATATCACCCATATTCTTCGTGAGTATGTACGTTGTGCCACTCACCAACTATCAAGAGAGCACTTGTGAGTTTTACACACAAGTCAAAATTGGATTTACACTCATTCCACACTCTAATGCTCAAGCATCGGTCGTAAAATCACCAATTGGTTTTTGTTGTGTGGTAAAAATACACGAGTGGAAAACATACTCGCTGTTAAAGCGCTCGAGACTTAAAACCACATGTGTGTATCTAAGTGGCTCGCTTTTGCCTGTGGCTCATTGAAGATCTCTGAGGTGTATATTTCGCTTGTTTCGGAATATATTCTGTAAAATGGTGTGAACGATAACTCTCGATGGGAGCAATCGATTTGATCCTAAATTTGCACATCATATTATTTCATCCAGTCATGTATCAAGTCGGATATAGTCCATATCAATCCCGTTCTTCGGGTACCTCCCATTCAAAATGTTTGTTTTTATTTACATTTTCTCTATAAATTGTGTGCAATTTAGAATTAAGGGTTCATAGTGATCAAAATACTTCTCCGCCAATAGATGTGGACATAGGTCAACGTTTTGGTATAGCCCCTAAACAACAATACCGCCCAATTTAAAGTATTGTACAAAATTTTATCTGACCAGATAAGGTTAGGTGGTAGGTAATTGGTTTACGAAGTGGTCAAACAAATTCGTCTAAAATTGTGGGCAATGGTATTTTCGTAACGGAAAGAAAATTATCTATTCCATATTAGTTCACAATACTTTATGGTGGACGTTTTTTTACTTGTTTTTCTTTAGGTAAGTACCTAAATAAAGGTTTTAAAATTTTGTATGTAAAAACTATACACATCACCAAACAAAAAAAAAAAGAAGTTGCCCCCCTTAGATTGGATCCTGAACCAGAAATAATATCTGAAAAAATTGATATACGTTTGAAGGTTGCGGCCTCATTATCCCACCGAACTGGCTGAAATTTGGTATTTAGTCTTCGTTGGGGCTATACAATTTTCCACTTGAAATTTGTCGGTATATGTCCATGCCTTCATATAGCCCGCATAGAACGATACCTCCCGATTTTCGTGGCTGTGGTTATACATTTCCCTATTTTATTGACTTGTCAGAAGAGAATTTTTAACAGAAAAAAATGTACACTTAAACATTTTTAAATATATTATTGAAATATTTGTTGCATACGAAAATATGTAAAATGCATAAATTTTGCATATGCAAAAAATAATATTTCCATATGCATTATTCATGCATTTTGCATATGTGTTATGTTTCGATTGCAATTTAATCAGAAGCAAAACATACGCCCAGCCCCAAAATTTGACATTAATCGGATCAAAAATAGGGGTTGCTTACAATTCCGCTGTTCAGAATCGTTTTTTTCCTGGTTAAACCCCTTTAGCTTTTGAACGGATAGAGATATTTTTATAATTCTGATTTTGTTCGACAGATAACACTTTCAGCTTTCCGATCAAGCGGTTGCATAGGAATTCAAGGTCAAAGTTAAAAAACCATAAAAATACAAAAAATTTCAATTTTTTTTAAATTAAAATTTTTTCCAAAAAAAAACTCAGATATTAAAAATGTCAAATTTTGTGGAAAAGCTATAATTTTTATGGGAAACGGTATGGAAAAAACACACATGTTTTCCCATGTAATTTCAAAAAATTTAAAAAAGTGTTAAAGAGACGGAAATTGTACAAGTATATATACGCTGTAAAATGACACTCACGGACATGATTCTGTGAAAAGGGAACTTTGTTCCAAGCTATTCCCTAAAAGTTCTAGTACACTGAACATGGAATTTCACTAAAATTTAGCACCTGAGGAAAAAAATAGCTCACTTTGCGTAAACGCTACAGTAAACGCTACAATGAACACAATATCTGTTATAGTTTCTGAGAAATAGTTGTTTCTTTCTCCAGAAATTTGCAAAATTTACGTATTTTCCAAAATTGGGAAACATTTTTCGTCTTTAAGAGCACGCCCACACTTTCCAATATTTTGATCTAATTTTTTGCTGTCCTTACTTTCAGTATGATTACTATCGAATTCCATATAGAAATTAACAATCGGTGACGAGAAATGGGGGTTATGGCCAGAAAAATTGATTTCTGAATCTCTGTGCGCCGATATTTTTATTTATAATATGTACATTTTGTGGATATAACATAAAGTAACTACACATTTATAAAGACGCCAAAACACCACGTTATGTAGAAGTACCCAAAATTCTAATATCAAAGAAGATTTTATACACGGTTTTCCTGAAGTTCTTCAATTTCCAGTCATTTGTTGTTTTTCTATTTTATTTTTCCCTTTACTTTTGCACATTTACCCAACCTGCGCCATCTATGGCTAATATGATTTTAATGGGGTGTAAGTTTTAGGCAATTTTAATTATTATATCAATTTGAGTGGTCAATATGAATCATGCATTTCAATAGATGACGCTATCCGTACAACACTACCAGTGCTGCCAAATTGGTGAAAATTGCCAAAGTTGAATTGATCATGCGGAATGCAAAGCATACTTTTAGGCTCACAATTACGATCAGCAATTTTCTCAGACTTGACATCATTGGTAATGTTGTCGGGATAGCGCCATCTATTGAATTGCATGATTGAAATTCGGCACTTCAAATTTTGAAATTATTAAGATGTATGAAAAATGACTGCCCACTATTTTTTTACTTTTGTGGGCATTAATATAAATGGCATAATGAACAATTTTATTGAATTATGTTTTATTCGCCCAAAAACATAACGGAAAAGCAACATTAGAGAATTTCCATGAAATAAAACTCGGTTTTGATACAACCATGTCCAATTTTATTTACTTTTTAGATACATAAAATAAATCGTATTAACTATTTCATTAGTAACTAATATGCATATTTTAAAACAAGTATGTATTTTAAAACAAGTATGGGTGACGTAGGGGATGAATGGTACCAAGCAACGGTATTGACCGCCTTTAACATGGCAAAGACCAGGATTTATCTTGGTACCTCTTTCATTTCAAGTGGACACTGACCTCCCCGTGGTGTCACCTGGGGAACTGCCTTTAACACCCGTTAACGGTAGTGAGCTAACATGTGCCGCGCGTTCACCCATAAGAACGTTAAAAACTTGGATTTGGGCGTCGGGTTAGTAACCCTCCCCTAGAAAAAACTTCCTACTATGAAAAAACGAAAGAAAAGAAAAACAAACCCCTCTAAAGTTGACGAACCCCGCAAACGTTTTAAGGATCACCTGCACCTGGAATGTTCGCACTCTTTATAGAGAAGGTGCAGTCTTCGCATTGGCAGACGTACTTGAAAAGTACAAGGCCGATATTACTGCCATACAGGAAATACGATGGATTGGGAAATGCGTCACAACAACACCTAAAGGTGAGGCATTGTATTATAGCTGCCATGACGTAAAGCATGAGTTTGGTTGCGGATTCGTAGTTAGTCGGAGACTAAAACATCTGGTATCCAGCTTCACCCCAGTGAATAAAAAACTTGCTGCAATTCGAATAAAAGCTAAATTCTTCAACATCAGCTTTATTTGCGCTCATGCTCCCACTGAAGAAAAGGACGAACAGACCAAAGATATATTTTACGAGCGCTTAGAAGAAACATATGACCGTTGCCCTGCCCATGACATTAAAATCATTCTAGGCGATTTTAATGCCAAAATTGGAAAGGAGAATATCTTTGGCCCAACAGTCGGGAAATTCAGTCTCCACAGTGAAACATCTGACAATGGTATGAGGCTGATAGACTTTGCAGCTGCAAAAAACATGGTAGTTAGCAGTACCAGATTTAATCATCTCGATATTCATAAGGGCACCTGGCTGTCTCCAGATCAAAGAACAAGTAATCAAATTGATCATGTTGTAATAGATGGAAGACATTCATCCAGCGTGTTGTACGATAGTTCCGAGGTGCAAACATTGATTCGGACCACTACCTTGTTGCAGCAAAGGTACGTACCCGTCTAAACGTTGCAAATAAAGCACGAACGGACATAACGCGGAAGTTGGACATCGATAGGCTGCAAACACAACAGATAGCCACAGCATATTCCACTCAACTAGCCCAATTGCTTAACGCGAGCACTCCTTGTCCCGATAACATAACAACACAATGGCAAAATATTGCCCACTCCATGCAAACAGCCGCAAAATCTATACTTGGATTCCAGAGACCTCCACAAAGGAATTCATGGTATGACCAGGAGTGTCGTGTTGCTACCGAAGAGAAAAATGCGGCATATAGAGCTGCTTCACAATCAGTAGCAAGGCGTAGCGCACGAGAGGGATATCGGGAGAAAAGGAGAGATGAGAAACGTCTTTTCCGCAAGAAAAAGAGAGAAATGGAAAAGCGGGAGTGTGAAAAAATCGAGATGTACAGGAGCCAGAATGAAGTCCGAAAATTTTACCAAAGAGTGAAACATCAAACAGATGGCTTTGGTACAGGCACATCCTCCTGCAGAGACAAGCAAGGTAATCTGGTAACAGATACAGATAGCGTGCTCAGGATATGGAAGGAACATTTCTCCAATCTGCTGGTATCAAATAGTAGCGAAGTCGATGATACCACAGATCCAATCCCAGAAGATGGTATAGAATGTATACCGCCCGGCCAAGATGAGGTAAAAACAGCAATCAACCGGCTGAAGAATAATAAAGTAGCAGGAGCCGATGGCTTACTAGCCGAGCTGTTTAAAACCGGAGGCGACGCGCTGATAAGGTGTATGCATCAGCTAGTTAGCACCATCTGGCAGGAAGAACGCGTACCCGACGATTGGAACCTCAGCATCCTATGTCCCGTCCACAAGAAAGGAGATAAGACTGTATGCTCCAACTATAGGGGCATAAGTCTTCTCCCTATTGCCTATAAGATAGTGTCAGGGATATTGTGCGAACGACTAAAGCCAATGGTCAACGAGATAATTGGACCATACCAATGTGGCTTTAGACCTGGCAAGTCCACCATTGACCAGATATTTACCCTGCGGCAAATCCTAGAGAAGACCCAAGAGATGCAGATCGACACATTTCACCTTTTTGTCGATTATAAAGCAGCATTCGACAGTCCCCTCCGATCAAAGGTATTCCATGCAATGTCTGAATTTGGTATTCCCGCAAAGCTCATCCGGCTTTGTAAGATGACTTTAACTGATACTAGGTCCTCAGTTAAAATTGGAAAGAACCTCTCCGAAGAATTTTGTACCAAAAGAGGTTTCAGACAAGGAGACAGCCTTTCGTGTGACCTATTCAACATTTTGCTGGAAAAGGTAATACGAGATGCAAATGTCAAAAGAAATGGCACAATTTACACCAATAGCTACATGTTACTTGCCTATTCTGATGACATAGACATCATGGGACGATCAGTAAAGAAAGTAACTGATACCTTTAGGAAGGTCGAAGCAGAATCTGCGAAAGTGGGTCTGGCGGTAAACGGCGAAAAGACCAAATTGATGGTGTCGACACGCAAAGCGTCCATAGAGCTCGGACCAACTGTGGAAGTTGGTACCTACAATTTTGAGGTAGTTAAAGACTTCGTCTACCTCGGCACTGCCATAAACACAGCAAACAACATCAGTTGTGAAATAAGAAGAGGAATTGTATTGGCCAGCAGATGCTACTATGGTCTAAGTAAGCAATTTAAAAACAAAGCCACATCTCGTCAAACAAAAATAACACTATACAAATGTATGGCTCCGAAGCATGGGTACTTGCGCAAGCAGATAAGGCAGTGCTTGGTGTGTTTGAGAGGAAAATTCTTCGAAAGATCTACGGGCCGATTTGCGTTGACGGTGAATATCGACGTCGTATGAACCACGAGCTATATAAGCTATACAAAGACATGAATATAGTTAAACGTATCGAGATGCAACGATTGCGTTGGCTAGGCCATATCATGAGAATGAGCGATGATGAACCCGCTAAAAAGGCGTATGAATACATGCCACATGGTGGTGCACGCAGAATCGGCAGGCCTAAGCTTCGATGGAGCATACAAGTGGATGAAGAAATGAAAAGGCGCGGTATTCCAAAAAGTCAAGCGAAAAACAGAGAGGAATGGAGATCTTTTCTCAGTTCGGTCTATGGAACAAATGTTCTGTAATGGGCCAACTAAGTAAGTAAGTATGTATCTCGATTCCAAATTATACTTTTAGTTTTTCTCAAACAAAATAGGCCTTAAATTACTACAACTTATATATTGGGTAAAATAATCAAGAATATTTCTCTCAGAATTTGTATTCCTTATTGTCCTGAGGGTGCCACCGTGGTGCAATGGTATGCACTCCCGCCTTGCACGCAGAAGGTCGGGGGTTCGATTCCCCGGCCAGGCAACATCAAACATTTTTCAACGGTGGCAAAATACCCCTCAGTAATGTTGACGACATTTCCTGAGTATTTCAGCCTTGAAAAACTTCTCCACAAGTGGTGTCGTAAGACACACCGTTCGGACTCGGCGATAAACAGTAGGTCCCATATCATTGAGCTAATATGAATCGGGGTGCACTCATTGATATGAGAGAAGTCTCCCTTGTCCCGTATGGGATGTTGTGGAACAATGTTGTTTTGTTGTTTATTGTCCTGAATAATAATTTACAATAAATATTCCATATCCATTAAACGAAGATAATACTAATTGTACATGAATGTCCAAAAATTTTATTATAAAGGTGTGCTATTTTGTTGCCCATTAAGTGTGCTATTTATTTGGTACACTACTGTAGCATAGCGGTATGCTTTTAGTACATACACACATACCAACAAGCAAGCGAGAACATAATTTGTATATTTTGTCATTTCTGTTTCTGCATTTCCAAAACCATTGGAATGCAAAACAGGTTTTATGTGACGATGCAAAACAGAAGAAAGTCAATCGAAGTTTGAGCATCAAAACGATCAACACGCACCACCCCCGTCGTGACGAAGTGAGAAGTACAAAAGTGTTAACTTACAAAATATTATAATTAAAACATTAAAGTGAATTTGCATAAAAATCAAATCCTAATAATCGAATGTGTATAAACAATATTGTAATTATAATTTTATACCTGAAACAAAAACATATAATACTTACCGTGTTAAAAACATACATATACCTGAATAGTACAAAAAACCATAAAATACTTACCTTGTGAATTTCCTTATACTTACCTTTGTACATAAACCTGCTACTTACCTTTGATACATACCTAAATACTTACCTTTTTTGAAACACACGAAAAACCTGTGAAAAGAAAAATATTTATACTTACCTTGAAAACCAAATCCTAAATACTTATCTGTGAACACCTAAATGCAAAAGAAACCCATTGTAAATACTTACCTTGAAAATCTATCAAAATTATCAATAAAGTTGAATTAAAAGTTGAACAAAAAAAACATAAAATCTTTTCTATGGAAAAAAGTGAAAAAAGGTAAAGTGCTAAACATTTGGTCCTAGTCGAGCCGAATATGTGTGGTTAAGAAAAATCTTAACATTTTCAAAAAACAAATACAACATAAAAGTGGAATTTTTTGGAAGAGTTTTTTACAACAACAAAATTGTGAAACTAGTGACATTGAAAAATTACAACAACAAACGCAGTGAACAAAATTGAAAAAAAAAAATAAAGTTTGTAAAGAGAACAACATAAGAAGCAAAACAGTGACAATTTGTGGAAACTTAAAACAAAACAAATACAGTGGAACGCAGACAGTGGAATATTACAGTGGGACGTGGAAAAAGTGATTAAACAAAAAAATTATTTTACAAGAAAGAAAAAATTAAAATTAAATTTGTTTTAAAAATACTAAACAAAAAAGTTCACATACAAAAACATAAATATCAAAAAAAAAAAAACCCAAATTACATTGAAACAAAAGTGAACATTTAAACATTAAAACATACAATTTCTACAACACACAACAATATCTACAAAACAAACCAATATAAACTAAACGCGAATACGGTGACGCGTAACAAAACAACAACAAACAATCAGTTGGAGAGTTGGAGCTGAGGATTTGGAAAGGCGGACAGACGGACAAAAGGTTAAAACCCCCCCATATACTTACCTAGACCCTATAACCAAACAGAGCAAAGTGAGTACAAATAAGTTTTTTGATTTGGAGCGTGGCATCAAAAAAGGAACACAGGGTACGGCGAATTTTGACTCCCGACACTGTCCCTTTATACGATAACTCGCTATTACATCACAAATTGACACCTTTGGATACAAAGACCCAAGTTTTTTTACATAACCCTAGAAAAGCGGACTGAAGTTGACCCAGCGAAAGTGGGAACACACATATACGTCCACACATACACACACAAACACATACAACCTAGTGAAATTTGGGATTTTGTAACAAAGATTTTTCAATTTATCCACATAAATTTCTAAAAAGGTAAATTTTTGTGTAAATTTGGTTAGATCATTTTGTGGAAATCTAACAATTTACAAATACATGCACAGTTCAAGCATAACATAGTGGAATTTTTGGAAAATTCTCTCAATTTTGGAAATTTTCTCATGCATTTTTAAATACAAGAAGAAAAAGAGAAATTTTGTGGAAAAATTGGAAAGTTTAGTGAGAGACTTGTGGAAAGTCGACCTTTTCGCTCATACATATTTGTCCGTCCGTTCAATAATTTGGAAATTTTGGAAGTCTGACCCGATATATATTTTGGAAAATCATCAGTCACTTGGAAACCATATTATTTTTGGAAGCTAAATAATTTCTGTCGGTTATTGACCCAAAAACACATACAACACACACAATTTATGGGAAAATAACCTGAAATTACTAACATAAAAATTACAAACGTTTACAAAAATTTTGGAAAAAATCTTATACGGCGACATACACACAAACAACAATATTAAACAATTTATACATAAGCGCCATATTGATTTCCCAATACATCCATTTTGGGAAAAATTGGAAAAAAACATTTTGCGCCTTTTACGTACATAAGCATAAGCGTTTGGTGGACAAGCGCCCAAAAATTTGAGGTTAACTAACCTAAACATTCGACACTTTAAACTTTTTCTTATCTTATGAAAATTTATATAACTTTTGATACTCATACATTTTTACAGCATCTTTGAAATTTTTTGGATGAAAATTTTTGATTTAGACACAAAATATTTTTGTCTTTTTTGCAAATAAGCAATATTTTGTTGAAAAAATTTTTGATTTTAAATTAATTAATTTTTAATTTTAAACCATTTTGAAACAACAATACGACATTCTAAAGCATTTTTCGCTAACAATTTGGATTTTTTGGACCCAAAATAATTCACCTTTGAAATTGTCTGCTGGGATTTTGCTCTGGCTTGACTCGTTTCTTTACTAAGACATTTTTGTTTCCACCCAAAACCAATTATTATTGGAAAAAACAAAAAATTTTCGTCTGTGTTTAAAGCGAAATCATTCTCTCAACAATTTATTTACAAAAGCGTCACTAAAATAGTTGTGGATTTAGACAATTATTCAAAAAACAACTGCGTACAAAAAATCATTTCACTTTTTCTGATCAAATTTGCTGTTTAACTAGGGTTTTATTACAACCTTGTTATTTCTGCAATTTGCTGTTCTTTGGGACTTTTTTTCTGGATAACCCAACACACATTTTTCTTCGACTTATTTTTGGAAATTTTTTTCGGATTTTGATTGAAATTTTTCGACCTTTCAAAACTTTTTCTTGCGTTCTTTGAATGAAAATATTTGGCATCAAATAATTTTAATTCTCTGTACTCACATTGGAGAAAACATTTATCGTACTCCACAAAACATTTACTCTACTCTACAAAATATCCAGTTGTCGTGAATTTATTTGGGAATTAACATCAAAATTTTGCTAAGACAAAATTTTCTGACTCTGTTTTTTACCCAATAACAAAAAGGTTTGACCCTTTGATTGGACTACTTTGTCATTTCTTGCGACTCAGCAAATTTGTTCTAAAGTCAGATCTAATTTACAAAGAAAGATGGCCAAACTTAATCGTGAAAAATTTGTTAACTGTCTTAATGATTTAAAAGATTATGCAGCGATTTTAAGTATAGCGAACACCGAAGATGATATTCATAGATTAGAGGCATCAAGAGTTCAGCTAGATTCGGTTTATGACCATGTAAAAAGAGCGTATGAAGAATGCAGGGATCATGTCCCAGGGGAAGGTGAAAAAGAAATTGATAAAAATAAGCTAAGAACTCATTATCTAGAAGCCATTGACATTTACAAAAATGCTGTAGGAGCGATTAATGGGCAAATTCAGTTAGTTAAGCAGAAAGAAGCAGAAGAAAAAGTTAAAAGAGAATCTCAAATGACGCAAAACTTCAATACTGAAGTAGAATTTACACCTGTTTCAAGACTTCCACCATGTGACACAGACACATTCAGTGGAGGTTACAGCGAGTGGCCTACGTTCCGAGACCTCTTTACAGCGATATATATTAAAAATTCGAAACTAAGTAAAGTTGAAAAACTCTTCCATTTGACCCAGAAAACAACAGGAGAAGCTAGAGAGATAGTCAGTCATGTCCCACTTACAAACGATGGCTTTGAGTTAGCGTGGAAGAATCTCACTGAGCGATATGAAAACAGAAGGATGCAGGTCAACGAGCAAATCAAAATTCTTTTCAATTTACCCCATATAGCGTTTGATTCAAGTAACACAATTCAAAAACTTCAACGTACCATTAATAGTTGTATTCAGACTCTTGAGACTCTAGATGTTGATGTAAAGGGTTGGGATCCTATCCTTATTTATCTTTGCTCCTCAAAACTACCTCGATCTTTTCTAGAGGAATTTGAAAACTCTTTGCACGACAGCAAAACTTTGCCAACCTGGGAGCAGGTAAACAAATATTTGACCCATAAATTCAAGACATTAGAATCTGTAGGAAATATTAAGCCTACAAGCACAAAATACACTCAACAAAAAACTGATTTTAGTAAAAAATTAAAATTTGCAAACAGTTTCCACACCAATACTTGGCCAAATTCACAAAATAAGGGGAGTTCGGTGAATAAACAAACTTCGAATCAACAGCAAAAGACTCAAAATACGCAAAATTGTCCACTTTGCAAAGCAAATCATTTTATTAGAGATTGTTCTCAGTTCCTAGGAAAGTCAGTAAATGATAGAATTCATTTAGTCAAGATCTCACACCTTTGTTACAATTGTCTTTCGTCTAATCACGGCGTCAAAGAATGTAAAAGTCGGTTTGGTTGTCGTACTTGCAATATGAGACACCATTCCATGTTACATAAGGGAACAGACACCCAACAACAAACCCAGAATTACAACTTAGCAAGAGATGAAGTGCGCCCTAGTACTAGTGCTTCAGCTCTCACAGCCACAATACAGTCCACAGAACCACAAAACGTTACAACCTTGACTCTACAAGAGCATAGAGTTTTCGAACACAACCCTAGTGCAACTTTGCTTTTCACTGCTATAGTACAGGTCGAAAATAGAGGACAATCATATGATGCCAGAGCAATTATTGACCCTGGATCACAATCTACTTTTATCTCTGAAAAACTTCGAAACAAATTAAAATTGCCTACCAAGAAAAACCTTGTTCATGTTACAGGACTTAGCCAAATCGTCTCAGAAACTTCTACAAAATCTTGTCTTTTCACTTTGCGTTCTCGTTTAGACCCTAGCTTTGAATTAGATGTATGGGCACCAGTTTTGAAGACCCTTCCGTCTAATTTGCCTTCACAAAATATTGAAAAGAGTAAACTTACAGATATTATTGGTCTGAACTTAGCAGACCCGAAATTCCACATAAGTCAACCTGTCGATCTTCTCATAGGAATGGATATAGGACCCTTAATCTTCGAAATAGGGACTCCCATAAAATCTTTTGGCTCATTCTTAGCGCAAAAAACAGTATTCGGTTGGATAGTAGGCGGTCCAATACCCGAAACCACTAGAAATCCACATAACATTTCTTTGTTTAACACCACTTCAATCGAAAAGATTATTACACGTTTTTGGGAGGTGGAAGAGCCCCCAAAAAGAGTTTTGAGGTCAGAAGAAGACTCATTCTGCGAACAAAACTACCTAGAAACAACAAAACGAAATAAAGATGGGAGATATATTGTTACCCTACCTTTTAAAAATTGTGAGGAGCTCGGAAATTCTCGTAATATAGCCCTCGCACAGTTCTATAGAATGGAGAAAAAACTTTCAAAGACTCCAGAAATCAAAGACTCATATGACAAAGCGATATTAGAATACTTAGAGCTGGGACATATGAGAAAACTTTCACGTGAGGAAATAGATCAGACCCCAAATTACTATTTGCCGCACCATGCGGTGATTAAACCAGATCGGTTAACTACTAAACTTAGGGTAGTATTCAATGCGTCAAGCCCCACGTCAAATAGAAGAAGCCTCAACGATAATCTTTTCGCTGGACCCATACTTCAGCAAGATCTTGTTTTGCAAATATTAAAATGGAGGTTCTTCAAATATGTTTACAATGCCGATGTTACACAAATGTATCGTCAGATTCTCTTGGATAGAAATCACACTCGTTATCAACGAATTCTTTTTAGGAAATCTCTTTTTGACCCAGTGGAAGATTATGAGCTTTTGACAGTCACTTTCGGAGTGAACTGCGCTCCCTTTTTAGCACTTCGTACTCTCATGAAATTAGCAGAAGACATAAAAGATATCTACCCTAGAGCTGCTTCAGTTATTTTACAAAACTTATATGTTGATGACGTCCTAGCGGGAGGTCATTCCATACAAGAAGCGTTAGACTCTCGCAAAGAATTAATTTCTGCCTTTGATTCTGCAGGTTTTCAACTTAGAAAATGGACTTCAAATGAGCCCAAAATAATTAAAGACTTGCCAAGTGATCACCTTTTGCCTCTCAATTGGCTAGATCTGTCTGAAAATGATTCTACCAAGACCCTAGGTATCAGATGGAATATTTCGGGGGATAGTTTTTCGGTCCCATCGCCTTCTATAGAAAACAAGATTAACTATACAAAACGGGAAGTTCTATCTACGATTGCCAAATTGTTTGACCCATGTGGTTGGTTAGCTCCAGTAATAGTAGTAGCCAAATTAATCATGCAACAAATTTGGTTAGACAAAATAGACTGGGATGACGCTCTCAAACCCATGACACTATTAAATTGGCAAAACTTTGTTAAAAATACTTTCTCAATCGACACTATCACTATTCCAAGATGGATTAAGTACACACCAACTAATCAAATTGAGATTCATGGATTCTGCGACGCGTCAGAGAGCGCGTATGGCGCGGCCCTCTACATTCGGGTAGAAAATACCAATAAAAGTGTTGACACATTTCTCCTAGCAGCAAAAACCAGGGTCGCACCGATTAAAAAGATTTCCTTGCCACGACTTGAGCTTTGCGGAGCTGTACTTCTCTCTAAATTGGCCTCTACAATAATATCAAATCTTCAGATATCGAGTATTGAATCTTATTATTGGACAGACTCCACAATCGTTTTAGCTTGGCTTAAAAAACCACCGTGCCATTGGAGTACCTTTGTAGGTAACAGAATTTCAGAAATTATTGAAAATGTTGGTAATGATCGATGGCGTCACGTTGACTCTGAGGCGAATCCCGCTGATGTAGCAAGTCGCGGATGTTCACCGATCGATTTGAAAACCCATAATCTATGGTGGCATGGACCCCAGTGGTTAAAATGCCAAAAATCTAGTTGGCCCTCAAATAATATTCCGTTAGATACGAACTTAGAAGAGAAATCAGCTAAGGTTCTCACCCTTACAACCATTACTGATGATGCCAGACAAGAACTTTTAAAGAAAGACCCTTTGGTAAATTTCTCAAAGTTAAACAGAGTATATCGAGCATATGCATGTGCTATGCGATACTACAAAAAACACTTACGAGCTTGTCCCGATTACTCCCTTGAAGAGATTCAACAGGCTAAACGTCTAGTTATCATGGTAACCCAAAAATATTATTTTGAAAACGAGTACAAGCTATTGCAAAGAAAATCTAAACTTCCATCTAGTAGCGGTCTTGTTTCTTTAAATCCGTATCTTGACTCAAATGGCCTTATTAGAGCAAATGGTCGCCTTGTTCAATCACCTGCCTTAACAGAAAATGAAAGGCATCCCATCTTGTTACCATATATGTCCAAGTTATCGCAACTCCTAGTAGAATTTACACACCAAATAACTATGCATGGTGGAAATCAGCTCATGACTCGAGTCCTACGTTCAGAGTTCTGGATATTCAAACTGAAAGTTCTAGTAAAAAAGACCATTCATAACTGCAAAATTTGCACATTGTATAAGAAACACAGTCAAAATCAAATCATGGCTTCTCTTCCGCCGGAGAGGACTTCTCTAACACGACCCTTTTACAATACTGGGGTGGACTTTGCCGGCCCTTTCAATATCAAAAACTTTACTGGTAGAGCGTGTTTAATAACGAAGGGTTACGTATGCGTTTTTATTTGTTTCGCCACCAAGGCAATCCACCTAGAAGTAACTAGCGATCTTTCGACGCAATCATTCTTAGCTGCCTTCACTCGATTTATAGGTCGTAGAGGTTGTCCGGCGTGTGTATACTCCGATAACGGCACCAATTTTGTCGGTGCATCTGAATTACTCAAAAAAGATAGAGCAGAATTTATGAAAAATCTTAGTTCACAAGCTATTACCCAAAATTCTCATCAAAACTTAGAGTGGAAGTTTATACCTCCTGGCGCTCCCCACATGGGTGGATTGTGGGAGGCCGGTGTTAAGTCCTTTAAGACTCATTTACGTAAAAGCTTTCCAAATCTTAATTTTACTTTCGAAGAATTCACTACAATATTAATTCGTATTGAGGCTTGTCTGAATTCAAGACCCTTGAGTCCAGCCAGTGACGACCCTAACGACATAGCTCCCTTAACACCAGCTCATTTTCTCATTGGGGCACCGATGTTAGAGCCAGCAGAACCGGATATTTCCGATTCCGACCTTTCATATGTTAATCGCTGGAAGCGACTTAAAATAATTTCACAACATTTTTGCCATAGATGGAAACATGAATACTTAACAGAACTTCATAGAAGACATAAATGGAAATACCAGAAAGACAATTTAAAAGAAGGCGATCTTGTGGTCGTGAAAGATGATCGCTTGTCGCCAACGGAGTGGAAGTTGGGGCGAATTGTTAAGACATATAAGGGGGTGGACGATAACATTAGAGTGGTAGACATCAAAACTTCGCTTGGCATCTCTAGTCGACCCATAACCAAAGTTGTCAAGCTATTTACCGACTGACTAGTCGGACCCTCTTTTCTTAAAAAACTTGGTACTCCTCTCTCTCTTTTAATTACAGATATGGCTGCCTACCTCCCACACAATAATTGGGACGAAGAAGAGGAGGAAAGACCCCCAAACAGGCGACAACAACAAAATCGCCCACCACAACCAGAGCAACCTCAACAACAGCCAATCCATCAACAACATCAACCACGTCAACAACAGCAGCGTCAGCATCAACAACAGCAGCGTCAGCATCAACAACAGCCACAACCAGAACAGCCACAAAGACGACCACAATCAAGAAGCCGATCGGGTCAGCGAGAAGAAAGAAGGGATCGGCCGAGTTTCTGGCAATATGCCTGCGGGCTCTGCCAGGACGATCACGCAATCGTAACATGCCCCAGGTTTAGAGAGCAGTCTGCTTTTCAGAGGTACGAAACCGTTGAACGGAGAGGGTACTGTCGGAACTGTTTGGCCCGTAGTCATCTGGCACCGGATTGCACCAGTTTGACGAGCTGCAGAAGGTGCGACCACCGACACCACACCTTATTACATGGGGCCCCACAGTTAGATAATACCTTACAACCAGCTCCCATTGTGGTGCCTTCATTCTCTTGGGATTTGGTGTTCGTCCCCACAGCCCTTGTGCGTGTCTCAGCCGACAGTGTAGATACTTGGAAGACTGTACGAGCACTCATTTGTCAGTCGGCCACGATGTCCAGAATGGCCTATTCAACGTTCCAAAGGCTTGGTCTCAGATCGATAATATATCAGAGTCGCCGATTTGCTACCTTCAAGATTATGGCCAGGAACATAAACGGCACGTGGGCTTTAAAAGTAAACGCCCTTATTACCGATGAATTGCCACGCAGACCCTATTCCGACCCTTTGTTAGAAGACCCTACAGGCTACTTTGCGCCGCAAGCTCTCGCTGACCCCGATCCTCGCAGCAACATTCCCATTGATTTAGAGTTGGGAGCCGATACATTTTCTGCGATTCACCAGGAGGGCTGTACACCGGCTGGCATTGGAGATGTGAAGGCGTTCAACACAAAATTAGGCTATGTATTTTCAGGCCCAATTAAAAATATGCCTACTAATTAAACTCTTTTATTCACAGATATCACGGCGGGGGAGGCATGTACATGAATGTCCAAAAATTTTATTATAAAGGTGTGCTATTTTGTTGCCCATTAAGTGTGCTATTTATTTGGTACACTACTGTAGCATAGCGGTATGCTTTTAGTACATACACACATACCAACAAGCAAGCGAGAACATAATTTGTATATTTTGTCATTTCTGTTTCTGCATTTCCAAAACCATTGGAATGCAAAACAGGTTTTATGTGACGATGCAAAACAGAAGAAAGTCAATCGAAGTTTGAGCATCAAAACGATCAACACGCACCACCCCCGTCGTGACGAAGTGAGAAGTACAAAAGTGTTAACTTACAAAATATTATAATTAAAACATTAAAGTGAATTTGCATAAAAATCAAATCCTAATAATCGAATGTGTATAAACAATATTGTAATTATAATTTTATACCTGAAACAAAAACATATAATACTTACCGTGTTAAAAACATACATATACCTGAATAGTACAAAAAACCATAAAATACTTACCTTGTGAATTTCCTTATACTTACCTTTGTACATAAACCTGCTACTTACCTTTGATACATACCTAAATACTTACCTTTTTTGAAACACACGAAAAACCTGTGAAAAGAAAAATATTTATACTTACCTTGAAAACCAAATCCTAAATACTTATCTGTGAACACCTAAATGCAAAAGAAACCCATTGTAAATACTTACCTTGAAAATCTATCAAAATTATCAATAAAGTTGAATTAAAAGTTGAACAAAAAAAACATAAAATCTTTTCTATGGAAAAAAGTGAAAAAAGGTAAAGTGCTAAACACTAATTAATTAGGTATTTTTTTTATTAGTTTTAAGGTATTTTTTTATTGTTTTTCCAGCATATTCATTGCATAACAAACAAACAAATTTTATTTTTCTTTTACAATATTGCAATATTAATACTCCACAAATGTTAATGCTTTTAACATCACATTTCTTCCATACATTTTTATCATAAATCATGTATCTCTTAACTACTACATACATATGATTATTAAATAAATCTTAGTTTGTAACTACTTTTTTCATTATTCCACATTGAAATAGTATTTACATAGGCTTAGGAATTTCAAATATTAAACAAAAACGTTCTAGAATTAATTCTAAGTAAATTCTTATTACTCAATTTAAACTCTGAATAGCACGCATTAGGTTAAAATAACGTAGACGACAAAAGGTACAAATTAAACAATATAATTTAATTTAAAAGATTATTTTAAACAACAATGGGTTATATTGAACATATATCGTAGTCAAAGGAAAGTCGTCTATTGTTCCATAATGATATTACTGTGTGTGGCTATCCTGCTCATGTGGCCGACTTCTTGGAATTTATCTTAAAACAAGTAAAAAAGTATCAGTCGGCATGGCCGACAGAGATATACCCTCAGCCTGTGTATATTAAAACAATTTTTTCCCAAAAAAACGCATGTATTTAGGGAATTTTGGGCGTTTGAACTGACAAAAATGATTAGAGATCAAAAGTTTTGCGGAGGAGATACTAAAAAGAATGGATCTCCAGCCACTACATATGGTACCATAGGGGTTTTTCAAAACTTCAGGGATGTTTGCTCAAGAAGTATGGACTTGCCCCTGAAACAACTTTTACCATCGCAATTGAGGCAGCGAATGCAAGTTGCTTCAACAAAAATCAAAGTGATTCGAAAGCAGGTCTTAAAGTGAACATGTATCCGAAATTTTGTGTGGGAGGTACCAGATGGAGTGGACAAATATAGTCCATATTTGAACCTGATCCATATCTGGTAGATATATTAAGATGTGTAAAGTATGGTCCAATTCGGCCACTCTCTTCAAGAGTTATCGTACGCACAATTTTACCGAACATTTTTGAACTTTTGTGGGGGAGGTACCTGAAGGAGTGGACCGATATGGCTTATCTTCGAACTTAAACTATGTTTGGACAAAATATTACTAAGACCAAACTTTGGACCGAATCGGCAGACCTGTTCGAGTGTTATTTTGCCCTCCAACCTCCTCACACGGTGTCATAGGGGTTTTTTGCAACTTTCAGGCTATTTTCTCAGGAAGTATGGACTTGCCCCTGATGAAACTTATACCGTCGTATGGAGGGCAGTGAATACAAGTTGCAAAAGCAAAAATCAAAGCGATTCGAGAGATGGTCCTAAACTAAACTTTTCCAAATTTTTGTGTGGGAGGTACCCGACGGAGTGGACCAATTGAGTCCATATTAAAACCTGATCTAAGTCTGGTACACGCTCCACGATGGGCAAAGTATGGACCATATCGGTTACTCCCTTCAAGAGTTATCGTGCGCACAAATTTTCCGAACATTTTCGAACTTTTGTGGGGGAGGTACTGGAAGGAGTGGACCGATATAGCTCATCTTCGAACTTAAACTAAGTTTGGGCAAAATATTACGAAAGCCAAAATTTGAACCGAATCGGTTCATCCGTTCGAGAGTTATCGTGCGCTCCAGCCAGCCAGACAGACAGACAAACAGACAGACGGACGGACATTGCTCAATCGACTCCAAATTGTCTGAAACACATTTCGTCCAAACATACTTGGGGTCTGAAACCATTATTTCGATGAGGCACATTTTGCCCGTATGAAAGTGTATATACCCTTCATAGCCTAAAGGCTGAGGGTATATAAAGAAAGAGATAGAATGTAAATAATATTAATTATTTATTTCAATACTACACAGCATAGAATAGATACATTAGGGTTATGACTTTTTTACAACTTCGTATCCCTGTATGATATTTGGATGAGTATTTACCTAAGCTTACATAAAATCCTAATTATACATTAATTACTTTTAAAGTTTTTATTTTTCATGACTATTCACAATTTTTTGAAGTCACTATTAGCATATATTAAACGACACACAGTGTCACGACCGTGGCAAAAAATGGTCAAAATCAAATACTTCGGAATACAAATTTATTGATGAGAATTTATAGTAAACATTTCGATATGAAGGAATTTCAATTATGGTATTGATTTGTCAGTAGTTTTGTCCATGTGCAGGTTCAAATCCGATAATTGTTGGATATGACTATTTTTGTCAATATGCCTGTTCCAGAACCTGCAAGAAGCTACTAATTTTTACTACGATAACAATTTTTCTTTTATGATATCGAAAAAAAAATTGTAAATATTAGTAGATTCTTGCAGTACTGGAACATACCAATTATTTTACTTAAATTAATAACTTGTATTATGCTCCAAATTTTAATATTTAAAGTAATTTATCGTTCTAAAATAAATTTTTAAGATTGCTTTGGATGTAGTAAACATAGATTTTTGTTTGGGAGTAAATAGTGAACATATGGTGTTTGCAGCTACCCAAGTCTGTGATGCTTAGTAAATCGAATTTGTGAACCAAATTTTAAAATTAATGGAGTGTGAAAAAAATTGTATAAAAGTGTTTATCGATATTATTTGCTGTTTGAGTTGTAAAAAGTAAGTACTTCAAACGTATAAAGGTACCAGCTGCAGAGGTTTGCAGACGAACATGTCATTTTTCTTTTTCCGCGACCACCTAAGTCAGAAGATACCTCCCTTTTTTAACAAAGCGTTTTGCGGTGTTGGCTATAGCGCGAAAACGAATGAACCGATCATCATATACTTTTGTGGGCTTATTAAGTACCTAATAATCTTGCTTTAAAACGAGAGAATTTTAAAAAATATTAATTAAAAAAAATGGTGAAAAGCGAAATTCAAAAATCGATTTCTTACAAAAAGTGACCTTTTTGACCACTAATCGGTCAAAAAATGTTTTTAAAGAAAATTTCTCATATATAAAGGCAAGGGTTTGATATATTCAATATGCTTACAAACAATATGAAGACTAAGCACCAAATTTCAGTCATTTCAGGTGGATATTAAGGCCGCAACACTCAAAATACCGAAAATGAGGAGGCACGGTTCTATGGGGGCTATAGGAAGACGAGGACCTATACCGACAGATTTCTGGTAGAACGTTATAAGCCCCCTAACGAAGACTTAATACCAAATTTCAGCCATTTCGGTGTGATAATCAGGCTAAAACCTTTAAAAAATATCGAAAATCGGGAGGTACCGTCCTATGGGGGCTATATGAAGGCGTGGAACTATGCAGACAAATTTCAAACGGAGACTAAATACCGAATTTCAGCAATTTCGGTGTAATAATGAGGCTAAAATCTTCAAAATACCGATAATCGGGAGGTACCGTTGTAAGGGGGCTATATCAAAACGTGGACCTACACTCACAATTCTCTCTTGGAATGTTTGATACCTCTGTCGAAGACTAACCACCTAATTTGATTACTTTCGGTTGGTCATTGTATCTAAAACCTTCAAAATACCGAAAATCGGGAGGCATGGTTCAATAGTAGGTACGTGTACCAAAATTGATGCACCTACGACAACTCCTTCTATTTTTGGCCACAGTTAATATGAACTCGCGACAGTGTGCGACATAACCAAAATGACATAACCGTTAGTTTTTCATTTAATATTATACTACACGCTGCGCCTTAACTAAATTTAAATGAAAAGGGCTTATACCTGGGAAGTTTTTGCGGTTTCTGAAACTACAATATTCATAGATGAGAAAAATCAAAATAACAAAAAATCGCCGGAGGGATTTTCAAATAAATCGCCGTCAAAGTTCACATTGTAGGGTTTTTTTAGGTTTTCACGATTTTGCTTGAAAACCGTAAGCCCTATCGAAATCGAATAAAAAAAATTTTGTAGCAGTGAAAATTCTCTATAAGATTGACCTGAATGGTATTTTCGTAGCTTTTATCATTTTTGAGATATAGAAGTTCAAATTGGGACAATCTACTGACAATGGCCCCCTACAAAACAATGTGATGCAGGGTGCACCTTAACTAACTTTGAATGAAAACCGCTTACACCTGGGAAGTTTTCGCTGATTCTGAAACAGCAATGTTCATAGATGAGAAAAATCCAAAAACAAGAAAAGATCGCTGAGGGATTTTTAAATAAATCGCGGTCAAAGTTAAAATTTTTAGGTTTATTTTAGGTTTTCGCGATTTTGCTTGGAAACCGTAAGTCCTATCGAAATGGGGCAAAAGAAAATTTTGTAGCTTTGAAAATTCTCCAGAGGACTGACCGCTAGGATATTTCTTAGGGTTTACCATTTTTGAAATATAGAAGTTCAGGTCACATTTTTAGGTTTTTTTGTTAGGTTTTCATGATTTGCTTGAAAACGGCAAGTCTTGTCGAAATGATATAGATTGGTTTTCGTAATTTTTTCCTAGGTTGTACCATTTTTGAAATATATAAGTTTAAGTTGGGAAATTGCAGTCATGACCATGTTTTATAAGGAGACGATACAGTCAGTAAATTGTCAAAATTTGAACTTCTATATCTCAAAAATGGTAATACCTCCGAAAATCTCATAAAGGGCAATCTTGTAGAGAATTTTCACTGCTACAATACTTTCTTTAATCCCATTTCGATGGGGCTTGCGGTTTCCAAGAAAAATCGTGAAAACCTAAAGAGCCCTAAAAATCTGAACTTTGACCGCGATTTATTCAAAAATCCCTCCGGCGATTTTTTTCGTTTTTTTTTTTTATTTTTCTCATCTATGAACATGGTAGTTTCAGAAACCGCAAAAACTTCCCAGGTGTAAGCACCTTTCATTTAAATTTAGTTAAGGCGCACCGTGACTAGCAAAGAGCCCGCTACTTCGTATGCGGAAAGGGTATAAAAGACAAATAAACAATATTTATTGTGGAAATGGTGAACACTGAAAATTTGTTTGTACTAATACCTATTTTAATTAATATTCGTGCCACTTTACGAGGGCGGTTCGAAAACTTCTTAGCCTATCAATGAAAGAGAATGGTTAGTTAGTTTTTCAAAAATATTTATATTTTTTATTATAATCTCCTGAAACTTCAATACACTTAGTCCAACGTTTTTCTAGCAATTCTATCCATTGATTAAAATAGTTTTCATCAAGGTCTTCAAAATAGTGGTTTAAAACTGTAATTGCATCTTCATTTGAGGTAAAACGCTTGCCAGCAAGGAATTTTTTTAGATTTGGGAACAAGTAAAAGTCACTGGGAGCTAAATCAGGAAAATAAGGTGGGTGGTCAAGCAACTCGTACTTTAATTCGTTGATTTTAGCCATTGTTAAAACACTCTTGTGCGCTGGTGCGTTGTCTTAATGAAAAATTATTTTTTTGTGTTGTAAGCCAGGACGTTTTTCTCGAATTTGTACATTTAATTGATCCAAAAGGTTGCAATAGTACTCTGAATTTATTGTTTTACCCTTTTGCAGATAGTCAATCAATAAAATACCTTTGAAGTCCTAAAAAAACCGTTGCCATAACCTTACCAGCCGATTGAATTGTTTTTGCCTTCTTTGGGGCACTTCCTCCAGCTTCAGTCCATTGTTTGGATTGTTCTTTTGTCTCTGGAGTATAGTGGTGGATCTATGTCTCATCAACAGTTATGAGACGACGCTTTAAATCCATTTTATTTCGCTTAAAACGATCCAAACAAACTTGAGAAATTATCATTCTTATGTGTTTTTGATCGACTGTTAACAAATGCGGCACCCATCTTGCAGAAAGCTTTTTCATCTGTAGTTCTTCATGCAAAATTAAATGGACTCGATCATTTGAGATGCCCATGATATTAGCAATTTCACGCATTTTTATTCGTCGATCATTTAATACCATATCATGCACTTTGGCTACAATTTCTGTTGTTGTTGCTGTTTTTGGACGTCCACTACGTGGTTCATCTTCAATGTACGACCACGTTTAAATTCAGCAACCCAATTTTTTACTGTTGCATATGAAGGAGCACTTTCACCTAACACATTCACCATATCATTATGAATTTCTTGCCCCGATAAACCTTTTTTATGTAAATATCTAATGACGGCACGCATTTCTAATTTTTCCATTGTAAAAAAATTGCGTATGCGTCTTTTTTGAACACCTGTTTCTATATGAAGGAGTTGCCAGTTCGAAACAAAATTTAACATGTTTTCATAACAGAGATGGAGGTTTCCAAAACACTTAACTTTTTTCTGTTTATACCGCGCTTTTTGTGCTAGACTAAGAAGTTTCCGAAATGTCCTCTTAGTTCGATTTTCAAAAAATTAGCCTTATCTCACCCCTACACATCAACTGCGAGACACATTTTTGTGGCATTTTAATTAAGGGATTTCTCTCCTCAGAGGGTAAAATATTATTCTAAAAAATACTCCCAAGACCAATTTTAGTACCATTTATTACCTTTTCGTGGGTTCGATTCCCCGGCCAGGCAACATCAAACATTTTTCAGCGGTGGCAAAATACCCCTCAGTAATGTTAGCAACATTTCCTGAGTATTTCAGCCAACTTCTCAACAAGTGGTGTCTTAGGACACGCCGCACATAGGTAGATATTGAGTAATTAGGCGGCCAAAAGTCCAAAATTCTAAATACTAGCTAGGCACAAAATATTGAATTCTAGGTATAGTAAACACTTCCGCGAATTACCCCCCAACTATTTTTCTAAATCATACGTCACCGCTTCCGTGCAGTTAGACGCAATTTGATCGTTGACTTGATACGTATTTCTATTTGGGCGCCCAAACTATATCAAATTTCGCAATACGCATATATTTTTATTTTAAGTTGTGTAGTGAAGTGAAAGTGTTAGTGATTCCTATAGCTCAAGTAAGCTTCTATTAAATAAATAATGGTTTTATGTTTTATTTTTAACTTTCGTTATATTTTTCGGTTGTTGAACATAACCTCTTTTTCACAGAAAAAAATTTAATTTTTTTAATTTCAAAAGCAATTTTGTTATGGATCAGGATTCGTCCGGGTCATATTTTTTTGTTTATTAAATACGTTAGACATTCAGCTTTTCTATAAAAAAAACAATAGCCGCCGAATCCCGCCTATTCCTTAAATACAGCAGTTCAAAGTTAGTTAAAAAATTTAAAAAAAAACATTTTTTTTATTTTATGTACAGTCTGTCGCAAAAGTTAGTATACACCGTTGAAACCAAAATGTATTAGGAATAAATATCACTATAACTTATTGAAAACAACAAACAATTAGTTTTATTTGATAGACAAGGAGGTTGTCTTCTGTAATAACAATTAAAAGTGCGCAATATTTGCATACATTAGCAAATGTACGGTTCGAATCCCAAAAAGACCAAAATTTATGTCGGAAAAGTTAGTATACAACGGAGACTCCTAGTGCAACTGTGTAAAAAATTCTTGATAATTTTTGAACAAAATGAAACTAAATCTGTACTTAAGATCGTAAAGAGTATATTAATTGGTTTTAATGGCAGTTATAGTACTTATAGTGACAAGTCCAACGTACACTGGATCGTACAATCCACAAAATTTGGTCATCTAAAAATACAACAACTGTAGCGACAAAATTCCGGGTGTTATGTCCTGTTTATAATTTCTAAAGCCATAAAATGCTCAGACAAACTATTAAGTTTCAATATGGGGTGATTTTGATCGAGTTTCGACTTGTACTGTTTGAAAAAACGGGAATTTCTTGAAGGAAACCCATACTTTTGAGGCAATTGTCCTTTTGAAACATGTAATAATCCTTAATCCTTACACATAAGGACTTTCCTTTTGAGTTAATTTTCTCACAAATTTTGCCCCTTTTCATTTTTCATTTTTTTCCACCAATAGTAAATAGTAGGAGAAGCTCTAGGTCCGTTGTAATCCCTGCAGTTATACTGTCCTACCGGCCTTTTAGAAGTTTCGGACATGCTTCTCGTGTCCCTAGTGTCTAATGTACTATTAATGTCTAATGAACTACTTCTAACTGATCCATTTATTTGTATTTTGGTCCTAAGTGAAGGGAGCACAGCTTTTCAGAACGTTTTTGCACAATCCATGCGTTATAACAACAGAGCAAGCTCTGTATTAAAATTTTAAATTAGCTATCATATCCTTCTGTGGTGGCGGATTATCACTGTAGGGCTTACACCAGAACTTGAGGTTATCCTACTATTTATTTTTGGTGGGAATGTGAAAGGGCACATAATTTGTGAGAAAATTAACTGAAAAGGAAAGTTCTTATGTGTAAGGATTAAGGATTATTACATGTTTCAAAAGGACAACGGCCTCAAAAGTATGGGTTTCCTTCAAGAAATTCCCGTTTTTTCAAACAGTACAAGTCGAAACTCGATCAAAATCACCCCATATTGAAACTTAATAGTTTGTCTGAGCATTTTATGGCTTTAGAAATTATAAACAGGACATAACACCCGGAATTTTGTCGCTACAGTTGTTGTATTTTTAGATGACCAAATTTTGTGGATTGTACGATCCAGTGTACGTTGGACTTGTCACTATAAGTACTATAACTACCATTAAAACCAATTAATATACTCCTTATGATCTTAAGCGCAGATTTAGTTTCATTTTGTTCAAAAATATCAAGAATTTTTAAACAGTTCCACGGGGATTCTCCTTTGTATACTAACTTTTGCGATATAAATTTTGGTCTTTTTTGGATTCGAACCGTACATTTGCTAATGTATGCAAATATTGCGCACTTTTAATTGCTATTACCGAAGACGACCTTCGTGTCCCTCATATAAAACTAATTGTTTGTTATTTTCAATAAGTTATTGTGCTTTTTATCCCTAATACATTTTGGTTTCAACGGTGTATACTAACTTTTGCGACAGACTGTATTTTTTTTTAACTATGGAGATACCTAGTTCTTCGGGGGTGAAACTAGTGACCCGTAAATGTCTGTTTGAGCAAATGTAACTACAAAATTTACCAAGTTTGGATGAGAAATTGGAGTTTTTAGAAAACCACTTGCTACTGTCTTGCGGAGATACTGTGAAAAGAAAAAATAACCTTAACCATAAATTTTCCTAGACGGCTAATAGCTCATAAATTTGAAGAAGTTTTTATCAAAAACAACCAGAAGTGGCTGGAAGGCACTTTTGAAATACCAGTGCATTCGCTTAATCAACCAGGTCGTCCGAGTAAATCATTTTCGGATTCGAGAGAACGAAGCAAGAGAAGAAAAACTGAGGAAATTCGATCAAATGTTGAATATGAAATTATTATACATGCCGCACAAGTCGTATTGCAAACGAATGGAAAAAGAACTGCCTCAAAATTGCTCAAAGAAATAGAAAAATCACCAACAAAGGCTAGTAAACATAGAAAAGCTTATTCCAAGACCAATGAAACAATTGTTCCTTTGACCCCGTTCCAAGCACTCAAAATGTTCGTAGAAGCTGATCTAACAAGACGACAATATGAAATAATAAGGGCAACTAACCCAAAGCATTACCCTTGCACATAGGTTGCAATCAGGAAATTTTTGGCCAAACCCCTATTTTTGAAGTTTCGAAATTTTAATTTGTTTTTGCACAGAATAATTAATAAACACATCAAGTCATCTGAAAATAATTAGTTTTTGTAAATAACTTTAGTATTCGTTGATTGGCGCAGTACCAAAGTTGACACTTTTTTATGTAAAAATAAAACAGACTTTGTGCTGTAAAATATACAATTTTTGTTGTATTGCGTCGCTGCATAAATATACAGAAGTGAGACCAAAGTTATTATGAATCGGGAAGCTGTTAATGAGTACTTTCATAATATTTACAAAAAGAACTATGAAATTTGTAAAATTAGCGTAATAAAATCAATGTTTTTATATATATTGAAAATTATTTTTTACAAATATTTTTTAAATATATTTAAACTTTTAAAAAAATGTCCAAATTTGTCCACCTCCAAATCGAATTTGGAAGATAGCAGACCACCTGCTAATAAATTCAGAAGTAAAATCGTGCTCAAATTTGCCACAGTTAAAATAAAGTGGATTTTTCTATTTTAAGATGGGAGAATTTTTTGTAAATACCTGTTGTGACTGTACGTAGTATCCAATTGAAATAGAACGGTAATACGCACATCTATCAACCGAGTTCCCTTAAAATTCATATTTAAGGGTTTCAGAGTGTAGAAAACAAGTATGTATAATTTTTTTTTGAAATTAGGTAATTTTTTGTCGTAGCCCCCACATAAAATTACTGTCCGATTTTAGATATTTGTGGATTTTAGCGACACTTTATGACCGATTCGGCTGAAATTTGGTATTTTGACCTCTTGGAAGATATGAATCCTTCGTACCAAAAATTATTAACATAGGTCAATGTTTTGGTTTAGACCCCACACAACGGGACCACCCTGTTCAACAAATTTTGGCAGTTTTTGGTCATTTTGGTCGTTAAAACGTAAGAATTGTTTGTGCGCATTTATTATAAACTAGCAAATGCCCGCTACTTCGTATGCGGAAAGGGAACGAAATATATAAACTATATTTAATACGGGAATGGTGAATGCTGAAGATTCTGTTGTACTAAGACCTATTTTTATTACCAATATTTTTCGATTGTAGCCAGAATTTACAAAAAAATCTGCCGTATCGCATTCCTACACAACTACCATATTTTTTATTTCGAATTTCCAAAACTACGTATCATATTGCAAATTTCAGATTTGACTCCTGGTTTTAACCCTTCAGTAACACAGCATTCCCTTCCAGTACGAATTTCCAAACACTAAACTTTATCTCACCCCTTCACAAAAACAATCACGCACATTTACAATGCAAGGTTCTAGCTTTAGCGGTTTCGCCCAGAACCCGAATAGGTCCGTTAAATTTTCGGCATTCAAAATGGCCATAAAAATCCACATTTTCGCATATCCCCATATAACTGTACCTCTCGACTTAGTGTATTTAAAAAAAAAAACAAAACTATATTGTCCAATTGTCTTTAAATTTGGACCCTGAATACTTAGAGGATATAAAAGTTTAATTTAAAAAAATGTTCACTTCAATCCACGTTTATTAGAAGAGATTTGTTGAAGATTTAGAGTATTTTGGGGATCTTCTGCACATTTTCCAACCGAAATTCGGAATTTGTGGCATGAAAGGTTAGAAAAACTTTTTTACAAAAAATTGTACTTAATGTGCACGACTATGTCAACCGTATATAACGGAAAATTTGTTGGAGGCATTTCAATTTAGGCTTTTTTATTATCAGGGGGTAAATAACTTCTAGTTAACAAAATTGTCGCATTGGACCACGTTTTCAAATTAACACACAAACATTTTTTGAAAAGAAACTTCACGTTTAACTACTTAATTTCAGTACATTATTTAGAAACGCCTTGGCGTTAACATCAAATCAATGGAACAATATTCAGTACAATTTTTTTAACTCATAACTTTGTCTCAAATTTTAGAGTGATCTTCATAACAAATATTTTTCCATTTCGTATTTTTTGTACAAATAGCGTATTTCCAAATTATATAATCCCAGGTTTGTTCCTACTCCCAACACCAAATTAAGTACCTTAACTGTTTACACAATACCAAAATGGTTTTGATACCAACATGTTACCCAAATTTTTGGTAAAAAAGGTAAACATTTCAAAAATTACTTCCTTATATTCAACATATATCCTAACCCCAATTCACTTTTCCAGCTTTATCTGTTCCCCCGAAACCCATTATAGTAATATTTAGTACTTTTTGTAAAAATAAGTACGAATTTTAAACCTCCTCCCTACCTCCACTCTAAACACCAATTGCTAATCTAATACCGAATTTCAAAATTCCATTTCTACCCGTTACAAAATCACAAATTGTACAAAATTCTATACCATATAGCAAATACCAAAAGGTACAAAATTTTGTACCATTTAGCACTTTTCGTACACGATTTTCCAAAATGTACTTCCATATCTCAGCTCTATCCATTAACCTAAACCCAATTTATAGCCAATGTAGTTCCATTTAGCACTTTTCCAAGTACGAATTTCCAAAACTACCTCAATCCTACACTCCAACAGTAATCTGTTCACGCAAATACAAATTGTTGCGAATTCCGTACCATTTAGTACTGCTTCGTGCACATTAGTACGATTTTATAAAGCTACCTCCATATCTCCATTCTATATTCCAACAGTATTCTTAATTCCATATTTCAGGATTTCAGCTCTTCAAATCCAAATCATACTAAACTCACTACCATTTAGGACTTTTCGACTTTTGGTACATCTTTCTTACTCTTCATCAGTGACCCCCCATTCCAAATTTCAGGATTCCAGCTCTATCCGTTCACCCAAATCCAAATTGTACTAAATTTAGTACCATTTAGTACTATTAGTGCACTTATAGTTCAAATTTCCAAAAACCTTTTTTTACTCTCTATCAGTGACCTTAATTCCAAATTTCAGGATTCCAGCTCTATTCGTTCACCCAAACACAAATTGTACTAAATTTGGTACAACTATTACTTTTCGTACACTTATAGTTCGAATTCCAAAAACCTTTCATTTTTACTCTTCATCAGTGATCCTCATTCCGAATTTCAGGATTCCAGCTCTATCCGTTCACCCAAATCCAAATTGTACTAAATTTAGTACCATTTAGTACTTTTCGTGCACTTATAGTTCGAATTTCTAAAAACTTTTCTCTGTTACTCTCCATCAGTGACCTTCATTACAAATTTCAGGATTCCAGCTCAATCCGTTCACCCAAATCCAAATTGTACGAAATTTAGTACCATTTAGAAGATTTTGTGCACTTATAGTTCGGATTTCCAAAAACCTTTCTTTGTTACTTTCCACCAGTGACCCTAATTTCAAATTTCAGGATTCCAGCTCTATCCGTTCACCCAAATCCAAATTGTACTAAATCAGACCATTTAGTACTATTCGTGCACTTATAGTTCGAATTTCCAAAAACCTTTTTTTTTACTCTTCATCAGTGACCTTAATTCCAAATTTCAGGATTCCAGCTCTATTCGTTCACCCAAACCCAAATTGTACTAAATTTGGTACAATTTATTACTTTTCGTACACTTATAGTTCGAATTCCAAAAACCTTTCATTTTTACTCTTCATCAGTGATTCTCATTCCGAATTTCAGGATTCCAGCTCTATCCGTTCACCCAAATCCAAATTGTACTAAATTTAGTACCATTTAGTACTTTTCGTGCACTTATAGTTCGAATTTCTAAAAACTTTTCTCTGTTACTCTCCATCAGTGACCTTCATTACAAATTTCAGGATTCAAGCTCAATCGGTTCACCCAAATCCAAATTGTACGAAATTTAGTACCATTTAGAAGATTTTGTGCACTTATAGTTCGGATTTTCAAAAACCTTTCTTTGTTACTCCCCACCAGTGACCCTAATTTCAAATTTCAGGATTCCAGCTCTATCCGTTCACCCAAATCCAAATTGTACTAAATTTAGTGCCATTTAGTACTATTCGTGCACTTATAGTTCGAATTTACAAAAACCTTTCATTGTTACTCTTCATCAGTGACCCTCATTCCAAATGTCTGTATTCCAGCTCAATCTGTTCACCCAAATCAAAATTGTACTAAATTTAGTATCATTTAGTACTTTTCGTACCCTTATAGTTCGAATTTCTAAAAACCTTAATTATTACTTTTCGTACACTTATAGTTCGAATTCCAAAAACCTTTCATTTTTACTCTTCATCAGTGATCCTCATTCCAAATTTCAGGATTCCAGCTCTATCCGTTCACCCAAATCCAAATTGTACTAAATTTAGTACCATTTAGTACTTTTCGTGCACTTATAGTTCGGATTTCTAAAAACTTTTCTTTGTTACTCTCCATCAGTGACCCTCATTACAAATTTCAGTTTTCCAGCTCAATCCGTTCACCCAAATCCAATTTGTACTAAATTTAGTACCATTTAGAACTTTTTGTGCACTTATAGTTCCGATTTCCAAAAACCTTTCTTTGTTACTCTCCACAATTGCCCCTAATTTCAAATTTCAGGATTCCAGCTCTATCCGTTCACACAAATACAAATTGTACTAAATTTAGTACCATTTAGTACTTTTCGTACCCTTGTAGTTAGAATTTCCAAAAACCCTTTGGTACATCTTTCTAACTATCCATCAGTTACCCTCATTCCAAATTTCAGAATTCTAGCTCTTCCCGTTTGCCTAATACCAAGGGTACCATATTTAGTACCTTTTAGTACTTTTCGTACACTTCTAGGTCGAATTTCCAAAAACCCAGCCTTATCTCACCCCTACACACCAACAGCAACCTACACCCAAAATTTCAAGTTTCTAGCTTCAGCCGTTTCGTCTGGGCGTTGATGAATCAGTCAGTCAGTCAGTCAGTCACTCACCTCACTACTCTTTTATATATATAGATATATGTTTTTCCTATTTTGTTAAATAAATACATATCTTTTTAAAATACTGTCTTTCGAAGCCATTAACGTCCAAAAATATTTTTGGTCGCCTAAATATTTCAAATCTACCACTGTGCGCCGTTCGAACTCGGCAATAAACAGTAGGTCCCATATCATTGAGCTGATATGAATCGGGGTGCACTCATTGATATGATGGAGGTCTCCCTTGTCCCTTCAGGGTTGTTTGTGGAAAAAATTATTATTACTTTTTCGTAGTTTTATAGTGGGTAATTTCATTACGATTTCAGCCGTTAGCGACGCTCATACCAAATTTCAGAATTGTACGCATTTTGAAAAAACTTCCTTTATTATCGTTTATGCAATACCAAAATGGTACTTTAGTAGTTTTCATACACCTGGGTATAACTTTAAAAAATTACCTTCTTATATCACCCAATATACCAACCGTGATTCTCATTTCCAATTCAATCAGTTCCTCCGAAACCAATTATAGTATTTTATTAATACATACACTCTGGTTCATCTGAATAGAACCAACCAATACAAATACCGTTATATCTGATGATAGGAGAGGAATTGTAAATTATATTTTTGTGGACATGTAGAGCATATAGTAGCCGATATATTCAATACCTAACATATATGCGTTATAACGGTACTTTTTACTCGATTTATGAAAAAATGCCAAAATATTAGCATGTTTCAATGGTTCACCAGGCGCTCGACGCGCCGTATGTGCAGCGGCTTTAAATGTATTAGAACAGCGTCGCGCAATAAGCCGCACGTGTGCGCTCACACACACAATTCAACCAATTAAAAAAGCATGCAGTCACACAATGACACCCCGTAAAGTCCCAGCAAACCAAATGTCTGATGTCCGACACGTCTGAACAATTTCGGAAGCAAAGTCGTTCAGATTTCGATTTCTAAACGATTTTTCGGAGAGGGTATAGTTCAGATTTTGTACCGATTTCGTTTCGATGTCGCAACAAATACAAGTACAAGACATATTTAAACTGATATTGCCTGTGTTTTAGTTTCTTGTTCTTTTCTCCCTCCACTGCTCATCATTCGCTAACTGAGCTATCGAAGCCTATGGATTTCCCCTCCCTCACCTACACACTCGATTTACTATATATTTTGAATAAAACATACACTATTCAATATTTGTACATTAATGTAGGAATTTAAAACCATTATATGCAATAATCAAAATAGTTCTGCATACTAAAAGCATTCAAATAAATTGTAAAAGTCTTAAAATCAATTATTTTGTGCTACTCTGAAATAGACAAAAAACTCAAATTCAAAATCAATTGTGCGTCTAATTCCATCAGATAGAATAACTAAAAAGCACTTGTGTGTGTAGTCTCCCGTAAAAGTTACGGAAATTGTCTACCGCAACATTTAACAATTGAAAATAAAATGGAAACATTAACAATGGCAGAGTAAACTGCAGGCAGAAAGAAAAAAAATACTCATCGTTATGGTCTGAAATGTCTTTTTAACAATACAAAATGCTTCAGAAAAAAAAAAACGAACAAACAACAAATCACAGACACCACCACGACGTTGATGCCGTAAAAGGCATGATTGTTGCAGGAGGAAAAAAAATACCCACAGAATAAAATTTTGTTTTACTTCCGTCACTTAAGTTTTGAAAAGTGTCTACTGGAAAAGTAAAACAGCTCAGCAAATAGAAATATTCGTCTGTCCGTCCAAAGGAGCACACGACAAACGTAACCATTATATTTACAACAGCAACAAGAACATACAACCAAATATGTTGTGGTATTCTGCGTATAGTTGTTGTATTCTTGTCAGAATATTACGTTGAGATTTTGCTGTAGTAATGACAGTAATAACAATGGAAAAGTGTTGCAGACATACATAAAAGCAACTGTGAACCAACCACTTGTGATGAGTATACCTGTCGGGGGAACAGGACAAGACATGAATGGTACCACCAACATCGTAATGGCATAAACGTAAAACTGTTGTAAACTGTTGGAAACAAAGGTACGAGCAGTTGTTTTAAAGAGGTGGCATTAGGGGTAATATTTGCTAGGTGGCGGTATAGTTTTGACTGCAACAATTGTCGGTTGTTGATATTTGTACTTTAATTCCTTTAAAGTGCTAAACATGAATGAATGTAAAAAAAATATTTTTATTGTTGAAGCAACACTTGCGGTTTTTGAGTAAATTTAAAATGTGTAAATATAAACAGTGGGACAGAGAAAAAAATAAAAGATGAAATATTATTATTAATATTATTATTATAAAATATTAGTTGGTCTGTCTGTAAAGGGTTGAAATCTTATACAAAAGACAAAGTGTGGGTGCCACCGTGGTGCAATGGTATGCACACCCGCCTTGCACACATAAGGTCGTGGGTTCGATTCCCAGGCCAGGCAACATCAAAACACTTTTCAACGGTGGCAAAATACCCCTCAGTAATGTTGGCGACATTTCCTGTCTTAGACACGCCGTTCGGACTCGGCGATAAACTTTTAGGTCCCATATCATTGAGCTAATATGAATCGGGGTGCACTCATTGATATGAGAGAAGTCTCCCTTGTCCTTTATGGGATGTTTGTGGAACAATTATCTATATATATAAAAGAGTAGTGAGGTGAGTGACTGACTGACTGACTGACTGATTCATCAACGCCCAGACGAAACCGCTGAAGCTAGAAAGTTGAAATTTTGGGTGTAGGTTGCTGTTGGTGTGTAGGGGTGAGATAAGGCTGGGTTTTTGGAAATTCGACCTAGAAGTGTACGAAAAGTACTAAAAGGTACTAAATATGGTACCCTTTGTATTAGGCAAACGGGAAGAGCTAGAATTCTGAAATTTGGAATGAGGGTAACAGATGGAGAGCTAGAAAGATGTACCAAAGGGTTTTTGGAAATTCGACCTCTAAGTGTACGAAAAGTACTAAAATTTACAAAATTTAGTACCAATTGTATATTTTGAACGGATATAGCTAGAATCATGGAATTTGGTATGGAAATCAAGGTTGGGAAGTGGTGTTGATGTACTTAAATGGTTTTGGAAAATCGTACTAATGTGTACGAACAGTACTAAATGGTACTAAATTAAGTACAACTTGGATTTGGGTGAATGGATAGAGCTGGAATCCTGAAATTTGGAATGAGGGCCACTGATGAAGAGTAACAATGAAAGGTTTTTGGAAATTCGAACTATTAGGGTACGAAATGTACGAAATGGTACTAAATTTAGTACAATTCGAAATTGGGTGAACGGATTGAGTTGGAATCCTGAAATTTGGAATGAGGGTCACTAATGGAAAGTAACAAAGAAAAGTTTTTGGAAATTCGAACTATAAGTGCACGAAAAATAATAAATGGTACTAAATTTAGTACAAATTGGATTTGTGTGAACAGATAGAGCTGGAATCCCGAAATTTGGAATGAGGGTCACTGATGAAAAGTAACAATGAAAGGTTTTTGGAAATTCGAACTATAAGGGTACGAAAAGTACGAAACGGTACTAAATTTAGTACAATTTGAATTTTGGTGAACGGATTGGGTTGGAATCCTGAAATTTGGAAAGAGGGTCACTAATGGTAAGTAACAAAGAAAAGTTTTTGGAAATTCGAACTATAAGTGCACGAAAAATAATAAATGGTACTAAATTTAGTATAAATTGGATTTGGGTGAACAGATGGAGCTGGTATCCCGAAATTTGGAATGAGAGTTACTGATGAAAAGTAACAATGAAAGGTTTTTGGAAATTCGAACTATAAGGGTACGAAAAGTACGAAATGGTACTAAATTTAGTACAATTTTAATTTGGGTGAACGGATTGGGTTGGAATCCTGAAATTTGGAAAGAGGGTCACTAATGGAAAGTAACAAAGAAAAGTTTTTGGAAATTCGAACTATAAGTGCACGAAAAATAATAAATGATACTAAATTTAGTACAAATTGGATTTGGGTGACCAGATAGAGCTGGAATCCGAAATTTGGAATGAGGGTTACTGATGAAAAGTAACAATAAAAGGTTTTTGGAAATTCGAACTATAAGTGCACGAAAAGTACTAAATGGTACTAATTTTAGTACAATTTGGATTTAGGTGAACGGATAGAGCTGGAATCCTGAAATTTGGGATGAGGGTCTCAAATGGAAAGTAACAAAGAAAAGTTTTTGGAAATTCTAACTATAAGTACACGAAACGTACTAAATTTAGTACACTTTGGATTTGGGTGAACGGATAGAGCTGGAATCCTGAAATTTGGAATTAAGATTACTGTTGGAATCTAGAATTGAGATATGGAGGTAGCTTTGGAAAATCGTATTAATGTGCACGAAGCAGTGCTAAATGGTACTAAATTCGATACAATTTGTATTTGCGTGAACAGATTACTGTTGGAGTGTAGGATTGAGGTAGTGTTGGAAATGCGTACTTATGGAAAAGTGCTAAATGGAACTACATTGGCTATAATTTGGAGTTAGGTGAACTGATAGAACAGATATATGCAAATAGTTATTGGAAAGTCGTGTACGAAAAGTGCTAAATGGTACAAAATTTGGTACATTTTGGTATTTGCTATATGGTACAGAATTTTGTTCAATTTGTGATTTTGTAAAGGGGTAGAACTGGAATTTTGAAATTCGGTATTAGATTAGAAATTGGTGTTTAGAGAGGAGGTAAATGGAGGTTTTGAAAATGCTTACTTATTTATACAAAAAGTACTAAATAGTATTATAATTGGTTTCAGAGGAACAGATAAAGCTGGAAAAGTGAATTGCGGTTGGTATTTATGTTGACTATTAGAAGTAATTTTTGAAACGTTTACCTACATATGTGTACTAGGGTTATGACTTTTTGAAATTTTTTCTCAAAAATGATTTCCTGTAGCAGGGATGAATGAACTTTTGCCTAATAATCACTACGCTATCGTTTATTCCATTGAAATATAAAAAAAGTTCACGCACAAATCGATTTTAAAAATATAATTTTTTGAAAAAATTTATGAAATGAAAAAAAAAATTTTCAAAAATTATTTTTTGTTGCACGAATGAATAAATATAAGCCTACTAATAACTATAATAATATTTATTTCATTCAAATATTGAAAAAGGTCATGCACAAACCACTTTGAAAACATTTTAAATTTTTTGTATTTTGTTAAAAAATTATAACTTTAAATAAAAGCGTTTATGACATTTTTACGATTCTTAGAATTGAAGAAAATTAGTGAGAAATACATGTTATGTCAGTTTAATTATCTCATGTGACTCTAAAGTTTATTTTCAATTGTATATCTGCTTACAGTGACTTAAAAACATTTTCCATAATTTTGATAAATTCAAATTTTAAAATCATTTTGTGCGTGAGGTTTCTTCACCGGATCACCTTATAATTATGATTTTATGTAATCTTATGGCAAAACTCATCAGGCTATGACACAGGGGTATGAGGTTGTAAAAAAGTCATAACCCTAATGTGTACGAAAAGTTTGGTAACATGTTGGTACCAAAACCATTTTGGTATTGTGTAAACGGTTAAAGTGAGAAATACTTACTATAGGGGAACGAAAAGTACTAAATGGTACTAAATTTGGTTTGGGTGTAAAAAACAAAGCTTGGATTATATAATTTGGACAAAAAACTACGAAATGGAAAAATATTCGTTAAGAAGATCATTCTGATATTTGAGATAAAGTTCGGAGTTTGAAAAATTGTACTGAATATTGTACTATTGATTTTATGCTAACGCGAAGGTGTTTCTAAATAATGTACTGGAAGCATGTAGTTAAACGTGAAGTATCTTTTAATTTTTTTTTATGTTAATTTGAAAACGTGGTTCAATGCGACAATTTTGTTAGCTAGAAGGTTATTATCCCCTGATAATAAAAAGGCCTGAATTGAAATGCATCAAAAAATGTACCGTTTTATACGGTTATCATACCCGTGCACATTAAGTAAAATTTTTTGTAAAAAAATATTTTTCTAACCTTCAAAATATCTCTTCTAATAAAAGTGGATTGAAGTAGACATTTTTTAAATGAAACTTTTGTATCCTTTGAGTATACAAGGTCCAAATTTAAAGAAAATTTGGAAATATATATTTGTTCTATTTTTAAAATACACTAAGTCGAGGGGTACCGTTATATGGTGGTATACGAATTTTTGTGGCCATTTTGAATTCCGAAAATTAGGTTCGTAGAATTTTCGGCATTCGTAGAATTTTCGGGGTCTTGGCGAAACCACTGAAGCTAGAACCTTGAATTGTTGTGAAAGGGTGAGATAAAGTTTAGTGTTTGGAAACTCGTACTGGGAGGGAATGCTGTGTTAGTGAAGGGGAAAATCAGAAGTCAAGTGTGAAATTAGCAATATGAGTAGCTGTTGGTGTATGTCTGTGATATGAGGTCGTAGTTTTGGTAATTCGAAATAAAAAATATAGTAGGGGTGCGATACGGCAGATATTTTTTTTTTGGGAAATTCTAACTACAGTATTAAAAGGAATTAAATCAATTAAATGTTGATATTAAAAATATGTTTTAGTAAAACAGAATCGCCAGTGTTCACCTCTTCCATATTAAATATTGTTCATATACATATATTTGATTCCCTTTTCCGCATACGAAGTAGCGGGCATTTGCTAGTATATTATAAAAGACAATGTGTGTATGTTAGTATATGTATTTGAATGTTCCGTGTAGACTCAAAAACGGCTGAACCGATTTTCTTGAAAATTTCAGAGAATGTATAGGGAACACACTTCCCGATGCCCTAGCAAAACTGAACATTAATTTGCGAGGCAATGGTGGTTGTGTCTCTGACCCTGGGTACTTATTTAGAGCCTAAAGACCCGACCACGCCCACTTTTTTAAATATGTTATATATCCAAAACTGCTTAACAGATTTTGTTGAAAATTTCAAAGAATGGTGAAAATTGGTTGAATATTTGGTTGAATTTCGGAGAACCCACCCTAGGTCCTATTTTTTAAAAACGCTATTTTTGCAAAACTTACGAACGTTAGAATATTAATTTACGAGGCAACAGTGGTTGAATCTCCGACCCTAAGTGCTTATTTGGGGCCTAAAGACCAAACCACCCCCACTTTTATAAAAGTTGTCCACTGGTGAAAATAGGCTGCATATTTTTGTTAAATTTCGGATGGTCGGGTTCCTACCCTAGGCCTTTTTTTCAAACACGTTTTTTTTGAAAAACTTACGAAGGTATCGGTTATGGAGTGCTTACACTATCTATCAATGTCATATGAGCAGTCACTTCTTTTATCTATTCGACATCCTTTATGTTTGTCAAAGTCCATACCACTTTTAGTTTTTGCGTTCACACTAGCATAAAATTTCATATGACCACAAAATATAAATCACGCAAATAACACAATTTATATTGTTAAAAACTTTAATCGCACTCACATTTTCGTTTTCTTTACCAATTTCCTTCATTTTGTGGTAAAGTTGTTTTCTTCTAACAATTAATTTATCAACTGCATACAAAAATACATGGCCGAATAGAGAGCTCCCTAAATGAAAAATTTACATATGAGTTGCCACATCATTTTGATAGATGAAAATTTTCATAGTGGTCACACTATGTGTACAAAATTCACAGGTAGCAATTTTGACATCTCATATGACATTCAATGGTGGTCGAATCTCCGATCCGGGGTACTTATTTAGAGCCTAAAGGCCCGGCCACGCCCACTTTTTTTAAATATGTTATACCTCTGAAACTACTGAACCGATTTTCCTGAAAATATCAGAGATTGCAGAGGGATGAATGAAATGGAAAGAACATTTTCCCAAACTCTTGGTATCCGATAGCAGCGAAGACGGCGAAGATACCACAGATCCAATTCCAGAGGATGGTATTGAATGTATACCGCCCAGCCAAGATGAGGTAAGGACAGCAATAAACCGGCTGAAGAGTAATAAATCAGCAGGAGCGGACGGCGTACCAGCCTAGGCGACACGCGGATAAGGTTCATTCAACATCTGCTTTCAGAGGTTTCAGACAAGGAGACGGCCTCTCGTGTGACTTATTCTACAACTCTTTATTAAACACTGATACTACCC